>NC_133659.1:193221296-193547446 GCF_037893015.1 Macrotis lagotis
TCAAAATTTAAAGATATTACCAACAATGCAGAAAACTTTCAAACTAAAGAATAGAACTAAACAAGGCTTCAGAAGACCTGACCTTGAGGAAATTATCTTCAGGCAAAAGGGATGGACACAAGATGAAAAAAATAGCCAATGATTTTGAGACATGCTTAGTCTGGATTAATTTTGATTGTTTTACAACTCAACCCCACTGAAGTCTTTTTGTTTTTTCATTTAGAAATAGAAAGGGCAAAGAGAAACTTCTAAAATGTAATAATTGTAATAATCTCTACAAGGCTTGTAACATTTAAATTCAAAAATTCAACTAGGAATTTGAAGGAGAGCAGCTTTGAATTGCAGGTACAGAATTAAATAGATAGCAGTATGGGGAACATTTTGCATCTGGAAAGTGGTGTTCAAATTTAGCAATAAAGAAAACTGTTTTGGAAAAAAAAATAGCCATCAAGGAGAAACCTCTTCAGTGCCTCAATACCTCTTAAACCAAGAAACAGTAGTTTCTCATCTATTTGGCTACCTGTTTATGCTCAGCTTTTTTTTTTTTTTTGTATTCTTGACCACTCTGATGCTCAATATCAGTCAGCCTTCAGATCAGCAAAGCATCTGGATTAGATCACCACAAGAGGATGTAGAGAGCCCTATTCTCCTTTATTCCTTGAGGTCAACTTGGACTCTATTAATCTGCCATTCATCCTTGTCTAGTATGTGGAGGATTTCTTGCTTGTCTCCTCTGATAAAGCTGCCTGTGAGTCCACCTCTTAAAATATCTTGCAAGAAAAGGCCATAAAAATCTCTAAATTCAAACTGTAGTGGTTGAGTCTGTGGTTGAGTAGTTAGGCTTTCTATAAAATCATGACTCTGCAGATCTCTCAAAAATAAAAAAGAATCTCACCCCACAAAAACAAATGCTAGGGAAATACCTTTCTGGGAGCTGCAGTCTATTGCAGGTAGTGGGCATCCTCTTCAAGGAAATCACTAACTTCTTGGTTGAGATGCCAAGAAAGGCTCTTTCTGAGCCCTTGATCCTCCCCAAGGACTAAATGACTGCACTATCTCCTTAGAAATCAACCATGTACTTGGCATCCCTCACTATAAGAAGCTATCCTCACTATTTGTACATGAACAAAATGGGGGATAGCCTCTGGGATCATCATTCTTTGGGCACTTTTTCCAACTTCCTGGATCCAGTAGCTAAAGGGAGTCCATTTTGGCTCCATGCCCTGGGTGCTACAGTCGCTTTAGTGGACTAGGTTCATGTCCTAGTATTTGGCAAACCTTGGACTGTTCACTTGCTCCCATGAGGTAGAAGCCTTGATCCTGTGTAACCAGACTCAAGCTTTCTCTGAGCAGAGACTGGTATGGTCTTGCTTGCAACTGACAGTGTGACTTTTAAAAGGTACAACCTTGGGGCAGATATACAACCTTGGGACAACTAGGTGGCACAGTGAATAGAGCACTGGCCCTGGAGTCAGGAGTACCTGAGACACTTAATAATTACCTAGCTGTGTGGCCTTGGGCAAGCCGCTTAACCCCATTACCTTGCAAAAAAACAAACAAAACCCAAAAGGTACAACCTTCTGAATCCAGTGCTGAATCTGAGCTACCCTCTAAAACTCTTTTTATTAACAGCCACCATTAAAGGAGGGACTGAGAAAAAGTATTGTGCTAATTCACTGAGAAGCAGATATTTAAATCAGAGAAAGGTTAGGTTTCTCAGAACTGAAAATAATAGGGGCTTGTGATCTGTCTAGTAAACTCCAACCTTATTCTCATAACAAAACAACTGATGGCAAAATAGATATAAAACCTGTGTGTCCCTTGTTTCTCCTTCTTAAACAAAAGAGCCAGGAAAGGGAAACACAGGAATTCTTTTTTTTCAATTGATTATTTTATTTTATTTTTCCAATTATTATAAAAGTTTTTCAACATTCATCCACATGCATATGCATATTTTTGTTATATTATTTCCTCTGTGAACAGTCAGATGAAATTGTACATACACATTTGTGTTTAACATGTTTACAGATTAGACATTTTTGGTATGAGGATTTAGGATTAAGGGGGGAAAAAAGAAAACCATGAGATAAGAAAGAAATACATAAGATAAATTTTTAAAAGGTGAATGTAGTGTTCATTTATATTCTGTAGAGTTTTTTTGGTTGTTTTGCTTTTTTTTTTGCTTTTTTTTTCTTCCTCTAGATAGGAAAAGAATTGTCAACAGCTGGTCTCCTAGGGTTTTTCCTAGCTCTCTGAATTACTGAGAGGAGCTGCATCCATCAAGGTTGATCATCTCACAATGTTGTTGTTAATGTGTATATTGTTCTCTTGGTTCTGCTCCCTTTGCTCAGCATCAGTTTGTGTAATTCATTCCATGCTTCTCTAGAGTCCAACCATTCATGGTTTCTTTTTTTAAAAAATTTATTCATTTTTTAATCTTACAATTTTCCCCCTAATCTTGCTTCCCTCCCCCCATTCCTCATACCCCCAGGACACAGTCTGATAGTCTTTACATTGTTTCCATGCTATACATTGATCAAAAGTGAATATATTGAGAGAGAAATCATATCCTTAAAGAAAAAAACAAAATATAAGAGATAGCAAAAAGTAATACTCTTTGGTCTTTGTTCAAACTCCACAATTCTTTCTCTGGATACAGATAGTATTCTTCATCGCAGATACACCAAAATTGTCCCTCATTGTTGCACTGATGGAATGAGCAAGTTCATTAAGATTGATCAACAACCCTATGTTTCTGTTGTGGTGTACAGTGTTCTTCTGGTTCTGCTCATCTCACTCAGCATCAGTTCATGCAAATCCTTCCAGGCTTCTCTGAATTCCCATCCCTCCTGGTTTCTGATAGAACAGTAGTGTTCCATAACATACATATACCACAATTTGTTCAGCCATTCCCCAACTGTTAGACATTAACTCCATTTTCAATTCCTTGCCACCACAAACAAGGCTGCTATGAATATTTTTGTACAAGTGACATTTTTATCCTTTTTTTGTGATCTCTTCAGGGTATAGACCCAATAGTGGTATTGCTGGATCAAAGCATATGCACATTTTTATTACCCTTTGGGTATAATTCCAAATTGCTCACCAGAAAGGTTGGATGAGTTCCCAGGTTCACCAGCATTGCATTAGTGTCCCAGATTTCCCGCATCCCTTCCATTGATCATTGTCCTTTCTGGTCATATTGGCCGGTCTCAGAGGTATGAGGTGGTACCTTAGAGATGCTTTAATTTGAATTTCTTTAATCAGTAAAGATTTAGAGCACTATTTCATATGACTATGGATCACTTTGATTTCCTCAATCTGTAAATTGCCTCTGCATATCCTTTGACCATTTGTCAATTGGGGAATGACCTGTTTGTTTTTTTTTATAAATTTGACTCATTTCACTATACATTTTAGAAATGAGTCCCCTGTCAGAAATACTAGTTGTAAAAAAATTGTTTCCCAATTTGCTACATTTCTTTTGATCTTGGTTACAGTGGTTTTGTCTGCGCATAAAGCTTTTTAATTTAATGTAATCAAATTATCTAGTTTGTTTTTAATGATGTTCTCCATCCTTGGTCATAAACTGCTTCCCTTTCCATAGATTTGACAGGTAAACTATTCCTTCATCTCCTAGTTTGCTTATAATATTGTCTTTTTTGTCTAAATCCTGTACCCATTTTGATCTTATCTTGGTATAGGATGTGAGATGTTGGTCTAATCCAAGTTTCTGCCATACTAACCTTCAATTTTTCCAATAGTTTTTATCAAAGAGAGAGTTTTTATACCAGAAGTTGAACTTTTTGAGTTTATCAAACAGCAGATTACTATAATCATTTCCTGATATCTCTTTTGCACCTAGTCTATTCCACTGATCCACCACTCTGTTTGTTAGCCAATACCATCCAGTTTTGATGATTAATGCTTTATAATTTTAGATCTGATAGGGCTAAGGCACTTTCTTTTGCACTTTTTTTCCCATTAAATTCCTGGAAATTCTTGACTTTTTATTTCTCCATAAGCTCATTAAAGTAATTTTTTGGAATTTTGATTGGTAGGACACTAGTTCAATTTAGGTAGAATTGTCATTTTTATTATATTAGCTTGGCCTATCCATGAGCAGTTCATATTTGCCCAGTTATTTAAATCTGATTTGTGTGAGAAGTGTTTTGTAGTTGTTTTCATAGAGTTTCTGAATCTGCCAACTTGGCAGGTAGACTCCCAAGTATTTTATGTTGCCTGAACATTTTTTCCCTTAGTTTTTGCAAGGCAATGGGGTTAATTGACTTGCCCAAGACCACACAGCTAGGTAATTATTAAGTGTCTGTGGTCGGATTTGAACTCAGGTACTCCTGACTCCAGGGCTGGTGCTCTATCCCTTTGCGCCACCTAGCCTCTTTGTCTGAAGTTATTTTGAATGGGATTTCTCTTTCTAGCTCTTGCTGTTGTATCTTGCTAGTAATATATAGAAAAGCTGAGGATTTATGAGGGTTTATTTTATATCCTGCAACTTTGCTAGTTGTTTCTAGTAGCTTTTTGGATGATTTTTTAGGATTCTCTAGGTATACCATCATGCCATCTGCAAAAAGTGTTTCTTCCTTCCCAATTCTAATTCCTTCAATTTCTTTTTCTTCTCTTATTGCTGAAGCTAACATTTCTAATACAATATTGATTAATAGTGGTGATAATGGGCATCCTTGTTTCACTCCTGATCTTATTGGGAATGCCTCTAGCTTATCCCCATTGCATATAATGCTTGTTGATGTTTTCAGATAGATACTACTTATTATTCTAAGGAACATTCCATTTATTCCACACTCTCTAGTGTTTTTGTTAGGAATGGGTGCTATCATTCATGGTTTCTTATAGAACAATAGTATTCTGTAACATTCATATACCATAACTTGCTCAGCCATTTCCCAATTGATGGGCATCCCCTCAATTTCCAAATTCTTTCCCACTACAAAAAGGAGCTTCTATGAATATTTTGGAACATGTGGAACTTTTCCCTTTTTATGATTTCTTTTGGATATGGGCCTAATATTGGTTTTGGTGAGCCAAAGGGTATGATCAGAAACAAGAATTCTTGAGGACTTTTTCCTCTTCCATATATAAGTAGCACTAGAGAGCAATATAAACTTTACCTTGTTAGGTACAACCAAAGAAATTCATTTTTTGGTCAGGTAAAAATTCAGCTATCTTTAATCTTCCCATAATCACCAAATAGTAATATAATTTATAATTTTGTTGATCATAAATTTACAACTTCTAAAAGGAGTCATATTCAAATGAACTGATGGACCACAGTGTCTTACAGCTATTATTATCTTGGTCATTGTTCAGCCTTTAATCATATTAATTCATTTGAGAAGTTTTTCATCTTATCCTCAAAATAGTACATGTTCTTTTTCTCAACATTTTATTAGTGAGATCATGTCTCTTCACAAGTTTTTTTCCCAGTTATCTTTCCATAAATACCACCTTTCAGCAACTAAACTCTCTATATACAAAAGAGGCAAGACTGGTATTTCCTAAACAGGATGCAACAGGGTTAGTTATAAATCTTCCTCTATCAACCTCATGTTTTAATAATCACACCCATAAATCCTAAGTAGACAGTCTTTTGCCTCTTTGTTCTTTTTGAACAAGCTTTTGGAAAGCCACAAACCAGTCAAGTCAGTCTTCATTTAGACCATAAAAACATATCCACACAATCCTCAGTAGGAATAAATAGGGAAATGTCCCATTGCTTCCAACTTCTAAGAGTTTGGTTTTTGTGCAGGCTTTTCATGAAACCCATTCAGCTGATAGTATCATATAGAAAAGTAAAAGTTCCTAACTCTTTCAGATGAGGGGTGATTCCCCTAGCCAGCTGTCATTTATCTTAGAGGGTTAATTCTTAGAGAGAATTTATCATAGAAGGTTGTCTGCCTAATTCCCACCTGAACCCACCAGAAGAGTAAAGACTAGCCTCTGACTATTATATAGAGTATCATAATGACCTTACAACAGAGTACCCTGGTTTATTCCCATAATTTATGTTATTCTGTCTCAGTAAATAAATTACATTTCCATTTCCATACATTTACAATTTTAAGTCTTAAATAACAGACAGAAGGGGAGTCAAGGTGGGAATCCCTTAGTATTCTGATCAAAGATATCTTTATGAAATTTTCCATGCACTCTAAACTTTTTCTTTAGAACATATGTTCTGCTTTTTTGCTGAAGGATATGAACCTTGTTGAAATTTGAGAGCTATAGGGACAGTTAGATGGCACAAAGGATAGTGCAGAGATTCCAGAAGTAGGAGGACCTGAGTTCAAATCTGATCTCAAGACATTAGCTGTATGATCTTAGAAAAGTCACTGTCTCATAAAAACAAGCAAAGCCCCCCCCCCCCAATAAATTTTATAATCATTTCATGTTGATTCTCGAGTGAAGAATTATGTCTAGGTCAGAAGGAGTTACCCATTCATTTGCCAATGAGATACAATCCAGTTCCCTTTGAGATGCTTCCAAAAGGGGAAGGACTGTCCACCCAAGCAACAATGACTATGGAGAACCTATAGTAGCATGAGCATGTGTTTGCTTAAGTGAACCTGTCTTTGGCTGTTTCTTTTGCATTCTGTTTTCTTTTCTAGCTTAGGCCTGCAGCAAATGATCTTTAGATATAGATGTTTCTGGACCAGGCAATAACTTTGCGAGTTCAAGAGGTTAAGAGCTTCAAGTCAGTTGTTAGGTCACTGCTGGGAGGTGATTCCCACAAAAAGTATTCTGCTTTGAAAAGAAAACAACCATTAATGGATCAATCAGAAACCTGAAAGGTAGGAGGTAGCAACGTGTTTCAGTGGCGTCAGAAGACCAGAGTTCAAATTTGACCTCAGACACTTCCTAGTTGTGAAACCTTGGGTAAATTATTTAACCTCTGTTTGACTCAATTTCCTCATTTGTTAAATGGGGTTGATAGCACATACCTCCCAGGATTATTATGAGGATCAAGGTATTAAGTATGTGGCAACTGGGTGTGCCGTGGATAGAGCTTTGTCCCTGGAGTCAGGAGGACCTGAGTCCAAATCTGGCCTCAGATACTTGATACAGACCTGGACAGATCACTTAACCCTATTGCCTCACCTCTGGCTCCAGGTGCCAGACTAAGAGATTATTCCTTACATGGTAGGAAAACACAGGACATCTCTCAGGAATAGAGGCTTCCATGTTGTATGATGTGGGCATTCTCGAAAGTCCACATTCTAGTGGTGAAGGAAAAAAAAATCTATCCTACACTTGACATCTCTTGTACCTTTTCTAGGGATCTTGTTATATAATTTTAAGGGATGTCCTAATTTGACATTAGCCATGCCTGAGCCTCATAGAAGATATTTCACTAGAGTTATTCTTGGATAGAAGGAAGGAGTCAGATTTTCTCCCTTCTCTATGGTTGGAGGGGGATACAGGAAAAGCCTTTATTAAGAGCCAGTCCTATGCTAAGTGCTCAGAAATACCATCTCATTTGATAATCACAATAGTTTTGGGAGGTAAGTAATATAATCTCCATTTTACAATTGAGGAAACTGAATCAGAGAGAGGTTAGTGACTTATTCTAGGTCGATTCTTACTCCAGTGCTCTATCCATTTCACCACTTAGTCTGCTTCCAGTATAACTAGGTTGAATTCAAGTCTTTTTGAGCTCATATAGCTCTTTATGAGGGAGAGGATCCCTGGATCATTGGTAATATATATACATTATTGAAAGGAATATTGAGGGGTGGCTAGGTAGCACAGTGGATAGAGCACCGCCCCTGGAGTCAAGAGTACCTGAGTTCAAATCTGGCCTCAGACACTTAATTACATAGCTGTGTGGCCTTGGGCAAGCCACTTAACCCCATTGCCTTGCAAAAACAAAAACAAAACCTAAAACTAGAAAGGAATATTGAACCATGGAGATGAGTTATTCTAGAATGCATTGTAGTAGTTAAGGTTTTGTTGGCCCCAACCAAAGGTTGTATAATCATTAGCCCTCAGATAGATATAATGACTTACCCAAGGTGACATCACTAATAAGTTTCAAAGCAAGGAAAGATGAGTTCCCAGGTCTTTCCAATTTCACTCTACACACTCTACACAACTTACCACTTTGCCTCTCTTTAGGTTTTGGTGGTTGTTCTTCCTGTTGATTTATCTGTTGATTTATTGGCTTTGGTTCAAGAGCTTTGAGTTGCCTTCTTGAGATCTCTGGTAATTCAGTCTTCCACACCACCTCTCCCTGTTTTGTTAACCCTCCCTCTGCCCCAGTTTTCCCTATTATGCACTTTCTGAGCCTCAATTTTGTTGTCCTCGGGATCATGTAATCAGGGTGGCTAGGTGGTACAGCAATTAGAGCACCGGCCCTGGAGTCAGGAGTACCTGAGTTCAAATCCAACCTCAGACACTTAATAATTACCTAGCTGTGTGGCCTTGGGCAAGCCACTTAACCCCATTTGCCTTGTAAAAACCTAAAAATAAAAACCCAATAATTTATTCAGGGACCACAAACAAAAGATATTGTTTCATACAGATACTTAATAATGAAATCCTCAATAATGGATGGGACAAATAATAAATCATAGAAGCAATTCATAATTATATAAAAGAAAATAATAAAGACACAATATACCCAAACTTCTGGGATATAGCTAAAAAGCAGACCTAAGGGAAAAATTACATCCCTATAAAATACATTAACAAAATAGAAAAAGAGAATATTAATGAACTGAATTTACATTTAAAAATTAGAAAGTCAACAAATTTCTAAAAATATAAAATCAACATAAAAGAATATATATTAAAAGTTAGGGGAAATGGACAAATTGAAAACAAAAAACTACAGAAATAAATAAATCTAAAAGATGGTTCTTTGAAAAGACTAATAAAATTGATAACTTTAGGTAATTTGATTAAAAAGAAAAGAGCAGAAAATCAAATCAATACAAGAGCAAATGAGCAAGGTCTAATCACAACAATTAGTAACAATTAGTATCCTAAAAGTTGAGAAAGAAAATACCCCATCAGAATTCCTTTATGAGACAAATATGGTCTAATGCTTAATTCAGAAAAAGTTAAAATGCAAAAAGAAAACTATAGACCATTATCATTAATGAATATTGATTCAAAATTTGTAAACATAATCCTTTCAAACATACTGCAAGGATAAATCATTCATTATGACCAAGTGAGATTTATGCCAAGAATGCAAGGAGGGTTCCATATTAGTAAAATAATCAACATAACTATATTAAAAATCAAAACATACCAGACCATATGATCATCTCAATAATTACATAAAAAGTCTTTGACAAAGCACAGCATTCGTTTATACTAAAAACCCTATAAAATATAGTCATAGAAGGATCTCTTTTAATATCATGTTATATCCTCTCTAAAAAAAATACAAATATCACATGTAACAGAATCTTTTCCAGTAAATACATAATGCCCAGTTTCCCCCAGATTATTTGATGTAGTTCTGGAAATGCTAGCAACAGCAATAAAACAAGAAAAGGAATCAAAGGTATAAAGAAGAGATTTTAAAAACTAACCCCATTTGCTGATGTCATGATACTTGTTAAATATTTGTATCAGATTTCTCTGATAAGTAATTGGTATCTAAGATATATAAATATAAATTCATTCATTCATCTGTTATCAATATATCAATCAAGCTGAATGAGATGAGCAGAACCAGAACACTGTACACCTTAACAGCAACATGGGGGTGATGGTCAACCTTAATGGATTTGCTCATTCTATCAGGCACAATTTGGGGTTATCTGTGATGGAGAACACCATCTATATCCAAAGAAACAATTGTGGAGTTTGAACAAAGACCAAAGACTATTAACTTTAATTTAAAAAAAAGTTATTATGTAATTTTGCTATTTCTTATACTTTATGGTTCTCCCTTTAAGGGTATGATTTCTCTCTCATCATATCCAGCTTAGACCAATGCATACCATGGAAACAATGTAAAGACTAACAGACTGCCTTCTGTGGGGGGTGGGGAGAAGGAAGCAAGATGGGGGGGAATTATAAAATTCAAAATAAAATCTTTCTTAAAAAATATATCAATCGGGACAGCTAGGTGGTGCAGTGGATAGAGCACTGGCCCTGGAGTCAGGAGTCCCTGAGTTCAAATACAGCTTCAGTCACTTAATAATTGCCTAGCTGTGTGGCCTTGGGCAAGCCACTTAACCCCATTTGCCTTGCAAAAACATATATATATATATATATAAAATTATACTTGAATAGTATGAATAACTAATAGTGATTCCTTAATAGATAAGTAGTCAAAGACTATGCACAAACAGTTCTCAAAAACAGTTACAAAGAACTCACAACTATATGGGAAAATGTTCCAATCACTAATAATAACATGAGAAATGCAAAAAAATTCAAAGATTTTTTTCAGTGTTTTTATTTATTTATTTATTTCATATTATTACAATAATCTTGTTGTAAGAGTAATAATAAAACCTCCTCCCCCCCCCAAAAAAAAGATGAGAAACCTCAAGAATAGATAGGAAAAAAGTTTATTTCAGCCTATGTTCAAATTCCAATGGCTCTGTCTCTGGGATGAGTTGCCTTCCCCATCAGAGCCACCGGAGGAGTTGGATCAATATTTTTCCCACAGTTATCACTAGCTGGATTTCCCTCTACTCTATTCCTTCCCACTCTCATCTATTCCATTCTCTCTCTCCTTTCATCCTGTCCCTGTTCAGAAGTGTGCTGTATCTGGGTATCCTCTCCCATGATCTTCCCTCTCTTCTATCACCTACTATCCCCTTCCCTTCCCCCATTCCCCCTTATTCCATCCCTTTCCTCTCATTTTTCTCTAGGGTAAGATGAATTTTTATACCCTGTTAAGTGTGTATGTTGTTTCCTCTCTGAGCAATTTCTGATGAGAATGAAGGTTCACTCATTTCCCCCTTGCCTTCCCCCTTTCCACTCCAAAGCTTTTTTTTTTAGGTTTTTGCAAGGCAAATGGGGTTAAGTGGCTTGCCCAAGGCCACACAACTAAGTAATTATTAAGTGTCTGAGACCAGATTTGAACTCAGATACTCTTGACTCCAGGGCCGGTGCTTTATCCACTGCACCACCTAGCCACCCCCAAAGCTTTTTCTTGACTCTTATGTGAAATATCTTAGCCCCTTCTTCCTCTCCTTTCTCTTCCTCCCAGTACTTTCCTTTATCACCTATTAACTCGATCTTTTTTTACTATATTACACCATTATATTCAGCTCCTTCCTGTGCCTTGTCTATATATGCTCTTCCTAACTGCTCTTATAAATGAGAAAGTTCATATGAGTTATCAGCATCTTCTTCCCATTCAGGAATACAAGTAGTTCAACATCATTAAGTTCCTCATAGTTAGTCTTTCTGGTCCACCCTCTCTATGGTTCACCTGAGTCCTGTACTCAGAGATCAAACTTTCTGTTCAACTCTGGTTGTTTCATTAGGAAAGTTTGAAAGTCACCTGTTTCATTGAAAGTTCATCTTTTCCCCTGAAAGAGGATGTTCAGTTTTGTTGGGTAGTTGATTCTCGGTTGAAAACCAAGATATTTTGCCTTCTGGAATATCATATTCTAAGCCCTACAAGGCCTTAATGTAGATGCTACCAAATCCTGTGTAATCCTGACTATAGAGTCAGGCTTGAGATGGGAAAATATAAATATGAATTGTAGTTGAATTGAATTGTTTGTTTCTGGTAGCTTTTCGTATTTTCTTTTTGACTTGGGAGTTTTAGAGTTTGGCTATAATATTCCTGGAAGTTTTTCTTTTGGGATCTCTTTCAGGAAATGATCAGTGAATTCCCTCAATTTCTATTTTACCCTCTGCTTCTAGGATCTCAGGGCAATTTTGCTGTATTATTTCTTGAAAAATGAAGTCTAAGCTCTTTTCCTGTTCATGACTTTCAGGTAGCCCAATAATTTTAAAATTATCTCTTCTAGATCTGTTTTCAAGGTCAGTTGTTTTTCCAATGAGATATTTCACATTTTCTTATAATTTCTTTTTTTGGTATAGTTTGGCACAGTCATCTACTTCCTTTAATTCCATTCTGCATTTGAAGGAATTATTTTTTTCAGAGAGCTTTTTTTTCTTCTTTTCCAGCTGACCAGTTCTGCTTTTTAAGGCATTCTTCTCCTCATTTATCTTTTGTTTTGCTCTTTCCATTTGGCCTAAACTGTTTTATAACATATTATTTTCTTCAGTATTTTTTTATATTTCTTTCACAAAGTTGCTTACTTGGTTTTCATGATTTATTTGCATCACTCTCATTTCTCCTCTCAATTTTTCCTCTACCTCTCTTAGTTGCTTTGCAAAGTCTTTTTTTGACCTCATGCATAACATGAGCCCATTTTTCTGTTTCTCTTGGAGATTTTGGATATAGAAGCTTCTATTTTTGTCATCATCTGAATAAGTATTTTGGTCCTCCATGGGACCAAAGTAATTTTCTATGGTCCAATTCTTCTTTTTTCTGTTGTTTGCTCATTTCCTCAGCCTATGACTGATTTACTGCATTTCCAAGGCTTTGGGAGGGAGTTTGGGGATAACACACAGGGATCTTAATTCCTCCAAGGTCTTAGGAGAGGCTCTCTTGCCTGTGCTCAGGCCCTCCCCTCTGCCCTGGAGCTGTGAGGATGGTCCCTGCTCAGCTACTGTGATTGGGAGCCCAAAATGCAACCTGGATCTGAATGTCGGCAAACAGCTGAGTCCTGCCCCAGGGAGAGCAGAACCTTACCATCTACTGACTGGGAGCTCTGGACTTGCTGGGTGACTTCTGATTCCCGCTGCAGGTTCTCACTGAAACGTGCACATTTGAAACGTGCACCCGAGCACCTACTTCTGCCTTGAGAATGAGCCTAGCCGTGGGCTTACCTCTCTCCGAGGTCTTCGGGTGCACTCCGGCTTCCGACCTGGGGGATGGGAAGGAAGTTCACAGCCACACACGAGCCTGGTTTACAGCAGAAGCATCTTTATTGATGAACAGCAGAAAATGGCCCCCCGAACTTTTGCGCAGCACTCTTTTATACAGTAACCCTTTCTTCCCCGGGGTAATGCTCCTCCCAAGTTCCAACCCATGGGCGGAGCCACATCCTGTTAGTGAAGCTGTCCCAGTACCCTATAAGATTACCTTATAAGGCAGGTTCAGACTTCCAGGCGTCTCACGGCCCAGGTCATATGACCCTCATGGGTGGCCTCGGTCCAGAGCTTCCCCTTACACTCACCACAGGGCTACTGAGTGATACAGAAAGACTGAGTGACCATTTCTAAAATATACAGAGAACTGAATCATATTTTTTTTAAAGCCATTCCCCAGTTGACAACAAATGAGGAGATCAAAGCAATCCATACTCATATGAAAAATTGCTCTAAATCATTACTTATTAGAGAAATGCAAATTAAAGCTTCTCTGAGGTACCACCTCACACCTCTTGGACTGGCCAATATGACCAGGAAAGACAATGATCATTGTTGGAAGGGTTGTGGGAAATCTGGGACACTATTACATTGTTGGTGGAGCTGTGAACTCAACCAACTTTTCTGGAGAGAAATTTGGAACTACACCCAAAGCACAACAAGAATATGCATACCCTTTGATCCAGCAATACCACTACTGGGTCTATACCCTGAAGAGATGATGAAAAAGGGTAAAAACATCACTTGTACAAAAATATTCATAGCAGCCCTGTTTGTGGTGGCAAAGAATTGGAAATCAAGTAAATGTCCTTGAATTGGGGAATGGCTTAACAAACTGTGTTATATGTATGTCATGGAACACTATTGTTCTATTAGAAACCAGGAAGGATGGGAATTCAGGAAAGCCTGGAGGGATTTGCATGAACTGGTGCTGAGTGAGATGAGCAGAACCAGAAAAACACTGTACACCCTATCAGCAACATGGGGGCAATGATCAACCTTGATGGACTTGCTCATTCCATCAGTGCAACAATCAGGGACAATTTGGGGCTATCTGGGATAGAGAATACCATCTGTATCCAGATAAAGAACCATGGAGTTTGAGCAAAGTTCAAGGTCTATTCCCTTTAATTTAGAAAAAAAATGATATCTTATTGTCTGATCTTGTTATCTCTTATACTTTATGTTTCTTCTTTAAGGAAATGATTTCTCTCTCATTACACTCAATTTGGATCAATGTACAACATGGAAACAATGTAAAGACTGACAAATTGCTTTCTGTGGGGGGGGATGGGGAAGTAAGATTGGGGGAAAAATTGTAAAACTCAAAATAAAAACTTTAACTAAAAAAAAAAAGATTGAGTGATACAATTTCCTGGTCCAAGACAACTTAGAAGAGCTTTGAGACAGGTCTGTTCCACCAGTATCAGGGCATTGGAAAAAACGGCTGTGCAGCCACAGCCACAGCACAGGCCAGCTTCCAGGGCAAAAAAAGATTAAGTGACTTGCCCAGAATATGGGTAGTAAGTGTTTGAATCTGGATTTGAACTCATATTCTTCTGATGTCAGAGTGCTTAATCTACTGTGCCACCTAGCTGCCCTCACAAATGAGTATAACTATGATACTTTTAAAAAATCATGTGGGTGATGAATGAAGAAAAGCATGAAAAGATCTATGTAAATCAATGAAAAGCTAAAGAAAGAGTACTAATACAATCCAAAGCTTTCTCTTATAGAGGGCAGAACTTGGACTTTGCAATTCACTCCACTTTCTATCTGTAGCTCTGCTTGGTTTTAAGTTCAGGTACAAAATCCCTCTTGGTGTTTCTTTTCTCTTCCCCCTTTCTAGTTTTCTCTTACGTGTTATTTTTTTTTTAGGTTTTTGCAAGGCTAACGGGGTTAAGTGGCTTGCCCAAGGCCACCCAGCTAGGTAATTATTAAGTGTCTGAGACCAGATTTGAACCCAGGTACTCCTGACTCCAAGGCTGGTGCTTTATCCACTGCGCCACATAGCTGCCCCCTCTTATGTGTTATTTCACACACCCCACCCCACGCACCCCATTCAATTATAAGCTCCTTAAAGACAGGAATTGTCTTTATTTTTCTTAGTAGTAGGGAAAGTGGGTATTATGTATTTACTAGAAAATAAATTTCACTCATGTATTTATTTTGAAACATTCTAGTGTATTCCTGGTGTATATGATGCTTGTTTTATTTTTTTAGAGAGGATATAATATGATGTACCTGACATAATAGATGCTTGATAAAAGTATATTGAATTGAACTGAAGTGGAGCCAAGAAAACAATAATCATGGAAACTACAAAGCAAAAAATTCAGTAGTTATTTTGACAAAATCATAACCATTCAAATGAAGAGATATGAGAGAATACTCCTCATCCACCCCTTTAGGAAGGTGGAGTCCATGGGTGTCATATGCATTGCACATATTTTCAGTCTTTCTCAATGTATCAATCAGTTGTATTGATTTTCCCCCCAAGATGTATTATTTGGAATGTACATATATATACATTTTGTGTACATATATGTAATACATATATGTGTGCTGATATATATGTATATATATACATATATATATACATATATATATATATATATATATATATATATATATATGTATATATATATGAAATTTGGATGTACCACATATGAAATGGCTCTCTGAGAGAAGGGAGGGGGTGATACTTGGGATAGCATTGATGATAAAAGAAACAGAAGACATCCATTTAAAAAAACCCTTAAAAGTATGTTATGTCATGGGTACATTTTCCCCCAGAGAGCTAGTTGTTAAACACTTAGTAGTATTCCCTTGGGAAAGGGGATGCAGAATAGGTAACAAGATGTGCCAGGTAGATGACCTGCTACTTATCATGGTTTTGATGAATTTCACTTGCACCACAATTAAGGCAGCTCCTTCCCAAAACGAGGTCCTCAACTGAGTCAACTAATAAATTAACACCCCCAGAACAGGGTTTGGGGCCAGGGATGTGAGCAAGTAGTCTCAGAAAGGTTATTCTCCAGATAAGGAGAAGGTGGCAGAGCACATGGCAAGATGCCCAGCATAGATGGTTGAAATATAAAACATGATGAAGCATGCTCTAAGACTAGTTATGCTGATGCAGTCAACCATAAAGGCACCTTATTCCTAAGGAGCTCCAAAACTGAATGGATTTTCCAGATCTGAGAGGAGAGGGTGGGGCACAGTTTTTGGAGATCAGTTTAGACCAAAGAGTAAGATGCTAGATGGCTGCATGGTCTTTGCTCAGAAACTATAGGTCAGTGATTTCCCTCAGCTGTTAATGTGACTGTACCCTTCTGGTCAATTTATTCCACCATACAATCCAAATTTGTCTCCTTTTTTCCATTTTGTTTCTGTTCTCAATTCTATCACATTCCTCCCTTAACCGTTCAAATGGACATTGAGGAATAAATGTCTTTTCTTGTAAGTTCTCTAAGCATAGTCTATGGCTGGTGCAAAACTTTTCTCCTCAGGAAGTTCAAACCTCAGAGGTGACCACTGTTTTCTAGTTTTCTACATAGTGAAAATTTTCTTTGAAATCCCCCTCATTCTGACTCCCTGTCTCCTAGAATTTCTATCTTATTTTTTCTTTCTCTCCTTTAGGCTGTCCTACTCAGTCTCCCTTCCTGTATTGCTAGATGCCTGAATACTTCTGATCTTTTTTTTGTGTGTAACAAAACTCTGGACTTTTACTGTGGTTCCCTATTACTTCTAGGATCAAATAATAAGCTATATTTGGCATTATTTTTTTCCTCCTTCATAATTCTTCTATCTTTATTTTTAGGGTTTTTTTGCAAGGCAAATGGGGTTAAGTGGCTTGGCCAAGGCCACACAGCTAGGTAATTATTAAGTGTCTGAGACCGGATTTGAACCCAGGTACTCCTGACTCCAGGGCCGGTGCTTTATCCACTGCACCACCTAGCCACCCCTGTCCCTCTTCTGTCTTTACAATCTTCTTACCTCTTCCCCCTATCCTATGAGATCCACCAATACTGGCCTTTTAAAAATAAAATTTTATTTTTCAGTTATCAAGCATTTATGTTTCTCCCTTCTCACTTTCCCCTGCTACTGAAAATAAGAAAAAGAAAATCCTTATAAGAAATAAATTTAGTCAGACAAAACAAATTCCCATATTGGTCACATTAAAAATTGTGTCTCCTGATGAAAAGGGGTAAAAACATCACTTGTACAAAAATATTCATAGCAGCCCTATTTGTGGTGGCAAAGAATTGGAAATAAAGCAAATGTCCCTCAATTGGGGAATGGCTTAACAAACTGTGGTATATGTATGTCATGGAACACTATTGTTTTATTAGAAACCAGGAGGGATGGGAATTCAGGGAAGCCTGGAGGGATTTGCATGAACTGATGCTGAGTGAGATGAGCAGAACCAGGAAAACACTGTACACCCTAACAGCAACATAGGGGTGATGATCAGCCTTGATGGACTTGCTCATTCCATCAGTGCAACAATCAGGGAAAATCTGGGGCTGTCTGCAATGGAGAATATCCATCTGTATCCAGTGAAAGAACTGTGGAGTTTGAACAAAGAACAAGGACAATTCCCTTTAATTTAGGGAAAAAAACCTGATATCTTATTGCCTGATCTTGCTATCTCTTATACTTTATGTTTCTTCCTTAAGGATATGATTTCTCTTTCGTCACATTCAATTTGGATCAATGTATACCATGGAAACAATGTAAAGACTGGCAAATTGCCTTCTGTGGGGGGTGGGGGGAGGGAAGTAAGATTGGGGAAAATTGTAAAACTCAAAATAAATAAAATCTTTTAGTAAAAAAATTGTCTCCTACTGCATGTCAGCGTATCATCCATCTCTCCATCAAAAGATGAGTAGCATGTTTCCTAATAGGTCCTCTGAAACTATAGTGATCCAGTGAGTTGATAGTATTTTTTAAGTCTTTTAAACCTATTCATTTTTCACAATGTCATTGCTAGAGTATAAATTGTTCTATTCTGTTCACTGGATTTCACAGAAGTCCAGGCCAATCTTAACACATTTCTTTGAAAATATTTCTTTAATTCAGTACAATGGTATTTTATTACATTTACAAGTCATAATTTGTTCAGGCATTCCTCAATTGATGGGCATACCTTTAGCTTCCAGTTTTTTGCCATAACAAAGAGAACTTCTATAAATACGTTTTGTTCATAAAGGACCTTTTCCTTTCTCTTTGATCTCCTTAGGGTATAAGCCTACTAGTGATATTCATGGGACAAAGTTATTCACAATTTAATAACTTCTGAGCAATAGTTTCAAGTTTACTTCCAAAATGACTATAATCAATTCACAGTTCCATTAACAGTATATCAATGGCCATTTTATTTTTTTGGTAATTTTGTCATTCTGATGGATAAGAAGT
This sequence comes from Macrotis lagotis, assembly GCF_037893015.1. Taxonomy (NCBI): domain Eukaryota; kingdom Metazoa; phylum Chordata; class Mammalia; order Peramelemorphia; family Peramelidae; genus Macrotis; species Macrotis lagotis. The sequence continues at coordinate 193,239,675 of NC_133659.1, forward strand.
ATATGACAAAATTGATCAGGAATCTGATGACAAGGTACTGTTATCAATCACCAATGACGCAGAGATTAAAAAAAGAACTGCAGTTTACTATTCTCAAAGCACAAATTTCAGTGAATGCATACCAGTTCAGTGTATGAATTTTAGGTTAGGTATGCTTTGATTATGCAAAAAGGATGAGTATAATGAAATTCCAAAGAATCCTAGGGGGAAATAAAGAATATGTGGCTGAAGAAGATCTGTATCAGGTAAAACAGGAAAACTGATGGTTAAAACACCAGAGTTAGAGTTCCTTCTCAACCTTGATTTTGTAGCTCTAGCTAGCCTGTCTTTTGTTTTGGTTTGTTTTTGCACAGCAATGGGGTTAAGTGACTTGCCCAAGGTCACAGAGTTAAATAATTATTGTGTCTGAGGTCAAATTTGAACTCAGGTCCTCCTAACTCCAGGGCCAGGGCTCTATCTGCTGCACTACCTAGCTGTCCCTATGTATTTTCTTAAGTAAATGTTGGTAAGGAAGTTGTTAGAAATTCTCTTATCCCAGGTAGAGATCCTTTAATTTTCATTTCTCTAATTATAGTATTTCTTTTCCCCAAAATTGTTATATCCTTTCACTATTTATCAGTTGGGAAATCATTTTTTATTCTTATAAATCTAAATTATTTCACTATATATATCTTCAAAATGAGGCCTTTATAAGAGAGACTCCTGACAAAGATCCCCCCCCCCCCAGGTAACTGTTAACAATTAATGGAAGAATGAATATTACAAAATGAGAGGGTAGGCTATATTACAATGAGGGACTTGGGTCTCACAATTCTTGGTGAAAGAGACATCAATTTCCATATCACCTGTCTGACAAAAGGAAGAATTAGCATTTTCCCAGACCTGTCTAAGTAAACACAGTAAGTAGGAAAGTATCTATTAACCTAAACTTATTTTGCTGTCTAATTAGAACTTGTCCTGGGTAGATCTCTGTCTAATATTTCCTATACTAGTTGATTTTGGGATGAGGAAGTAGAAAAGGGAAATCTTGGTTGTGATTCAATAATTAGTTAGAAAACATAAATAATCATTTCACACATGCATCAGTACCTGGGTTCTTTGAGTTTGTTTAAAAAAAAAGTTAGGCTATCCAGTTCATTTTCTTGGTACATTGTGCTCTTAATCTGTTCCACTGATAGACATCTATATTTTATAACTATTATCAAATCATTTTGTAATTATTGCTTTGTAGTATAGTTTGAAATCTGGTGCTGCTTCTTTCCCACTTTAAAAAAAATATTTCCCTTGAGATTTTTGACCTTTTATTCTTCCAGATGAATTTTATCATTGTTTTTCTAATTCTATAAATTAATTCTTTGATAGTTTGATTGATATGACACTGAATAAGTAAATTAATTTAGATTGCACTGTCATTTTTTAAAAATTAGACCTATGGGGGCAGCTAAGTAGTACAGTGAAGAGAGCACCAGCCCTGGAGTCAGGAGGCTGAGTTCAAATCTGACCTCAGACACTTAATTGCCTGTGTGACCTTAGGCATTGCCTTAAATACATTTTTTAAAATAGTAGACCTATGGTAGAATATTTATTCACTTTTTATTTCCTTAGACAATGTTTTGTAATTGTTGTTATATGATTTGTCCTGTGTTTATTTTATTAGATAGCCTTAGGTTCTGAAGTAATTTTTAAATGGAATTTCTCTTTCTATATCTTTATGCAGGGTTTGGTTGGTAAAGTACAATAATGCTTACATGTTGATGTTTTATAGCCTTAACTTTGCTGGAGTTATTAGTCAAATTAATCTTCAAATTGATTTTTGTGGGGTTTCTAAGTATATCATCAGGTCATCTACAAAAAAGTAATCATGTAGTTCTTGTTTGTCTATTTTTATTACTCCAAATAGGCATTCCCCTAACTGGTCTTTGGAATTCAATGAACTAATGGATAATAGGAAGAAAAGTCAGATCTGTCTAACCAACTAATGACTTTTACCTGTTATGCATCCTCAGTTCTACTTCAGAACAGTTAAAAGAGTTTTCCTCACTATACATTAAGCAAACAAGAAAGTCACATAAAAACTGCACATTTTGTGAACTGGATCAGGTATCTGCATTCAACATCATAATTCACTTTAACAAGCAAGACCACACCCTCTGGGGTATGGCAACAGGTAGATACAGGTATGTGTTGCCAGGACTAGGCTTTCAATGACCAGTTCCTCATTATTGTTTGATCTTCTTTTCCTTCATCTCCCATATTAAACTTTTCTGTACTTCTCTATTTTGGTTCCTCTTATCTCTAGCTGAATGGATTTCCCAAAGCAAATTTACATTTGCATCAAATATATTGCCTCAGACCTAAGATAGTGATTATTTTCCTTCAAAAGTGGACAACCGGGGAGGCTAGGTGGCGCAGTGGATAAATCACTGGCCCTGGAGTCAGGAGTCCCTGGGTTCAAATCTGGTCTCATACACTTAATAATCACCTAGCTGTGTGGCCTTGGGCAAGCCACTTAACCCCATTTGCCTTGTAAAAACCTAAAAAAAAAAGTGGACAACCATGATAGGACAGGGAGATATTTGTAACAATCCCACATTTAACTGACCCTATTTCTTGGGAAATACATCAAGTGATCTCTAACTGCAGCCTGTCAAGATCCTAGAAAAAGAGAAAGAATTATGAATGTAGATCAAAGTACACTGCTTTCTTTTTCTTGCTTTTTTGTTTTTTTATATCTTGTGGTTTTTCCCTTTTGTCTTGATTCTTTTTTTCATGACATGACTAAAATAGAAATATGTTTAACATGATTATGCATGTATTAGCATTGTTGGATTGCTTGCTATCTTGAGGAGGGAAGAGAAAGATGGAAAATGTTGAAAACTATTTCTACATGTAATTAGGGAAAAATAAAATACTATTAAGATATTTTTTAAATCCCAGGAGATAGGAAAAACATCTAGATTAAAGAAGATTTCAGCTTTTATTTTTAATGCTTCCAACTCTTTCTTTTCTTTTTTTTTCAGTTTTTTTTTTTTTTTTGCAAGGCAATGGGGTTAAGTGGCTTGCCCAAGGCCACACAGCTAGGTGATTATTAAGTGTCTGAGACCAGATTTGAACCCAGGTACTCCTGACTCCAGGGCCGGTGCTTTATCCACTACGCCACCTAGCCACCTAGCCACCTAGCCACCTAGCCACCTAGCCACCCCCCTTTCTTTTCTACATTCTCTAGGTTTATAGATTTAGAGCTAGAAGAGAACTTGAAGGTCATTGAACCCAATGCCATTTTGCTGCTGAGAAAAGCTAGGCTAAGCCATTTGCCTATGTTCACTCAACTGGTAATTATAGGAGTCTAGATTTGAACCTCAGTCTTCCTGATAACCCCGTGCAGTTCTTTATCTTTACACTATATCATGGAGCACTTGACTGACTTAAATCTGAAACAATGGGTTCTTCCTTTTGAGTCTGCTCAGTAGAAAATAACAAAGCTACTTACAGCCATTCTATCTTGGGAAGTTTCTAATTTGTCTTTTCTTCTCCTTCTCTGTTAGACCAAACAATAGAATTTCTTTTGGAAAGTGCCCATAACAGTGAGATAAATGGTGTCTTCTCCTTCCCCCACCAACCCACTCCTATCCCTACCCTGACCCCAATCAGGCCTATAATTACTAGCTAAGTTCCTCATCTGTAAAATGAGCTGGAGAAGGAAATGGCAAACTACTCCAGTACTTTTGCCAAGAAAACCCCAAATGGATTCTTGAAGAGTACAACAATGTGTTGAAATAGTTGAAAGGGTCCATGGTGCTGAAATCCACTTCATTTCATAGTGGGGCAAATTAGAATTTGAAGGGACATTGATAATTGTGCAAAAGTAAAAGGACTAATTTTGATTAAAAACGTCAATTTTATACAAAAGAGAAAAGTCAAATTCTTAAGACATGATAGCAAGGACAACCTTACATGTATATTTCTTTGGCATGGGGTTTTGCACATAAAATGTGCTTAATGTATGTTTGTTTAATTGAATTGTCTTTTAGCAACTAGAATGTGCCTGCTAGAAATTTTACCCATTTTTTTTTCTGGCAAATAACACTGGGTTCTTAGACACAAGATAATTGGGTTCAAATGCTCTATTAGCTAATGAGACTTTGACAAATCATAGTTTCTCTTGGATTCAGATTCTTCATCTATAAAAAAAATCTCACTATGTTTGAAGAACTGTGTTATGTATGGGGATACATATAGAAAGACAAGATAGTCCCTACTTTCAAGGAGATCACATTCCAATAAGGGGTTCAAATGCTCTATTAGCTAATGAGACTTTGACAAATCATAGTTTCTCTTGGATTCAGATTCTTCATCTATAAAAAAAATCTCACTATGTTTGAAGAACTGTGTTATGTATGGGAATACATATAGAAAGACAAGATAGTCCCTACTTTCAAGGAGATCACATTCCAATAAGGGGAAACAACCCAAAACAGTTAGAAATGATCCTGTAGTCCTTGCAGTCTGCAAGGCATATGACAATTCTGTTTGTTTTGTTTTATTTCCATTGATTAAAAACCATACTCATTGACTCATTTGACAATGTCAATGATTTTGGTGGTAAAAATTCCTTTCTGGACTTTGGATGTTGAGGATGTGGGAGCTACAGTACCTGTGGAGAAATGTGGACTCAGTCAAGATTAGAGAATATAAATTTGTAGTGGATATAGGAGCTTGGTTTCTTTGGTTTTGATTTGACTTCCTCTAGCAATGTTCACTAATACTGAAGTCACATTTGAGAAGGCACATTTTAAAGGCAATCCAAGGTTAGGCAAGGCATGAGTGTCAATAAGAGGCATCAAGTCATCAAGGATTTCAAGATAAGAAGATACTGTATAGTTCAACTTGTTAAACATAGGGTCAAGACTGTGAAGGGATACATGTGACTAGAGCACGAGTGATAGACTAGAAGAATGAGAGAGATGGAACTCCTGGGGGTCAAATAGAAAATAAAGAATTTAATTAAGATTGGAGAAAAAAGAAAATGGAACAGATGGAAGCTTTTGATCAGAGATAACTTCAGAGTAATGGGTCACAGAGAGATAGTGCCAGTGGAGTTATATAGATTATGGGTAATGGTGAGATGAAGGGTATTTCCATCTCTGTGAATGACTGAGATAGAATGAAATTGGAGGCCATGGGACTTAAAAAGGCTGATAAACATCAAGGGTCATTGATATGTACATTGAATGCCCTGTTGTATGTAAAGGCAAATGGTGAATTAGGGAGAAAGCATATAAAGCAGCACCAACTTCTGAGAAAGGAAGGAGAATGACCTAGTGGAAGAGTAAATGACTGACAGCTGGAGTGATGAGATGGAGTAAACCTAAAAGTGAGAGGAAACTGAGTGATATTGGCAAAAGAATAGTCTGGACATGGCAGTGATAAGTGAGGAGTGTACCTCCTCCTTTTCCTAGTCCTTGTGGTTGTTCACAGACCAGAGCACAACTCAAGAGAGGAATAAGCACAACTCTCCTTACATCATACTACCTTGGAAGAACTGAAAGCTTACCCTCAGAACTACACAAAAACTGAAGCTTGAAGCAGTACCCAATACACTCTGGGAGCAGAGCCCAACTATAACAAAGTTAAAAGTCAAGAATTAGATTGGGAAAGTGAGCAAAAAAAGAATCTAAACATAGAAAGTTACTATGATGACAGGGAAGATCAAAATACAAGCTCAGAAGACAACAAAAGTCAAAACTGTTACATCCAGAACCTCCAAGAAAAATGTGAACTGATTTCAGGCCCAAAAAGAATTCATGAAGGAGCTTTAAAAGTATTTTAAAATTAAACTATGAAAGTAGAAAAAATTGGGGAAAAGAAATTAGAGTTTTGCAAGGAAATCATAAGAAAAGAATCAACAGCTTGGTAAAGAATATATATGTATACACACAGATACTAAAGAAAATAATACTTTAAAAATAGAATTTCTTAAAAATTGTAAAATAGTAAAAGAGACACAAAAATCCACTGACGAGAGTTCCTTAAAAGGCAAATTTGGTCAAAGAGAAAAATATGCAAAATTTAAAGAAAATAATTGCTTAAAAATTAGAATTAATTAGGTAGAGAAGCTTGAGACAGCAAAAAACAATAAAAGAAAATCAAAAGAATGAAAAAAGTAGAAAAAAATTTGGAATATCTCATCAAAAAATAACTGCCCTGGAAAATTGATTGACAACAAAGAGATAATTTAAGATTATTAGACTACCTGAAAGTCATGATCAAAAAAGAACCTAGACATTATCTTTCAAGAAATAAGGAAAACTACTCTTATGTCCTAGAACTAGAATATAAAATAAAAATGGAAAGAATTCTTCAATCATCTCCTTAAAGTGATCCCAAATGAAAACTTCTAGGAATATTATAGCCAAACTCCAGAACTCCCAGGTCAAATATAAAATAGTGCAAATAGCCAGAAAGAAACAATTCAAACATCCTGGAGTTATAATATGAATAACACAAGATTTAGCATCTTCTACATTAAAGGATCAGAAGACTTGGAATATGATATTCTAAAAAACAAAGGAGTTAGAATTATAACTAAAAATCACCTTCCCAGCAAAATTTTTCATTGAAATACAAGACCCAAGAGAACCATTTTATCAGAAAAGAAAAATAATAAGAAACTAAATAAAGTTAAATTGTTTACATTCCTCCTTGGTGATACTTTTAATTTCTAAGAACTTTTACATTATTAGGGCAGCTAGAAAGAATACATATAAACAGAGGACATGGGTATGATTTGAATGTGATGGGATATTATCCAAAAAAATAAAATTAAGAGGTTAGAAAGAAAAATGCTCTTGGAGAAGGAGAAAGGGAAAGGTAGATGAAGGTAAATTATCTTAGAAAAAATAGGCATTAAAGACCTTTTACAGTGAAAGGGAAAATGAGAATTGATTCAAAAGAAGGAATAATATACCAACTCAGTTGGGTATAGATATCTATCTTATCTACAGAAAAGTAGGAGTGCCAGGCATATGAGAAATTGAGAGAGCTAATAAAAGGGAGGACAACTGGGGGAGGTGGTCAGAAGCAAAACACTTTTGAGGAGGGACAGAATGAAAGGAGAGAAAGAAATGGAGAAACAAGGAGAAAGTAGGATAAAGGAAATGCCCAGTTAATAATGATAAAAAATTGCAGCAAATTTCTTTGATAAAGGCCTGAATTTTTTAAAAAAGTATTTATTTTTCCAATTATTTGTGAAGATAATTTTCAACATTCATTTTCGTAAAGTTTTCTCCCTCCCACCCTTTCCTACCCCCACCCTAAGATAGGTACAAATGTATCACCTCATTTTTCAAATATATAGCAAACTGAGTCAAATTTATAAGTATACAAATCATTACCCAATTGATAAATGGTCAAATAGTATGAACAGACAATTTTCAGAAAAGTAATCAAAGATATTTATAGTCATATGAAGATATATGGTTTGTGTTCTACACAGCCTCTTGTTAACCTTTCCTTGATTGTGAAAAGAAAAAAATTGCTTAAATCAGGGAGCAACTTAAATATGAGTAAATTTAATTAAGGAATAGAAAGGGTAGTTTAAATCAACAAGAGAGCTATGAGGAGGGATCCCTCTATCCCAGCTTAGAGAGTCCTTTCTTATCCTTATCCCAGTTTAGGGACCCCCTGAACCTTTCCCCACCCCAGCTAAGAGAACCACTTTCAGACCTCTATTCCAGATCAGTGACCTCCTGTGCCCCTCCATCCTAGATCAGAGATTCCCTTTGAACTCCCACAAAAAATTTCTATAAAATTTTCCCCAAAATAAATTTCTGTAAAAATGTTGGAAAACCTGAATTATATTCTGAACTCAGAAATTTATTAGCTGTGTGATCTTAAGCAAATTTCTCAGTTTCTTGATCTGGAAAGAGGAAAATAAAATTGGTACTCATTTCCCATGGTTATTGTGAGAATCAAATAATTACTGTGAAGTGCTTAACATCATGACTGACATATAGTAAGCACTATATAAATGTTGATGATGATGATGATGATGACGATGACAATGACGACTCCACTGCTATTCTTTAATTGAATGTGGTTACATACTGGATTTTAGATGTGATTTGTGTAGAATGCCAAAGGTAATAAATAAGATTAATGATTTTCTATGTAAGATAACTTGGAAATGCATTTAGCTGAACTGACATCATTTGACTGGTAATAAATTTTGTTTCATGTTTTAAATGACATTGTGTACGTTATTGTATTTTAAAATTCTCTTATATTGTAGAATTTGCGAAATTATTGTATTTGAAATGCTGTTTTTTTTTAAACCTGGATTCTTTCAGATTATAAATTGGACTTTTAAAGAATGGGATAAGATGGATATTTGAAAACTTAAATATTTAATGGAATATATTTTGTTTTAAGACATAATTATGACTGCTATAATAATGAGAATCAAATAATGACTGTGAAGCACTTAATATCATGACTGGCATAGAGTAAGCACTATATAAATGTTGATGATGATAATGATGATGATGATGATTCCACTACATTCTTTAACTGAATGTGGCTGCATGCTGAATTTTAGGTGTGATTTGTATAGAATACCAAAAGTAATAAGATTAATAATTTTCTATGTTAGGTAACTTGGAAACTGAACTGATATAATTTGATAATAAATTTTGTTTCATGTATTAAATGATATTGTGTATGTTATTGTATTTTTAAATTTTCTTATATTGTAGAAATTGGGAAATTATTGTATCACAAATCCTGTTAGAAAAATAATTTTTTTCACTTGCATTCTATCAGATTATAAATTGAGCTTTTAAAAGAATGGGATAAAATGGATATTTGAAAACTGTTAAATATTTAATGGAATATATTTTGTTTTAAAATTTGATGATTTTGCTATCATAAAAGAATAAGTTTTCATTGAAAACTTTTGGCTATTACTTATAAAAATTATGAAAATGTATAGTGTGGTTTAAAGATAAAATCTCAATATAAGTCAACAGTATGTGCTGTATGTATGAAATCTTAGAATATGATTAGTTTTAATTTATAAGTAAAGAATGAATGAAAAATAACTGTTAGGGAAACAGAAGCTAACTAATAATTTTAAAGCCCTAAGCTGTGGTTAGTGAAATTTTGCTGTTTGAGGTAAAAATTCTTGGGACTAGAGTTAACTATTGTTTTGGATTTTGATAACAGGTATGAGTGTTTGAATTTTCATGAAGCCAATAGTAGAAAATGGCATGTGCTGTAGTCTGATGACTGTTACAAGTAGATGTCTGACCCTGGGAAAGGTTGAGGGACAGATTGTGAATAGGATAGTCTTGACTCAGTTTCCCCATTGTGCTATTTTCTTTCTAAACAGAAAAGTCCTCGCTGGTTAATCCTAAACCATGTTTTTCTTACTCTTTGACTGCATGATTGACTGTCAGACATGATTGTGTCTAGAATGAAACAGAGTTAAAAGAGTTTTCCCCATTATGGTATATGTCAGATCAGTCTGTGCCTTTGAGGGGATAAATCTTGACATTACTATGACTATATCCCTCCTTTTCCTCTTAGAACAAATTTCTATAATTAGAACAGTTGAACAATATACATTTTGTAAGAACAATGCTAAATCGATTAGTTAATAGGTTGATATTGGAACATCTTTAAATTGCTATTAGAAGATACAAGTATTAAAAATCTTACAGTTTCAATCTGTATTTGTGGCATATAGGGATGACATTCCCCTAAATAGGGGCAATTAGACAAAGTAATAAGACAAAGATATAATGTAAAAAATTTCTAATTAAATAAAATAGTGGATTTTGAGAAAACAACAATATTAGACTGTTTTCTAAAGGAACATACATATGTATATGATTCACTTCCAAATGCATCTAGTATGGAATTTAGATTTCAATTATGTTTTAGTAACAAGTTCTCAAAATTAGATTAGGAATTTTATGTATAAAATTGCATTGATAATTGTAAAGAAAGTGAGTTTATTTTTCCATTTGAAAAGCATCTGTCTGTTTAGAAAAGAGTTCATTTTACAGGTTATAACCCCATGAAACTTTTGTTTAGACTTTTTTGTCAGGTACAGGGTTTAGATAGATATAAATTTTCTAAAATCTCATATGAATTGTGAGTTCCTAATTTGAGGTTCTTACAGCAATTCCGTTGACAGATTTACTCCAAATGGCTTGAATTGGTTATTAGAACAAGAAAAACAAATTTAAAAGATTATCTAAATTATATTAAATCTTGCTTCTAGCAGATTTTAACAAAATTACCTGAGTAATATCTACAAGTGATTTGGAACCAGAGAAACAGAGCATCTTTCAGAGATGCTTTGATGATGAGGCCTCTTCCAGAATGTCCAAGAGAACATATTTCCAAGGATTAGATGATTACATGGGATATCTGGGATTCAAGACAAGATGAAATGATTAAATAGACACTGGTGGTGGGTTACAAGGACACTTGATGTTATGTAATATTAATGATCATTATTGTATTGCTTTGTCCCCCCCGCAAAAAAATCCAATGTTTAACAAAGGCATTTAAGGCAGAGCTCCAAGCACATGTTCAATTTGTTAGGGAGACTGGTAGTCCCTAAGAAGCTGGATCCAAGACTTTCCTTTGCAGTCAGGGATTGCTCTGCTTGGGCTTTTTATAGACATTGAGGGATTACTACAAACAGAATGGGACAATATAATCTATGATTAATTATTCCAGAAGAGGAGAAAACTATATAGTTGGCCAAGAGACATGTCCATCAATCACTGGTGTTTAGTCACCAGAGCTCTGGGACTTTTCACAAGCAGTTACAAACATTAGGCATGAAAGATTAGAGAAAATAGGGAAACTGGTTTTTCAGAACATAGATCCCATAGTACTTTCATAGGGGTAGGGTAGGGCAAGACTAATACCTAAGTCAGTATAAATCTTTAAAAGTATAATAATTAATACATAATAGGTTAATAATTCTGACATATTTCCCATTCCAGCAATGTTGCCTAACTCAAAGTAATTCTAACCTATTGGTTTACCTAGATCACAATTAACTGAGTAAATTCTGATTTAATTAGGTAGAGGTATCAAAATTTTTCTTATAGCTATAGTTTTTTTGTTTCATGGTATTTATGTTTATGTTGGGTTTTCTTAGTGACATGTAAATCTCCCTTTTCAGAATCTAAGTAGTTTGATCTGTAGCTTGACTTATGTAATTCTGATTATGAATATATGGAAAACCTTATAGAATTGGTTTATAAGTAAGTGATCCAATGGGGGGAAGTGGGCTGGTCCCCTCCCCCATGATCCCTTTCTCCATGAATCAAAAGGAGGAATTAAGTGAACCACACCTTGTAATTCAATACTAGAGCTAGCTCCTTCCCTTTTCATTCAATTGTGGGTCTACCCAACTTCTGTCTTGTGAGAGAATTTTATTCAAAGGTGGAAAACCTTACTGCATTGTCTGAAGTTACCCTTGCATGGCTGAGATGCTTGATGGCCTCTACCTGCTACTTAGAGACTCTTAACTATGAGCATAGGTTATATACTGACCAAAAACCCAGTTAGATCTGAAGACTGATACAAGAGGTTTCTCACAATTGTACATCTGATTCAACTCATATGTCTTATTTGAAAACTTATCCCATATTGGTCAAACAATCATTGGTTTCCATGTTCCTTTGATTGAATACAGATTATGGGGGACAAATGAGACACTGATTTCAGGAAACTGCAACTTTTTACTCTTCCCTCTCAAATTGGAAAGTCCTTAAGCTTTCCTTCAACTAGAAATCAGATTTTGTATCCTGATTAATTGATTTAATTCTTTTAATTAATTGACTTCTTTTAAATTGATTTCTAATTTAATTATTTTTAATACAAATATTATCTTCTATTATGATAGGATTCCTTTTGTGGATGAGTTGGCCACTGAAGTTCCTTCTGACCTACACATTCTATGATTAGAGTTTCCAACTATGGGATTTTGAACTGATTGAGAAGTCCACTGACCAGTTTATTATGCCTGTTTTGTTAACAAATAGTATTACTCTGATTGTTTCTTCAGTTATTAATTAACCACCACAGAAGTGATTCATCCTGAATCTTATTTTTCTTTTTTTTTAAGGTTTTTGCAAGGCAAATGGGGTTAAGTGGCTTGCCCAAGGCCACACAACTAGGTAATTAAGTGTCTGAGATCGGATTTGAACTCAGGTACTCCTGACTCCAGGGCCAGTGCTCTATCCACCTAGCCGCCCCATCCAATTTTTCTTTCATTTGGACAATCTTCTCAGAAAGAATTATGTGTTTTGTTCTAGCTAAAGCAGAGAGAAGCAACAACACTGAAAATGAATCAGAAAATTTCCAAACAGGAAAGTAAAAAGTATAATAATATAACAGGCTCAGGAGGCAATTACAAAGGGAAGTTTCTATCATCTTCAGATTTAACTCAATCTTCTGTCCTAGGAAAGGAAAGGGTTATAGTAAGTGGGGTAGGGTGGTGATTATAAATAAAGCTCAAAAAGGAGTTTTCCCATAGCAGATGGCACTTAGAACCTGTTTCATAATACTGATTTATTTTCTAAGAGTTCCACATACAAAGTCAAGCTTGGAGCTATGGTAGGATGTCCCTTCCTAATCATAGCTGGCATTCTTTTCTGTGGAAGGAGACTTTAGGAAGGTTGAAAACAATTATCGATACCTGAGTAGGGGGTTAATCAAATTGATGAGCCTACAGGATGGGGATCATTTTGGAAGGACTTAGACTAGATCTTAGCCACTGAGGATGAGTTGACTAGCTTGGCATTGTAGGTTGATGGGAGATTAATTGGTTGGCTTGACTATTGTGGGTTGGAACTATCTCCTTGTGCTAGGACCCCTCCATCAAAACTCACAGTGGGAATATTATCTGACTGGAGTTAGATAAAACAATAGTGGGAGTTATTAAATGAGAGAATCAAGATTCTTAAGAAGAATGAGGTCTTCCAGTTCATTCCTTCTGGAAGAGAATCCCTTTGATAATATCTCTGACAATCTTCTTTGAAGAAAGCAACTCAAGTTATCTCTCAAAGTTCATGCCTGTTTTGAATTGCTCTAATAGGGAGTTTTCCTTGTATCTTATGCCACTGACTCTTTTCCATTCTTTAATTTTAGTTAATTTATTTATTTAGGTTTTTGCAAGGCAATGGGGTTAAGTGGCTTGCCCAAGGTCACACAGCTAGGTAATTATTAAGTGTCTGAGGCTAGATTTGAACTCAGGTCCTCCTGAATTCAGGGCTGGTGTTTTATCCACTGTGCCGCCTAGCTGCCCCCTCTTTTCCATTCTTAGGATTCTCTTTGTCCTTCCTTTCCTACATTAAATCCCTCTAGCTATTAATATCTCTTCTTTGCCACCTCATAATAAAAAGTGCATCCTTGCATCCTAATCTATATTTACCTTACAATCAGTCCTTATTCACATAGATTCAAAGGTCTAGAACTGGAAGTATCCTCAATGGTCATTTGGTCCATCAGAAGTCCAAGAAGTTAAGAGATTTGCTCAACACACCAGAAGCATCTACTTCACTTCTCTGAAGTGTTAGATGCTGAAAAAAAGTGCAGAGGTGGCAAGATGTGAATAGTGACTCTTAGCGATTCATTTCAACTCTTTAAGCCTCAGTTCCCTCATCTATAAAACAAGAGAGTTTGACTAGGTAATCTCTAAGGACCCTTTAAAGATTGAAAAAAAGGAAAGAAAAGCAAAGAAACAAAGATAGTAAAAAAAGGCTGTGTAACCCAACTTGCCTGCAGTGGCTGCTCCAATTACAATACTTCAGTTCCATAGCTTTCTTTAATGCCTACCTCAGTAGTTCCTTTTTTTCTTTTTAATTATTTTTTCCAAATAGCTACCATTTATTTTCTTTCTTACCTCTTTTCCCCAAAATTGAGAAAGGAATAAAATAATAATAAAACTTATTAAAATTTTTTTAAATTACTTATTAACTCTCATACACTGCTGTCCCCTTCACCAAATGAAAAACTAAAATAAAACAAAAAACTTCAAGGAAGATATGCATAATTCAACTAAACAAATTCCATATTAGCCATGTTCAAAAATGGATAACTCCTTTTACATTTTATATACATCCACCAGGCAGGTGATGGGATTAATCTTCAGCCCTCTGGACTCATGATTTTTACCATTGTCATTAATTAGAGTTCTAAAGATTTTAAAAGTTGTTTTTTCTCATAATAATGTCATCGTATAAATTGTTCTGCTGATTCTGCTCTCTTCACCTGCATCAATCCATAGAGATCTTCACCATTTCCTCTGAAACTGTCCATTTTGTCATTTCTTATATAACAGTAATATTTAATGACATTTATATATGCAACAATTTATTTAGCCATTCACAAATATGTAGGCACCTCCTTATTTTCCGGTTTCCCTCCAAATTAATATGATTCCAATTAAAGGATGACTCAATAAATTCTAGAGTGGCAAAACCTACAAAAAAGACAGAGGGAAACAATTTTCCAGCCAAAGACAGATTAAGTCAACAGGAAAAGTCTGACTCACCTGGGTGAGAGTGGAGCATACAACAGGGCAGGCCAGCATGGCACAGCCCCCTTTCCAGCAAATAGGTGCCAACTTTTGGAGCCACTGAATCAACAGTGGCAGCTGCTTCCATAGCTTTCAGCCTCATGGTAAGGGAGCTCAAAAACTGGTCAGAAAAAGATTACAGGAATCTCTTTGCTAGCACTGAGACAGGGACTCTACTATTTTGCCTATATGAATCTGAGGTGGCAGACTTAGGGAGAAAAGACTATTACACCAGAGCTTGCAGCTGCAGGGGAGCAGAGGAGACCTGGGACCCTCCTCACAGTTCCAAGTCAAAAAAAAGAGTGTTTTAGGTTTCTCATAGGCCAGGAACATAGTAAACACCTCTCCTTAGATCATACCACCTTGGAAGAAATGAAAACTTGTGGTCCTCAGGAGTATCTCTGAAAACAGCTGCACAAAAACCCCTTGAAGCTTGGGACAATGCACCTGGAAGTAGAGCCACACTTTAACAAACAGTAAAAATCAATTCAAAATCAAATCTGACTGTAGAAAGTTACTCTGATAACCGGAAAGATAAAAACAGACAAACAGAAAAAAGATAGCAAACTCAAAGCTCCTACATCCAAAGTCTCCAAGAAAAATGTGAATTGCTCTCTGGTCATGGAAAAGCTCAAAAAGAATTTTGAAAATCAAGTAAAAGAGGTAGAGGAAAAATTGGGAAGAGAAATGAGAGTGATGCGAGAAAATTATGAAAAACAAGTCAACAGCTTGGTAAAGGAGACAAAAAAAATACTGAAGAGAGTAACGCCTTAAAAATCAGATTAGGCCAAATGGTAAAAGAGGGACCAAAAAAAAAAAAGCAATGAGAAGAAGAATGCCTTAAAAAGCAGAATTAGTCAATTAGAAAAGGAGGCACAAAAATTCAATGAAGAAAAAAATCCCTTAAAATATTGGTCAAATGGAAAAGATTAAAAAAAACTCACTGAGGAAAATAATTCCTTAAAAATTAGAAGTGAGCAAATGAAAGCAAATGAGAAATCAAGAAACAATCAAATAAAACCAAAAGAATGAAAAAAATAGAACAACAATGTGAATATCTCATTAGAAAAACAACTGACCTGGACAAAAGATTCAAGAGAGATAATTTAAAAATTATTGGACTACTTGAAAACCATGATTAAAAAAAAGCCTAGACATCATCATTTAAAATTTTTTTCAAGGAAAATTGCTCTGATATTCTAGAACCAGATGATTAAATAGAAATCGAAAAGAACCCACCTATCATCTCCTGAAAGCGATCCTCAAATGAAAACCCCAAAGAATATTATAGCTAAATTCCAGAACTTCCAAGTCAAGGAGAAAATACTACAAGTAGCCAGAAAAACAATTTAAATATCATGGAGCCAGTCAGGATAACACAAAATTTAGCAGTTTTTACATTAAAGAATCATAGAATGTGATATTCCAGAAGGCAAAAGATTACAACCAAGAATCATTTTGGCTACCTAGTTTTATTTATTTTTTAAGTTTTTTGTAAGGCAATGGGATTAAGGTGGCTTGCCCAAGGCCACACAGCTAGGTAATTATTAAGTGTCTGAGGCCAGATTTGAACTCAGGTACTTCTGATTCCAGGGCCAGTGCTCTATCCACTGTGCCACCTAGCCACCCCTGCCTAGCTTTATTTACTTTCATTTAGACCTTAATTTTTATGCAAAAACTTTCAAAATTTCTTTGTTGTCACTGTGTTGTCACTTTTTTCATTATTATCCTTGATATTCTTGATTTTTTCTTCCATATGAACTTTGTTAATATTTCCTCAAGTTCTGTAACTAATTGATAGTTCCTTGGCAAAGCAATGAATTAAATTTCAGAAGTAATGCTTTTATTATATTAATTTAACCTGTATTTCTCTAATTATTTAGGTCTTTATTTCTGCAAGGAGCTTTTTTATAGTTGGATTCATATATTTCCTGGATGTAACTTGGGAGATATGCTCTAAAATATTTTTTATCTTTTATAGTTATTTTAGTAGAATTTCTCTTTCTAGTTCTTGATAGATTTTTGTTAGTAAGGTAAATGAATGGTGATGATTTAGGTAGATTTATTTTATAGCCTGAAACTGCTAAATTCGTTAATTATACCAATTAATTTATAGTTAACGCATTTAAATTTTCTAAGTAAATCATATCATCTGCAAAAAAACAATCATTTTACCTTCTCTTTATCAAGGCTCATTCCCTTGATTTCTTTTTCTTTTCTTTGCTTAACTAATATTTCTAGTATTAAATAATAATAGTGACAATGTCTTTGTTTCACTTCTGATCTTATTACAAAAACCTCTAACATTTCCCCCTATGTATAATGTTTGTTCTTTCTATTCTCAACCTATAATTGTCTAAGATCTATCACCTCTAATTTTCTGGAGTTTTATTGAGGTCCTTAGCTTTCCTATTTATCTATTCATTAGATTTATATTAGTTTGAAAAGGATACATTGAGGTCCACCATTATTGTAGTTTTAGTTTTTATGATTTTCTCCAAATTCAATGAACTTTTTAAGTATTTAGATTCTATTCGGTAAAATAGTATTTTGATTTGTTATTTGTGGTGCTTTTAAGTATAATTGCATTTTCTTGTTTACCTCTTTTCTCATCCTGTCTAAATTTTCTAATTTTTATAACCTTATCTGAAATCATAATTATTACTTCTGCTTTTTTGAATTCACATTAGATTTTGCTCCAGCACTCCATGTGAATTTTTATATTTAAGTGTGTTTCTCATAAACAATATAATCTATTTTCTAATGCAATCTGCTGCCCTCTTCCATTTTAAAACAAAATCTTTGAAAAAATGCATATTTGAGAAAACAAATTCCCACATTATCTATGTCCAAAATTACTTGTCACATACTTCCTGCAGAAAGTCTATGAAGAAAGTCCATCCTGATTGTTAATTTTCCAATAAATTGTTTTGAATGTATTTTGTATTCATTTTTATATACAAAAACATTTATGTACATATGCACACACACACACACACACACACACACACACACACACACACACACACCACTTGCCTGCCAATAGAAAGTAAATGTCTTATGGTTGGGACTGTTGTTTTTGTCTTTGTATCTTCAGTGCCTAGCAGAGTACTTGGCTTATATTATCTAATAAATGCTTGTTGAATTGTTCATTTGAACCTGGTCAAATTGAACTAGAAGTGGGAGATGGAACATTGTGAACAAGAAATAGCTAGTAAGCCATTGGCTAGAGTATAAAGTATTTGGAAGAAAAGAAATATGCAATGTCTGGAAAAATTGGCTGGGATCAAATTGTGAAAGACTTTAAATATTTAAAAAACTTGTACTTTATCCAATAAATTACTCAAGCTTTTTGAGTAGAGGGTGCCATGGCCAACATGCTTTAGATATCTCAATTTGTTATCTGTATGGAAAAGAATAAATTGGACCGGGGAGAGCAGTTGCAATTGTCCATGAGACAAGCGTTGAAATACTGCATTAAATTCATGCCAATATGAATAATTATGAAAGAAATTATTTTGCTGCTATATTAATAACCAATTAAATTAGCATTAAGTTTTTATTTTCTTTATTTCCTTATTCAGAAACAATTCCTATAGGTCAGTCTCTGAAGGACACAGTTGATAAAATTCCAAACTAGGAATTTTACTTCTTTTTAGAGTGTAAACAGAATCTAATCTATATGAATTCTTGCCCTTAGGAAATAAGCCTATGTTCTTTCACTTCTCCAATGAATTTAGAGTTCCAGAAGCAGAAAATCAACCAAAGGGACTTGGTTAGAGATTGATTCCTCTGTCTAGATTGTTGGAAGCAACTGAGTCTCAGGAGGAGCTAAAGATATTTTAGCTCACCTCCTCATCGAAATAGCTACCTATCAGGATGATTCCCTTTAAAAAAGTGTCTCCATTAGTTGTCTTTGATTACTGAGAGAAACCAGTGATCATCAATTAATTGATAATTAGTTAGCCTAAATAATAAATTGATGATTAATTACAACTTTCTCTTAGTTTTTTCATTTGTCACAATTAGAAGAAAATTGATGTGGAAGATGTTGTGAAAGCAGAATAAATAAGATTTGACAACTTATTGGTGGTTATAAGCACAAAGGAGAATGAGAAATTAATGATAATTCAACAGTTTTGAGTGTTTATAATCTTGGAGTTGTTGACTCTTCTTTTTTCTTTCTCATATTCAAAAAATATCCAGGTTCTATATATTCCTTTTCAATAGTATCTTTCAAATCAATCCTCCTCTCTATCCTCATTGCCTCCAGTTATCACCAAGAGCCACAAACCCTATAATCCTTTCCCAAGTAGCCTCTTTATAGGTATTGCTTCCTCTACTCTCTACCCCACCAATCCATCTATACATGTATGTATGCATATATATATGTGTGTGTGTGTGTGTGTGTGTGTGTGTGTGTGTTTCTAACATATGGTAGCATGTTTCTGCTACCATAAAGGTAGCAAAATCTGTACAGGCTACTGTAAATAAATTGTCTTCTACACTTTAAAAAAATTATTTATTTTTCCAACTATATGCCAGGGTAGTTTACAACAATCATTATTTTGAGTTTCACATTTTTTTCCTCCCTCCCTCCCCTCCCCTTCCCCCTGGCAGAAAGTAATCTGATATAGGCTATAACCATGCTAAACATGAATCCATATAAATTATATTGTGAATGTCTTCTACATTTTCTGTAAGATTGACTAAAAGATGTCCTGATCAAATATATTCATTGTTAAATTAAGTGCTAGATCTGGGGACTCTTTGACCCACATCTTTGGAGATCTGGATGTTTATATTTAGAGATTTTCCTAGGGAAAATCTGGGTGATATTTAATGGTCAGGACCTCAGAAAATATGATCAACATTACTTTCTATAGCTTTCACACTTTGAAAAAGCAGGGTCACATTATAAGAGTCTGCTCTGGGAATTACGGATGATGAACAATGAGGGCTAAGAGTAGTAACACCTCCTTTATGAAATTTTAACTTTGCATAGCACTTTCACCTTCCTATTACTATATCACCCCAAAAGCCTCCTGAGTGAAGTAGGCATGTTCAGTCCATGAGGAAACTGGTCTAACAACTTGCAAAAGGTCACCAGGTCCATTGTGGGGGGGGGGCGGAGCAGAGCCAGACCTGGACGCCGGGTCTCCTGACTCTCTCAGTTCTGTGCTCCCTAAGGGAAAGTTGACCTTGAGGAAGGAAGAGGCTCGGCTACCCTGAGGCAACACCCCAACTTACTCCGTCTAGTTGACTAATCTGAGGTAAAGGCCAGTCAGAGAGGGGCAGCAAAGATGCTACTGCAGGAGTGGGTCAGTAGCGGCGACCAGGTCCAGCCTTCCCAAAGCATCCAACGCATCCCAGCAGCATCAGTAACCGTCTGCTAACCGTCGGTCCACCTCCCCTACCCCTGGACCGAGCCGCCTCTGGTACTCAGGTGGCGATCCCTGAGCAGCAGCTAGGGCATCAGTTGTCGCCTTTGGGTCCCCCTCGATGACCTGCCGTCCTTAGGAGAGAGGCCCTGGAGAGACCACGTCCCAGACTTCTTCCTCCTGTAGGGTCTCTTCATCCTCGGAACTTCCGAACGACCCAGGAGGAGTCCAAGTTCCGATGAGGGAGCTGGTTCCAGAACAAGGAGGCAGAAGGAAAGTTGTTGAGGAGGATGGGAGGGCTAGAGTCCAATAATGCAGGTGTTTTTATAGGGAGGGATTTAGGCGGGCGGAGCCTGAGCTGAGTGCCAGGGACCCAGCACTGTTGGATACGGGAGGTGGGTCTAGTTCGTTTTGTCTGCTGGACTTCAGATGGAACATTGTGGGTGAGTAAGAATTCGGGCGGCGAGGGGCTTGGAGGGGCATAGAAGAAAGCTGCGAGAGGAAAGCAAGGGAAGTGACTGCCTGCAGATCTCTGGATTTGAGACCTCTAGAAATCAATTAGTCCAAACCTTCATTTTCCAGAGGGGCAACAGGCAAAGAGAGGGGAAGGGGCTTGGCTAAGATTAAACCTCCAATTGGTACCTCCCCCATTCCCTGTACTTTTACCATTACGCCCCACCACTGCCTTGTTCAGTGGGATGTGGGAGAGGATGGGTAAAAAGTACACACTGGCTCCAGCTAATTTTTCTCCGGAGTAGTCAGGTGCTGCGCCTTTGGAGCCACACGGATTTAAAACCAGACCTGGAGGGAGGAGAATCCAGTACCTCTCAGGTTTTTATAGAAGCTAACAGAGTCTTGCCCTCTTCTCTCCCCACCTCTCCAATTCCTCAAGAACTATCATTTTGGAACGTTCCAGCTCTTTTGGAAGTTCATCTTTTGCCTGTAATGTTCAGTTCTGAGCACTCAAGTTTATTAGCATGTTCGACTTGGAATGTTCCCTTAAGAATTTCCAAAACGGACTTTGATAAAATTCCCGTATAATCCTTGGAAATTTCCACCTAAAATTTCCTCATTTCTTGCGGTGTCAGACCCTTTGCACCAGAGTCCCTCCAGTTCAAAAGCTGAGAAGCAAGCTGTTGCCTGATAGGAGGAAGTAAAACCTCGCCCCATTTTATGGTTTCTGAGAGACCTTTGGGCCCAGAGAGTCCTCTGCTTTAAGTCTGGAAAAGAAACTCCTTGACCACGTACTTACTCCTCACAACAGTCTTTTCCTTCTTTCCATCCATTACCTTCATCCATGACTGAGAAGAGAGGAAGAAGGTATGGCCATCAGTTCTGTTCTCTGTGCAGTATGGAACAAAGGTTCCGAGACTTGAGCTACATGGCCGGCCCTGGGAGGCAGTTCCCTGTTCCAGTCCAAAGTTTTGTTCTCTGAAAATGAGGTCGTTAAACTAAATAACCTTAATGGCTTTTTTAGCTCTCTGAACCTGTTTCCTCATCTATATAACCACGATTATTGTCTCTTCCCTGAATGCCCCTTCTAGGACTCTCAAGAAGACTGAATGATAGAATTTTGCCTAGATTGTAGTCATTTTCCTCCGTCAAGTTCTGTCACAGAATATGAGTTGGAAAAATATCCAGGGTTAAATAAAAACTTATGATGATGATAAAGATTGCATTTACATAATGCTTTAAGGTTTTGCAATGTAATGTAATCTCATTTGATCTCTTCCAATCCCATAACAAGAATTCCTTCTCCTGCTCTCCAATTAAGTGTCTTCCAACCTTTGCTTGGAAACCTAAAGGGAAGAGGAATTTACCATCTCCCAGGGAACCCATTCTAATTTAGGTTTACTCTGAATGTCAGAAAATTTTTCCTTATTTTTGTATTTATTTTTACACACACACACACACACACACACACACACACACACACACACACACACACACACATTTCCCTAAATCTGCCTCTCTGCAACAGGTACTCTTTTAAGTATTTGAAGAGCCTTTTCTTCTCTAGGTTAAATATTCCCAGTTCATTCTGTGTCTCAAGCCCTTCACTATACAATAATCTTCCTAAAATATGGTACCCAGGTCTAAGCATAACACTCCAGATGTGGTCTGAGCAAAGTACAATAAGAATCACTTTTTAAAAATTTAAGATTTTATTCTCATCCCCTTTACATGTAAAAACAATTTTTAACATTCATTTTGAAAACTTTTAAATTTTCTCCCTCCCATCCCCCGTAGAGGAAGCAATCAATTTGAAATAGGTTATGTGTGTGTGTGTGTGTGTGTGTGTGTGTGTGTGTGTGTGTGTGTATGGAGGAAGAGAGAGAGAGAGAGAGAGAGAGAGAGAGAGAGAGAGAGAGAGAGAGAGTCATGCAAAACATTTGTATAGTAGTCAGGTTGTGAAAGAAAACAAAAAACAAAAACAAACCCTTAAGTTTTATTTTTTTAGTTTTTTTCCAAAGGCAATAGGGTTAAGTGACTTGCCAAAGGTCACACAGCTAGGTAATTATTAAGTGTCTGATGCTGAATTTGAACTCAGGTCCTCCTGACTCTGGGGCTGATGCTCTATCCACTGCACCACCTAGCTGCCTCAAGCCCTTAAGTTTTTTGGGTTGTTTTATTTATTTATTTTTTTTGGATTTTGCAAGGCAGTGGGGTTAAGTGGCTTACCCAAGACCACACAGCTAGGTAATTATTAAGTGTCTGAGGCTGGATTTGAACTCAGGTACTACTGACTCCAGGGCTGGTGCTCTATTCACTGCTCCACCTAGCCGCCCCTCCAAGCTCTTAAGTTTTAAAAAGGTTCTGTCAACCTGTATTCAGACATTATCAATTCTTTCTCTGGGGATAGATAGCATTTATCATCGTAAGTTCTTCAGAGTTGCCTTAGATAATTGTATAGCTAAGCAAGCTAAGTCATTCACAGTTAATAATATTACAATATTGCTGTTATTTTTGTACACAGTCCGTTTCACTTTGCATCATCTCATGTAAAATTTTCTGAGAGTATCCTACTCATTTCTTATAACACAATTGTATTCTGTCACAATGACATCCCACAATTTGTTTAGCCATTCCCTAACTGATGGGCATCCCCTCAATTTCCATTTTCCTTGCCTCTAGAAAAGAGATACTATAAATATTTTTGTTCACAGTTCTTTTCCTTTTGGACTTCTTTTTTTTAAAAAAATCTCTTTGGGATACAGACCTGGTAGAGGTATTGTTAATGAGCATGGTTTTGTAGTCCTTTGGGTATAGTTCTAAATTGCTTTATAGAATGGTTGAATCAGTTCACAACTCCATCAACAATGTATCAGTTTTTCCACCTCCCCTCCAAGACTTGTCATTTTTTTGTATGTCCTATTAGCCAATCTAATAGATAAGAGATAATACCTCAGAATTATTTTAATTTGCATTTCTCTAATCAATGGTGAGTTAAAGCATTTTTTTCATATGGCTATAGATAACTTTACTTCATCTGAAAATTGTTCATATCTTTTGAACATTTATCAATTGGAGAATAATTTTTATTTTTATGGATTTGACTCAGTTCTCTATAGGTTTGGGAACTCTTACTTCTTGTTCTTTACATGTTGTCCATGCATCCTAAAATCTCTTGAGTTTCTTTGGCTCTTATGTTAAAGTATTGACTCCTAATTGAACCTACAACCCTTAAAAATTCCTATATCTCTTTCAGATGAACTTTGCTCTCTTCCTCTGAAATATTTACATTTGCCTCTGCCAAAACCCATCTAATAAGATTTTACACATTTGGGTCTGTTACAGTCTTTCTGAATTGTTAAATGTTAAGCTCTGTCTCCTAGCTGCAGATTTATAAGCGTGCCACTTCTTCCTTTATCCAAGGCATTGTTAAATGTGTTTAACATAACACAAGGGCAAGTACAAAATCCCTGGGGTAATTTACTAGAGCCCCCTCTGTCCAAGTTGACATCATGCCTCAAATGACTCCTCCAGTCAATTCTGAATCCACCAAACTGTCCTATCTTTATTGACCTGAAAGGATGAAAGATTGGGAGATAAAGATCCCCTGAAAATATCTATTCAACTTTAAAGTGGAGGGCAGAGATGTCAAATACGGAAGAGCCTAGGCCTACAACATCCTTGAGTGCTGTCCAACCGGATTAAAATGTAATTAGTATGAAATTAACAGAACCAAGAAAATATTATATACAGTTACAGCACCATTGTTTTGAGAACAATTTTGAGTGAATACGTTATTTTGTTTATTTTAAATACCCAAATTAGTTATAAAGTATATATGAAGAAAAATATTATCTTCCTTTAGAGAAAGAATTGGTAAACAGAAGTATGCATAGTATAATTTTACATATATGTATGTATGTATGTATCTATGTCTAATGGTAGCTATCTCTAGGAAGGGGGGAAGAAGGGAAGAAAAAAAGGGCGAAAAAGAAACTTACATGATGATTTTGTTGTAAATTTGAAAGGAATAGCCAGTTGTCCATAGTAGATTTTCAGTATCATGCACATTCATCTTTTTTGTTGTACTATGTTATGGAAATGCTTGTTTTATTCTGTAATTTAATATATTTTTAAATTTAAATTTTTTAATTTTTTAAAAAAGATCAAAAAAGATCTTAAATAAGATACATGCTATCTTTTGTTGTTAGTGTGACTGATTAATCAAGAAAAAAGAAAAATGTAATTTGGAAATATTTAACAAAATATATAGAAATACAATAAAATAATATATTTAAAAAACTAACTCAATATGTGACTCCTAGGGAGCCTTATGTATGGCTTACTGGCACCATTTCCATTTGAGTTTGACACCACTGGTGTCAAGGATTAAAAAGTGTAGATTAATGCTAATATCCCCAACTTCAGTTATACCTAGGTCTTCTCACTCCCCAGATCCTGGGAGCACATTTTCCAGAGAGATGGAAGGTGATATTCTGCTATTTCTTCCCGTGCTTTAGTATTTATTTTTTCATGTGTTTAACTTAGACTGCATTCCCTGAGAATGGGGTCAAGTCTTTGTCAATTACATTGCTCAGACCCAGTTCACTTAGCCACCTAGTCAAAGTTTGGTGAGGAAAAGATGAATCTGTAAGGTAAGAAGTTGTTTTTTTCTTTCAACAGCTGGAGATCTCTCAGGCAATGGAATCGTCTCAAATGGTTACTGGCATTTTCTCTTTTGTTGGCTAGTAGTTTTCTATTGAAAGGCTTCAGAAATCTCAACGAATTCCAGGAAAAACTACCATGGTCAGACTTTCCAACTCCCCTTGTCTTGAAGATATTGCCTCAGAAAGAACTCAAGAAACTCTTTAACTATGATGGACTCTGGTGAGATGTTGCCCCTTATTCCACTCCTCTCTCCTGAGCCCTTGTTCTGCTCACTCATTCTTGAAAAATTAATACTTTAAGGTATTTAAAGGGATAGGGAATAATCAGGACCAGAATAATTCACACCTCATTAAAGAGCTAACTTTGTCTTATCAAACTATTGGGCATACTCTCTATATTCTCTTGTCAATGAAAAAAAATTTCATTCCCTGCAAATTATTTGAGAGTGCTCCTCTTATAATTTATGGATAGGCAATCCTGAAATCCAAAGTCCTTTGTAAAAGACCAGATTTCCTTTATCCAGTCACCTTCATGCCAGTCTAGGGATTTAGATAGGGTTAAAATTCAGTAAGGCACTCATGAGCTATTAAATACAATAAAAATAACCTTTGTAATGACAAGGATAAACAAGATACAATTTCTAAGGTTAAAAAATTCAACAAAATGACTACTGCCCTCTGTTTATGCATTTCCTATTGTAATCAGTCATGACAGATCAAAAAAATTTTACTTATTAAATAAAACACTGAGCATCAATTTCTCATGGGCTAGTTCTTTTCTATCTCAGGCAAGAAAATATCTTCATGTCTCAGGGACTAACTCAAACTATATAAAACAGATGTCTTTTTTACTTCATCTCTTAAGCGAGTTTACACTTAATCCCCAAACATAATTGTATAATATTCTTCTGGAAAATCATTCTTGCTTTGGTGTTTACAAGATTCTTTTTAAAATTGCCTTCCCTCATCTTCACCATAGTCTATCCAAGTCCTAATCAGTCTTGCAAAGTTGAGTTCAAGAACCCTTCTTTGTTAAATTCTCCATTCCTTCTCTGAACTCCTATAGAACTCTACCACATTCTATCATTTTATTCTCTTGTTTCCATGGCAAATCCTGGTAATATAATGAATAAAGTGCTAAGTCTCATGTCAGGAAAATCTGAATTCAAATCCAGTCTCAAACATTTACTAGCTGTGTGACCCTGAGCAAGTCACTTAGTCTCTATCTGCCTCAGTTTCCTCAATTGTAAAATGGAGATGATGATGATAATACTTCTCAGGACTGTTGTGAATCATATAAGATAATATTTGTAAAGAATTTAGCACACTGCGTGGGGTGTGTGTGTTTCTGTGTGTGTGTGTCTGTGTGTGTCTGTGTGTCTATGTGTGTGTCTTAGATATTTAATAAATGCTCATTCCTTTCCTTCCTATTTTGGTAATGTCTCCACCTCCCCCATCTCTACCTGTTGTCTATTCTTTTTTTTTATTTTCAAATACATGCAAAGGTAGTTTTCAAAATTTATTCATTTGCAAGTTCCATGGTGCAATTCAAATATTCTGAAGTCCATGAAACCTCCCCTTTGTTTGACATTCACCATCTGCCTCCACTCTTAAATCTTCCCAGACTTATTGCACATTCCTCTTCTCCACACATTCCAAACAAACTGACTCCCAGATATGACATTCCACCCCCCATCTTTGTGCCTTTGTCCCCTATGCCTGGAATGCCTTCTTTTCAGTTTTACTTCTTAGAATCCCTAGCTTCCTTTAGGGCTCCAAATGACTACATGAAACCTCTTCCGTTTCTTCCAGTTGCTGCTTCTAGTACCACTGCACTCTGAGGGTCATACCTCATCCCAGAAATTGTTTTGTAATATATATATATATTTATATATATATATATATATATATATATGTATACACACATATATGTATATATATGTATATATATTTATATATATGTATGTATATACACACACAGATATATATGTATATATATACAACACACACACACAAACATGTGTGTTCATACTGTCACAAACTCCATCCCCAATCTCTACCCTTACCAATAGAATATGAGCTCCTCTCTCACTATTTTCTTTGTCTTTTACCCTAGTTCCTAGTACAGTGTCTGATACATTGTAGGTCTATAATACTTTTCTGAATGACTTTTTTCTGAGTAGCTCAGTGACAGTTCTGTTACTGGGTAGCTGGGAAAGGTTATAAGAAATAATTCATTTAGACCCTTACTCTATTACAATCAGTATTAATCAGTTTGCTATGATTGATATATTCTGTATTTTAGGCCCCAGATTATAGGGGCGGCTAGGTGGTGCAGTGGATAAAGCGCTGGCCTTGGAGTCAGGAGTACCTGGGTTCAAATCCGACCTCAGACACTTAATAATTACCTAGTTGTGTGGCCTTGGGCAAGCCACTTAACCCCATTTGCCTTGTAAAAACCTAAAAAAAAAGTTGCAAATTTTAAGTTCACTTGCAGCTAACAAGAGGCCCTCCATCCTTCTTTTTTCTTTACTTTGATGATCAGTCCCAACAGTGGTGTGCTGTAGGATGACCTTTGTCTTCTGGTGATGTCATCATGCAGCCCTCAGTGAGCCTTATTCCTCCTGGGCGGGGTTCATCTTCTGGATGAATTATTCCGGATGTCTAGATGACCGTTAATGATTGATGAGTCTATAGTCTCAGTTGGGTGTTGCACTGTTTTCTTGTATTTAATTGTTTTTTCTGTGTTTAATCTCTGTTAGTATAGTTTCCTTCTGAGGGATTCTAATGTTCAACTTTTCTAGGATTATACTTCCGTCTTGAAAGGAGGATTTGAACAAAGTGAGAAGAAAATCATTTCAGCACTAAGACGAGTTTGAACTAGCACAATAGGGTAGAAGTTTAGCAGTTTAATATGAGGAGACAAAAAATTTGATCAAATTTGGAAGAAATTGAAGAAAATTTGAAGGAAAACAATCTCCAGGTTCGGATCCTGGTTCAGTTTCTACTTTGAGCCTGAAAAAGAAAAAAACAATTGAAAGAATATGGAAGGATTAAAGAAGATAAAGAGGGACTGTAGAGTACAATTTGGAATGATAGATTAAAGGGAAAGAAGAAAATAGAAGAAGATAAGACAGGGCTAGGCATGATAAGTAAGAAATTATAAGTAGAATAATTTGGGGGTTAGGTAAATTGCTAAGAATGTATTAGTGATTGGTCAAATAGTTGTAAAATATTTTAACTTTTAAAAATTAATAACTGATTATTAAGAACTTTAGTAAGGTGCTTTGGCTGAAGTGTAAACAAATTTCAAGAAATAAGGTAAAAGGGGCGGCTAGGTGGCATAGTGGATAAAGCACCGGCCTTGGAGTCAGGAGTATCTGGGTTCAAATCCAGTCTCAGACACTTAATAATTACCTAGCTGTGTGGCCTTGGGCAAGCCACTTAGCTCCATTTGCCTTGCAAAAAAACCTAAAAAAAATAACGTAAAAAGTCTCAACCTTTCTGTGCCTCTTCTTGGATTTTGGTATGATGTTTTTATTTCTGACACAATCAGGAAGACTGCAATTTAACTTTTCTGTCTTTTCTTTTTTTTTAAATTTTTGCAAGGCATTGGGGTTAAGTGACTTTTTCAAGGTCAGAGAGCTAAGTAGGCATACAGTGTATGAGGCCAGATTTGAACTGGGGTCTTACTGACTTCAGGGCCCGTGCTTTATTCACCTAGCTGCCTCCAGGTTCTCTGTCTCAATGCAGAACCCAGCTGATGTGTCACTCCACTTATGGGTTAATCACGTGGTTAGACTGTAGCTGGCTCTTCTCATTGACCTTGGCTACTGCTACTAGAGCTTCTGGTAGCCAGAGGAACCCCTATTAGTTTTATGTATTGTGCAGTCTCACTGGTCACCTGGTAACTCCTCTCTAAGAATACTCATTCATCTAAGATAGGAAAGAATAAGGACTTCAGATGGAGAAAAGTCTTGTTTTTATAGACACATGATGGCTAGGTGGGAAATGGGGCAGTTTCCTCCCAGGAGAGGAATTCTTAACTCACACCTTCCAAGAAAGAAAAGAAAAGAGATTGAAACTGAAGCATATTAATCCTTTTGTATTTGAACTGTCTCAGTTCAGTATCTTCTGAGTCATTGGTTCCTCAGTCCATAGCCAGCCAAAAGTCAAGACAGCACTAGTCCCCAAATCATTTATCAACCAAAGTATCTCACCAAGGCTCCTTACATGATTGGATTACAGACAAGACAAAGAATATCTTCCCATGCTATGTGTAATTCACCAAGAAAGGCAGTTGGATGCTTCAGTAGCTAGAGTACTGAACCTGGAGTCAGGAAAACCTGTACTCAAATTCAGCCTCAGACACTTATCAGCTGTGTGACCCTGAGCAAATCACTTTCTTCATCTCGGTTTCTTCAGTTGTAAAACAGGGATAACAGTAATACCTACCTTCTAGGGTTGTTGTGTAGATCAAATGAGGTCATTGTAGAGAGCTTAGCACAGATATTTGGCACATTGTAAATGCTATATCATTATTATTATTATTATATAAAAGGACACACAATTATAATTTAAAAATCTAAAAGAAATTCAAGATTATTGTTAAAACTATTAAATATCATGATTAACAAATCAAGAATTAGATAAGCTAAACAGAACCATCAAGACCTTTTGGAAGAACAAATTATAGAACTTGTGAAAAACAATCATAGCTGAATAAAAAAAGAAACTGGGTTCAGATGGACTCTCAAAATAATTAAACAAAACTTTTAAAGATCAAGTAATTCTTATCTCATATAGGCTCTTTCTGATCACAAAGGAGAAAATACCCATATCCTTCTATGAGGAAAATAGGATTTTGATTGCTAAACTAAACAAAGATTAGACTGAGAAAGAAAATTAAAGGCCTTAACAATCATAAACAGCATTGATTAAGTAATAAATAAAAATTATCTGTTGTGATCAAATAGATTTTGTAACCAGAATGCAAAGATATTTTAATATAGGAAATAAATAAATATAGGAACAAGAGAAAAAATTAAGATGGTATGATTATACAAAAATATGCAGAGAAAGTTGTTGATATAAGCAGTAATTTATATTAAGTTGGTGGCACTACAGAGAAACAGGAATTTTCTAACTCTGCTGGGGAGACAGTAACTGGGTGCAAAGTGTTTCCATGAGGTAACATGCAAGAAAAGTCCTGAAACCAATCATACCTTTGGACCCAAGGATTCCATTGCTAAAACTCTTCCAAAATAATATTATGCATAATATTACATATTTTGATGTTTTTATAATTATATTTATACTTTTAAAAATTAAAAAATAATTCCTTCTAAAGTCTAAGCACAATCCTTTCCTACTATACAACATAAGCTCTTTCTTCATGAGGTTCTTCCTCCTCATCTCTGCCTCTGGAAACCTGTTAACTTCCTCTGTCAACTACTGTCTCTTCCAAGACATCTTTCCTTGTTGTTAGAGTTCTACACAGTATTTATCGTGCACATATTTTATATTTAATAATCTGTATTTATGTTTTTCTTCCAATAGAATAAAACTCCTTGTGTGACTCTGTACAGGGACTTTTTTGTGTTGGAATCTTTAATGCATAGCTCAGTGCATGATATGGAAGGTGAAGCCAGGTTTTCACTTGGGGTTTGTACATTTGGTAATTGCTTTCCTTCTCTTGCCATCATTTCCTGTCTCCTCTATTAAGTGTAGGAGATTTCTTTATGTTCCCTTTCCTAGAGTTGGACTGACTTTTGGAATTATACTGCATATGTGAAGAACCATATCTGTGACTGCTCTGCCTTCCTCTTCTTTTGAATTCTAAATATGAAGACTTGGCTCAAGTAGATTAGCATCACATGATAAATGAGCAGTGATACTGAATTCATAGCTCCTCTCATATCTCCAATCTTGACATCTCTTTGGAGATTTAGATTTCAAAGGAGATAACCTCATTTAGTTCTTAGTCTTTTAATCTAACTAGACCACCTCCAAGAACAAAAGGGAAGAAATGATGGGGGTGCTCTTTTACTGGGATGAATCTAGGGTCCCACTATTTCAGTCCTTCACATGAATCATGTTTATAGTGTGCCTTCTTTCTGCAGGTTGTCCCCCCAAAGGCAATGTGAATGTGATAAGCAACCAGGGAGTTTCATCTTTCAAGAATCCTACAATGCAAGTGAACTTGAGGCAGTAAAAGTCAGGAGAAAGGCAGAATTTGAACACTTCCAAAAGAGGTAATGCATATTCTACTTGAAGAAGCTCTAAAAAGTTCTCTGGTCATGTCCTAGGCGGGGGTTTTCAGGGGTCTACATCTCAGTTAGATCCTGGGGTAAGATCTTTCTTGAGCTCATTGTAGAATACAACTCCTGGTAGCAATTGTATATTCCCCTTTTCCTGGTTTTGTGAGTGATCCTTCCTTTGTCATATGCCATTGGTGAGGGGGAATTGGTTCAATCTGAGGGACTAGGAAAATGGAATTGAGTCAAAAACAGGTAATACCTATGAAGGTGAGGGAAAGGGTTATATAAAGGGACAGAGATGGCAATTAGGTGGCCCAGTGGATAGAGCACTAAGCTTGTAATCAGAAAGACTCATATTCATGAATTCAAATCTGACCTCAGACACTTACTAGCTGTGTGACCTTGAAAAAGTCACTTAACCCTGTTGGCCTTGATTTCCTCATCTGTAAAATGAGGTAAAGAAGGAAATGGTAAACCACTCCTGTATCATTTCCAAGAAAACATCAAATGGAGTCATGACTAAACAACATCAAAGGGATATATAATCCATTTGGAACTTGAATTTAGACAAATTATATTCAGATCCTATTCAAGGGTGACCATCATTCACCACCATTGATAGAGATAGAGAATTCATTTGGAACCTGAATTTTGGGTGATAATTTAGGCAAATTATTAAAGATCAGTTGGATTAAATGAACTCTGGGATCTTTTCTCATTCAAAGTCTTTGAACACCTATCTTAAAGGATTTTTGTGAGGATGAAATGAAATAACCCATAACCAACTCTTTGTTCACCTTAAAGAGCTACTTATGCTTAATGTTAGCTTTTATTTTACATAAACAATCAGGAAACTCATACTTGTGATAATTTACCTCTCAGAATTAATATTTACAGGAAACAGAACTCTCCCCAATGAATACTAGATAGTTTATGGATCAGAAATGAAAGATAGTCTCCTTCATATAGAATAAGAATCAGAGGTAAGTCCAATGAATGTAAGTTGTATCTTCACTATGGAATTTGTGGATAACATGGACAAGAACTGGATAGAGTGAATATCCATGATACTTCAATCAATAGACACTCATGCTTGTGAAATCACTGCTCCATCAAAGTATCAAAGGGTCTTGCAATAACTATTAGATGGAAATTTGTCAAAGACTCCTGGAAGAATCATCACAATCCTTGAAAATCCTTTCTTAAATTTTTCAGGTTCAAGAAAATTTTCTGAGTCTCACTTGGAAACTTAAGTCTTCAAACTCTCTCTCCATTCAATGAGCAATCTGGAAAAGTTTTCATTATATTACACTTCAACCCACTGTTGCAAAACACTATAGGCGTTCTCAAGTTATATTTGGTGTGCACACTTTATTTCCTACAATTAGGTTAGATGCTTCCCAAATGAAGGTACTGTGTCTCCCCTAATATAGTGGAGCCACATTTCTGCCATCAGATGGAAAGTTTCCCCATGGTCTCTCTTCCCACAGGCTATCACTAGTCACTACCTATAGAAAATGTTTTATAATTGCTTGTTGGAGGTGAGAACAAATGGGATAAGAAGACCTCAAAGCTACACTAATATTTCTCTTTCCTCTGTAGAGAAGGGTTGCCCCACCCTCCACCTGTGCTGGCCCAACCAAACATTCCTTTTGGGTATCCTGTCCATGGGGTGGAAGTGATACCTCTTCACACAATTCTAATTCCAGGTAGGTGTCTGCCTATTTCCTTGGTTCTATCCCCCTTCCTTCTTTTCATACTTGCTCCCAAAGTTGAGCAATGAATAATTTACCATTTAATTCTCTCACTTTCAATCAACAATCATCAATTAACTGCCTACTAGGTTCTGGGGATACAAAGAAAAAAATGAAATAGATTCTGCCTTCAAGGAGCTTACATTATAATGAAGGAGAACAAACACCCACATATAAATATATACAAAGCTTGAATGAAATACCTGATATAGTTTATCTCTACAAGAAATGGATATAGGAAAATAGAAATTTCCCCACCTCCACATTCAATCTCCTGTTTGGATCATTCACCTCAACCTGACTTCACATGGTCAAATCTGAATTCCCAGAGAAGGACCACTATTGCCTATGCTCAGATTCTCTTAGGATTCTAAGGTAACCTTTTTGTAGGGGAGTACACTCCCCATAGTCATCACAGATCTCATGCTCTCACCTATGTACTTCCATTTTTATAAATTTAACCACTCACAATAATGGCACATTAGACAGTAAATATAATTGTTTACCCAGCAATAAAGTAAAAGAAACAAAAATATCATTACAATTATTCATGTAAGGCAAAGTCAAGAATAATAAATACAGTTTGCACATAAAGCTGGTTCATACCCTTCTGCCAATATACTTAGTGCCTGTATAAAGAGTGGGTCCAACTTGACAGGGGAGATTTGAGTAAGGAAAACCCATGAGCTTGACATAACACAGCTCTGGAACTGAAAACTTCATTATCCTCTTCTTGTTTCAAGAGCTCTTCCTAAGAGTGTTTAATGAATGTAGGTAGCTTTTGTATTTAACAGAAGATTCTACTTATAATCTGAAATTTATCCACACCTTGCTTTGCTCAAACTAGCATCTCGTCCACCCTAATCAATCTACTGAATGATTTCTTCAATTCTCTACTTCTAGCTGTTCTTCTCAGTTGCACTTACTCTTCAATAGCCACTGTAGTATCTATCACTTCCAGATTCAGGCTTACCTGATGCCCTTCAGTTAAAGTAGTGTTACACTCTTTTATTTTTTTTTTTAGGTTTTTTTTTTTTGGCAAGGCAAATGGGGTTAAGTGGCTTGCCCAAGGCCACACAGCTAGGTAATTATTAAGTGTCTGAGACCGGATTTGAACCCAGGTACTCCTGACTCCAAGGCCGGTGCTTTATCCACTACGCCACCTAGCTGCCACATGTTACACTCTTTTAGAAAAAGGCAATGACTTTTAGAATTATGTTTAGAAAAAAAGAAAACTGATTTCTCAGGATTATTCTCTTCTACCTCTGAGCAACAAGTAGCAATGCAGAGTAATAGATTCTGACCTTTTTTACTTCTTAGTCTCAGCAGAAAAACACAACTAAGTAGCAAAGTATATGCTCCCTACTCCTTATTATCCATCTTTCTAGCAGCAAATTATAATAGAGAACATAGTACATTTTCTCTCTTCCTTCATCCTTTCAGCATTATGTAACTGTGGAGAGGAGTCTGACTCTAATTGGTAAATTAATTGGCTTAGCATCTAGTGTCAGTACAGAGATGGGGTTATGGTCTCTAACACAATTTTTCCTTTCACTTTTTTTAATCTTGCTGGGTTTCCTGTGATTTACCCCACCTTAACGAATAGTTAGTAAAAAATGATTTTCTGCTGTCTTTGATCAAGCAAAGTATATTTGTCCTTTAAGCAAAGAACAGTTCTGACATCCATACATCCTAAAAGTGATCTAATTCTTTAATTCTTCATATGCAGCAGCTAACTGAAGCATTCTGCATTCTTCTTCATTCACTACAGCACTCTATAGTTTGTCCTATTAAAATAAGCAACTGTTGTATCAGAACTCCATCAGATTCAACTTATAACTGCTTCTCTTTGAATTCTGTGTCAACCTTTGTCCCAATGCAGACAACTCAGCAACTGATTTTCACAAAAAGATTTATGTCTCTCTTTCATATACACAGAAAGAAATAAGTTAATCTTGTGGTGGGAGTAGCTAGGGGGTGCAGTGGATAGAGCATTGGCCTTAGATTCAGGAGTATGGGAGTTTGAATCCAACCTCAGACACTTACCACTTATTAGCTATGTAACTTTGGGCAAGTCACTTAATCCTGATTGCCTTGCATCCAGTCTCCTGATTCATTTCTGGCCACTGGACCCAGATGGTTCTGGAAGAGAAAATGAGGCTGGTGACTTAGCACAACCTCCTTCGTTCAAATCCAAATTCATGTGCTTGTCATGGCATCACTTCCCTGATGTGGTGGTCTTCAAAAATTAAGGACAAACACATATAAACTTGTGGTGGAGGGAAGTACCAGAAGATGGAGGCAGCAGGAATGGTCTCATGTAAAAGGTATCACTTAAGTTAGTTTGGGAAGGGAACCAGGGATTTCATCAAGTGGAGATGGAGAATGTATTACAGGCATGGTATGCAAAAGTATGGAGACAGAAAATGGAGTAATAAGTGAAAAAAAAAAGATGGCATCAGATTGTGAAGTGTTTAAATGCCAAGCAGAGGAAATGTATATTTGATATTAGATATTATAGGGAACCTGTGCAGTTTGTTGGATATGGGGATAACAAAATCAGACCTACAGTTCAAGAAAATCATCTTAGCTACCATACAGAGGATTGGTTGGAATAGGAAGAGATTTGAGGCAGGGAAACCAATTAGGAGGCTATTTCAGTAGGCCAGTTATGAGATTATGAGAGTCCAAATGAAAGGAATGGCTATGTGAGTAGAGAGAAGGTGTTTCAAAGGTGTTTCAGGGATAGAAAAAGCTAAATTTGGAAACTGGATTGTGGGGTAAGTGACAGTGAAGAATTAAGAATGGTTCCAAGGTTGTAAATCTGAGTAACTGGGAAAATTATGGTAGCCTAAAAATAGAAAAGTTTGGAAGAGGGGAAGATGATGAGCAATAAAAAAAATGAGGCATTCATTCTGTTTTAGACATGTTGAATTTGAAATGCTTTGAACACCCTGAGTTCAAAATGTCCAATTGACTGTTTGTGATTTGGGATCAATGCTTGGGTGAAAAACTAGGTCTGGCTACATACATTTAATCACTCTTCACTTATTAATCCAGTCATCATTCACTCTCACTAGAAATTTCTAGATAGCCTCTGACCTAGAAGTCTTGGAGATGTCATTTTTCCTTTTATTATCTAGGGTTAGGGGAAGAGCAGCAGTATAAAATACTTAGTATGTGTGAGGCACTGTACTAAAGTGCTGGGGATACAAAGGAAGGTGAAAACTCAGACGTGGAGCAGATAGATGTTCCCATTCTAATGGAGGAAGACAGTGGAGGAACATGCAAAAAATTGTACATGCCTTTTACCATATAGATGGAAAGGGAACTGACAAACTTCCAGAAGTCAAAACATGTGGAAAATGTGTTTCTGCTCTCCCTTTTGGTTTAAGGAATTAGCTTTTGCTTTGAATTGAAGATGTCTTCTTTTCAGTTCTTTCTTTGTTAAGTCTTTTGTCAATAAAGGCCTCTCTTCTATTTCCTCTTATTTAATACTCTTTGTCATGCTGTCTGTAGCCCACATCTTAGAGATATGAATTCTCCATTGTCTCACTTCTATCTTCAGAACATTCCAGTATCCAGCTCAATCTGACACAGACAAGTTCTTTAGCAAGGTAAAGAGGGTGAATTTTTAAGAAGATTGTAAATTAAAGCAAAGAAAGAAACAACTACAAACTGGGTTGGTGAGAACTTTGATCAGATAAGTATGGGGAAGGGGGGGGAGGGGAAAGAAATACAACTGTAACTAAACAGCCAGACTGATTAACTAAAATCAACTAAATTCAGCAATTTGGAGAAGCTGTACAGAGAGCTCTTATAGAAAATGAAGCCCACCTCCTATGCAAGGAGGAGTTAGGGGAGGGATTAGAGTGGTACTAGACAGATTAAGGAGTGATTTATTACATAACATAAGGTTGTGTCCCTACAAAGTTCTGCAGGAGTTCGAGGTTATAGATTAACTTTAAATTCTTAAATTAAGGTTAAGAATTTGTAGTACAGGGGGCAGCGAGGTGGCCTAATGGAGAGAGCACTAGCCCTGGACTACCCCCTGCCACTGCCTTGCAAAAACAAAACAAAACGAAACCAAAAATGAATTTATAATATTTTAGCTGAAGGTGTCAGCTGACTGGGAGTTCGGAGCTTTGTTAACACAAAGTAGCCTTAAGGAATTTATGAAGTATAACTAGGAGACTTGTGAGATAACTTGGAGACACTAGCTTACATAAGATTACATAGTTGACTAGTACAGAGTCAAAAGATTAACAGAGTACCTATTTGCCTTAGGTACATTCCTTGTTTATAAGGGGTTTGCTTGTAAGGAACAATACAAAGAAAGGAAAAGATTACATTTGTCTCTTGCCATGTGGGAAAAGTGTAATATACCTTCTCTGGTATTGCTCTTCTTTAGGACTGAGATGCAGATTGATCTTTTCTAAACCAATAGTCACTGGTGAATTTTCTAAATTTACCAGGAAAACTTTAACAGTATCATTATTTATTTATTTGCTTATTTGCTTATTTATTTGCTTATTCATTCATTCATTCATTCATTCATTCATTCATTCATTTATTTATTTATTAGATTTTTTTTTCAAGGCAATGGGGTTAAGTAGCTTGCCCAAGGCCACACAGCTAGGTAATTATTAAGTGTCTGAGGCCAGATTTGAACTCAGGTACACTGACTCCAAGGCCAGTGCTCTATCCACTGTGCCACCTAACCACCCCAACAGTATCATTTTTTAGAATTGTAATTAGCTCAGTTGGAATTCTATCACCTCCACCAGCCTTATTGTTAGCAATGCTTCCTAAAGCCCACTTGCCTTCATTCTCCGGGATGTCTGGCTCTAGATCTATAACCCCACCATCATAGTTATAAAGAGATCTACTGCTGCCAGGCTTTTGGACCTGGGGCATGGAGTTTCTGGTAGAGGTTATTTTAGAGGAGAAAGCACTAGTAGTGGAAGAAGCCAAGAAAAACCTCTTGTAAAAAATGAAATTTGATCTGAGTCTTGAATTTCAGGGAAGCAGGAGGCAGAGTTAAAAAGGGAAGAGTGTTTCAGGTTTGGGTTTGGTCAGTGAAAAAAAAGGCAGCAGAAGATAGAATGTAGTGTCTGGAGATCATCAAGAAGTCCAGTATCACTGAATTAGACCAGGTATTACTTGTGCTTGGGCCTTCACTAGAATTCAGATCATAATTTTTTTCTGGCCATTTTTCAGGCCAAAAAGTGGTAGAAAGATCAGTGTTGGAGTTCACATCTCTAAAATATTGGGGTTCAGTGTTGGGTGTCTGAGAAAGAATTCATGAGGTGCAGGCAAGTTGCCATTTTATTGAGCACTGTGATGGCCAGTAAATTGAGAGTTGGGAAATATTCTATCAAAGAGGGATCTGACATATTCTCATTTATATAGGGAGAAAAGAAGGAAGAAGGAAAAAAATAATCTCAGATAAATACTTTTGAAGTAGATCTGGATGTCAGAAGTTAAGGTCACCAAGGGACAATTAGAAGGGACAGAATTTATAATTAAGTCATAAATGTGCTTGTTAAGGAGGACTTTTGGACATCAAAGAAGATCCCTAGTGCTGATAATAACTGATTAAAACTCTAGACAGATCAATCCCCATACTCACTTAAAAGGTAAAAGGGCAAGGATGACCCTAAGCCAAGGGCACTGATAATAGATTATCAGAAGACAAAAAGGCCTTGGGCAAAAGCAGATATAAGGACTGTGTAGCCAGTAATTAAATCATAGCCAGAATTCCTGAACCACATCCAGAAGAACACTCAGAGCAGATCTGAATGTTGGGGAGCTCATTAACTGGAACCCCCATCAATAGGATCATGAGTTTAAAGCAGAAGGGCTTGTAGAGATCAACAATTTCAACCCCTCTTCTCAATTTTGATTTACTCAAGGTCCCATGGTTAGAAAGGGGCAGAACCTGATTTCTACCCCTTTTGACTCCAAATCTGTGTGTGAGATTGATACATATTCCCCAGGAACACCAGTGTCTTTTGACATTTACCCTGAGAAAACACAAGGAAATCATAGAGAATAAGAGTGTTAATTTGAACAAAGGTAAGAAATACCACTGATTCACTGCTAGGAATTCCTGCTGTTCCTTTTCAGGGGACAAACCACATTGTCTAGTCCTTCAAATATAGCTACAGGCTTGTAGGTCAGCTTGCTAATGCTCTTCATTAACTTGGAAGATCAAAAGACCTTGATAAATCTCTCATGGATAGTGGGAGGAAAAGAGGTAAGGAATATTCAAGCCAATAACATATTGGGAGTTGGTGGAATCCAGGTACTCAATGAAGCATTTTGAGTTCCAAGTCCTGATTTGTGCCAATGAAATAATCTGTAGCAGAAAAAAAAGGGGGTGGGGTAGGGCAAAGGATAGCGTGGATAAGATGCATTCACCAGTAACAAATTTTGATTTTATCAGGAAGTCAGATGGGAGTAGCACAGAAAATAGTTGAAGGTGAAAAATGAAGAGAATCATTCATCATTTAATGAAGTAAGGGCCCAGGAGGTGCCATGGAGCTTCAGGGGCTTCTGAGACATGTCTAGACAGCCAAAAGACATAGCCCACTGCTATTCAAGCCTTCCCTGTGTCCATACAAACCCATTTAGCTAATAAGCATCATTGATGTTGGACAGTAAGCTTATAGAGTGGCACAAAAGAGGTGGATCCACAGAGAGGTAGATAACATTATTAATTATAAGTCCTTTGGAATTGTCTTGGAGCATTGTATAATTATTGCTCAAGTCATTCACATTTGATCTTCATCTATATTGCTGTTACTGTGTACAACATTCTGGTTCTATTCGCTTCACTCATGTAAGTTTTTTCAGGATTTGCTAAAAGTATCCTACACATCATTTCTTATAGCACAATAGTACTCACATACATTTATATTCTCCATTTGATTGACATCCCCTTAATTTCAATTCTTTGTCACCACAAAAAGAACTGCTTTTTGTATTATATAAATATTTTTGAATACATAGTTCCTTTTCCTCATATCTCTTTGGGATATAGACCTAGGAGTGATACTATTGGATCAAAGGGTAGGCACAGTTTTATAGCCCTTTGGGTATAGTTCCAAATTGTTCTCCAGCGATCATTAATTCGTTCATCATTTCACCAATGGTGCTTTAGTATCTCAATTTTCCCATATCTCCTCTGACATTTGTCATTTTCCTTTTCTGTCATAATAGCCAGTCTGGTAGATATGAGGTGTTAGCTGTCAGAGTTGTTTATATTTTTTCATTTCTCTAATAGTGATTTAGAATATTTCTTCATATGACTATAGATAGCTTTGATTATTTCTTCTGAAAACTGTCCATTCATATTCTTTGACCACTTGTCAATGGAGACATGACTTGTA
This sequence comes from Macrotis lagotis, assembly GCF_037893015.1. Lineage (NCBI taxonomy): Eukaryota > Metazoa > Chordata > Mammalia > Peramelemorphia > Peramelidae > Macrotis > Macrotis lagotis. The sequence continues at coordinate 193,280,189 of NC_133659.1, forward strand.
TTCTTATAAATTTGACTCGGTTGTTCAACGATTTTAGAAAAACATGGATAAACTTACACAAAATGATGAAGAGTGAAATGAACAGAACCAAGAGAATATTATAAACACTAGAAACAATAGTTATAAGAACAACCTTGAATGACTAAATCATTTTGACTAATAACCCCAATTAACTACAAAGGACATGTGAAGGAAGATGTGCTTTGAGTCCCAAGAAAGAACTGATAAATAGAAATATATATAGAATGGTTTTCCATATGTAAACATATTTGTGTCTAATGGTAGCCATCTATAGGGTGGGGGAGAAGAAAAAAAAAGGAAAGCTACACAATAGCCTTATTATATATTTAAAAGAAATAGCAAGTCAAACATAATAAATTTGTAGTTTCATCTAAAAAAGTGATATGAAAAAGTTCTTAAAGAAAAATGAAATCTTTATTGAAGAAACTTGCTTTAGATCCTCCCCCACCCCCCAGCAGATTTCTTCAAATCTTGAATGCATTCATTTTGTTTATGCAAACCCTTTTTAATTTAATGCAATCAAAATTATTCATTTTTCATTTGATAATACTCTTGTTTTGGTCATAATTTTTTTTGCATAAATTTGACAAGTTAACTATTCCATGCTCCCCTAATTTGTTAGTGATATCGCCCTTTATGTTTAAATCATATACCCATGTTGACCTTATCTTGGTATATAGTGTAAGGATTTGATCTTTAGCTAATTTCTGTCAAACTTCTTCAGTTTCCCAACTTTTTTTCTCAAATAGCGATTTTTTTTTCTCCAAAAAGCTTGGATCTTTGCATTTATCAAATACTAAATTACTATGGTCATTTAGTACTGCATCTTGTGTACCTAATCTATTACATTGATTCACTATTCTATTTCTTAACCAACACCAGATTGTTTTGATGATTACTGTTTTATAATCGGGCCACTTTTCTCCCTTTTTTATTGATTCCTTTAATATTCTTGACTTTTTGTTCTTCCAAATGAATTTTGTTATTTTTTTTAGCTCTATATGGTAATTTTTGGTTGTTTGATTGGTGTAGCACAAAATAAGTAAATTAATTTAAGTAGACTTATCATTTTTACTATATTGACTTGACATTCTCATGAGTAAGGACAGCTAGATGACATAATGTCCTGGAGTCTCCTGACCTGAATTCAAATCTAACCTTAGACTTATTAGCTGTGTGACCCTGGACAAGTTATTCAAACTTGTTTGAATTAGTTTCTTCATCTATAAAATGACCTAGAGAGGGAAATAGAAAACCACTCTAGTATCTTTGCCAAGAAAATCTCAAATGGAGTCATGAAGAGCCAGACACACCTGAGACAAATGAACAATAATCCATAGGCAATTACTATTTTTCCAATTGTTTAGATCTGACTTTATGTGTGAGAAAACTGCTTTGTAATTGTATTCATATACGTCTTGGGTTTATCTTTATTGGTAGACTCCCAAGTATTTTATATTGTCTACAGTTATTTTATTTTATTTTTAATGTATTTTTTCTAATTACATGCAAAGATTTTTCAATATTTACCTTTTTTTAAGTTTTTGAGTTCCACATTTCTCTCTCTTTCTCCCTTCCCTTCCCTCTCCCATGATAGAAAATAATCTGATATAAGTTATGCATGTGCAATTGTGTTTAACAAATTTCCATATTAGTTATATTGTGAAGGAAGAATCAGAGCAAAAGGGATGAGAAAGACGAGTTTTAAAAAGTAGAAATAGTATGCTTCAATCTGCATTTCATCGTTTTTTCTCTGCTGGATGACATTTTCTAAATGTCCTTGATCACTGAACTGCTAAGAGGAGTCAGAACGCTCATTATTCATATTGCAGTTAGTGTGCCTACAATTATTTTAAATGAAAATTTTCTAATTCTTGCTGCAGTGTTTTGTTGTCAATATAGAGAAATGCTGATGGTTTGTGTGGTTTTATTTTACAACCTGAACTTTACTAAAGTTACGAATTTCTTCAGTTAGTTTTTTTAGTCGATTCTCTAAAATTTCCCAAGCAAACCATCTTATCATCTGCAAAGAATAATAATTTTTTTCCTCATTGCTATGCTAATTGCTTCAATTTCATTTTCTTCTCTTATTTCTATAGCTAGCATTTCTAGCACAATTTTGAATAATAGTGGTGATAATGGGCATCTTTGCTTCGTCCCAATTCTTAATTGGAAAAACATCTAGCTTATCCCCATTACAGTTAATACTTGCTGATAGTTTAGATAGATACTACTTATCATTTTAAGGAAAACATCATTTAATTCTTATGCTTTCTAGTGTTTTTTAATAAGAATGAATGTTGTTTTTTTGTCAAAAAGTTTTTTCAGCATCTATTGAGATAATCATATAATCTCTGTTGGTTTGTTATTGATAGATGGTCAATTATGCTGATAGTTTTCCTAATATTGAACCGGCATGAATTTCTAATATAAATTTCATCTGGTTAAAGTGTGTGAACTTTGTCATTTAATGCTATAGTTTCCCTGCTACTATTTATTCATCAATATTTATTAGGGAAATTGGTTGGAAGTTTTTTTCCTGTTTTTGTTCTTTCTGGTTTAGCTATTACCACCATACTTTTTTGCCATAAAAGGAATTTGGTAGAACCACTTTGGCTAGTTTTCCAAATAGTTTATATACAGTATTGGAATTAGTTATTCTCTTAGAATTTCTTTTTTTTTTTAGGTTTTTTGCAAGGCATGTGGGGTTAAGTGGCTTGCCCAAGGCCACACAGCTAGGTAATTATTAAGTGTCTGAGACTGGATTTGGACCCACGTACTCCTGACTCCAGGGCTGGTGCTTTATCCACTGAGCCACCTAGCTGACCCATATTCTATTAGAATTTCAAAGAATTCACATGTAAAGTCATTTCATCTTGGAGATTTTTTTTCATAGAAAGCTCATTTTGGGTTTATTCGATTTCTTTTTCTAATTGTTTTCATATTTCCTGTTATATGATTCTAGACATATATAATTTTGTACATATGCATTCATTTCACTTAGATTATTAAATTTATGACATATAGTTGGACAAAACATCTCCTAATAACTGTTTGAAGTTCAGCTTCTTTGGTAGTAAATTTATACTTTTCATTTTTGATACTGGTAATTTGTTTTTCTTCTTTCTTTTTTAAAATCAAAGTAATAGTGGGGGGAATCAGAGCCAAGATGACAGAGTGAAGGCAGAAAATTCCAAAAGTTTTCTCCCAGACTACTCCAAATGCCTTTAAATTATGACTTTAGCCAAATTCTAGAAGGTGGAACCAATAGAAAGACTGAGTGAAACAATTTTCCTGCCCAAGACAATTTGGAAGATTCTCAAGAAGGTTCTGCTTCACCAGGTTGGAAATGGCCACAGTGCAGCCAAGGCCACCAGAGCAAATTGGTTCTAGTCATCTAGGAACAGCCCATGGTGTGTCTGGGTCCCTGGGGGCAACTGGATCTATGGCAGTGGGCAGTTTCCAGACCTCCAGGGATTGCCAAGGATAACTTGGAAGGTTAGCAGAAAAAACAAGTTATCAGCTTGGTGAAGAAGATATAAAAAATACTGAAGAAAATAACATCTTAAAAACCAGTTTAAATCAAATGGAAAAAGCAGTCCAAAAGGTCAATGAGGAGAAGAATGCCTTAAAAAGAACTAGCCAGATGGAAAAGGAGATATAAAAAGCTCTCTGAAGAAAATAATTCCTTCAAATATAGGATGGAGCTAAGGGAAGCTGATGACTTTGTGAGAAATTAAGAAACAATAAAAACAAAACCAAAATAATGAAAAACTAGAAGAAAATGAAAAATATCTCATTGGAAAAACAACTGACCTGGAAAACTAATCCAGGAGAGATAATTTAAAAATTATTACATGCTACCAGAAAGTTATGACAAGGAAAACAGCCTTGACTTCATTTTTCAAGAAATTCTCCAGGTAAATTGCCCTGATGCCCTAGAAGCAGAGGGTATAATAGAAATTGAGGGAATCCACCTATCATCTCCTGAAAGAGATCCCAAAATAAAAACACCCAGGAAGAACACCCAAGTCAAGGAGAAAAATGTTACAGGCAGCCAGAAAGAAACAATTTATATATCATGGAGCTACAGTCAAGATTGCACAGGATTTAGCAGCATTTACATTAAGGGATTGTAGGGCTTGGAATATGATATTCTGGAAAACAAAAAAGACTGGATTATAACTGAGAATTAACTAGCCAGCAAAACTAAACATCCTCTTTCAGGGAGATAGGATGGACATTCAATGAAATAGGGAACTTTCAGACTTTGCTGTTGAAATGATCAGAGCTGAATAGAAAGTTTGATCTTCAAGTTCAGGACTCAGAGGGTGGATGGGAAGGGAAAATTATGAGAGATTTGATTGATGTTGAATACTGAATGAAATGATAACTCATATGAATCTTCTCATTTATTAGGGTAGATAGAAGGATTATATCTAGATAAGGTATAGGAGGGAGCTGAATATGAAGTTTTGATTTTTTTTTATAAAGATGGAGTTAATGTGCACAAAAGGAATGTACTGGGAGAAAGGGAATGGAAAGGTAGAAGGAGCTAAGATATTTCACATAAAGGAGGCAAGAAGGGGCAGTTAGGTGACACAGTGGATAGAGCACTGGCCTTGGAGTCAGGAGTACCTGAGTTCAAATCTGGCCTCAGACACTTAATAATTACCTAGACATGTGGCCTTGGGCAAGCCACTTAACCCCATTGCCTTGCAAAAAATAAAAATAAAAAAAAATAAAGGAGGCAAGGAAAAAGCTTTTGCGGTGGAGTGGAAGGGGGGCAGGTGAGGGGGAATGAGTGGTTCACAGAAGAAATAACATACCCACTCAAAAGAGTATAGAAATCCATCTTACCCTAGAGGAAAAGAAGAGAGGAAAGGGATGAGAGAAAGGGGACAGGGGGATAGGAGCAGGTGTAGATGATAGAAGAGAGGGAAGATTGTGGGAGAGGGTAGTCAGATCCAAGACATTTTTGAGGAGGGACAGGGTGAAAGGGGAGAGAGAATAGAATAGATGAGTGTGGGGAGGAGTAGGATGGAGGAAAATAAAGGAATTTATAGCAGTAGCAACTTCTCTGATGGACTTATAATACTATCCATCCCAAAGACAGAGCTTACAGACTGAAGCACACTTTTTCCCCCCTCTAACTTTATTTTTCTTGAGGTTTCTCTATCTTCGGGGTGGGGTATGTTTACTTTTACAAGAAGACTATTGTAGTAATGTGAAAAGATAAATTTTTAAAATCAAATTAACCAATGGTTTATCAATTTTATTGGGTTTTTTCATAAACCAATTCCCAGTTTTATTTATTAGTTTAATGGTTTTCTTACTTTCAATTCTATGCATCTTTCCTTAGATGTTTTTAGGATTTCCAATTTGGCATTTAATTAGAAATTTTAAATTTTTTCTTTTTCTAATTTAGCTTTTTAGTTGCATGCTGAATTTTTTGAAGAGCTTTTTTCTCTATTTTATTAATGTAAGTTTTTAAAAATATAATTTTTCCCTGAAGGATTGCTTTGGCTTTATCCCATAAATTTTGACATGTTGTCTCATTTGGTATGTTACTATTCTCTTTAATGAAATTGACTGTCTCTATGATTTGTTTTTTGATCCACTCATTCTTTAGTATGAGATTATTTAGTTTCCAATTAATTTTCAATCTAAATTTCCATAACCCTTTATTACATATAATTTTATTGTATTATGATCTGAAAAGAATGAATTTAATATTTCTGCTTTTCTTCATTTGATTGTGTTTTTTTTTAATGCCCTAATACATGGTCAGTTTTTGTGTAGGTATCATGTACCACTGAGGAAAAGGTATAATCCTTTTCATCTTTATTCAATTTTCTCCAGAGGTCTACCATTTCTAACTGTTCTAAATTTTTATTCATCTTCTTAACTCCTTTCTTCTTTATTTTTGTAGTTAGATTTATCTATTTATAAAAAAAAGAAAGTTACATTCCTTCACTAGTATATTTTTACTGTCAATTTCCTCCTATGATTCCATTTAACTTTTTTTAAGAATGTGAAATGGCTATGCCATTTGTTGCATATATATTTAGGACTGGTTTTATTTCATTGTTTACAATACATTTTAGTAAATGTACCTTCCCTGCTTATCTCTTAATTGGGTCTATTTTGCTTTTCTTTTGTCTGAGATTGTGATTTTTATCCCTTTTTTTAAATCTTCAACTGAAGCATAACAGATTTTGCTCTGGCCTCTTACTTTCACTGTGTGTCTCTCTGTTTCAGGTATGTTTATTGTATACAACATATTATTGGATTCTAATTTTTAAGCCATTCTTCTATGCATTTCTTTTTTATGGATCAATTGATTCCATTCACGTTCACAATTATGATTACTGTATATTTCCTTGCATCCTATTTTTTTACCTTGTTTATCCTTCTCCCTCTTTTTTGGTCAACCCTGTCCCTCCTTAAGTCTGCTTTGCTTCTGACCACTGACTCCCTTAATGTACTCTTCCTTTTATCAGTCCTACCCCCTCCTCTCTTTCCTTTTACTCTTCTACTTCTCTGTAGGGAAAAATATATTTCTATGCTTAAATAAATGTCTATATTATTTCTTCTCTGAGTCAATTCTAATGAGAATAAGGGTTTACTTCCATCTTCCACTCTACTTTCTTCCTTTCATACTTCTTCCATATTAGATAATTATCCCAATCCTTCCTCTCCCTTCCCACTTCTCCCAGTGCATTTCTCTTGAGCACCCATTGATTTTATTTTTTCAATCATTCTATCATCATCAATTCATATTTAAGCCCTGTCTATGTATACTCTGCCACAAAGAAAGTTTTTAGGAATTATAATTATCATCTTCTCACATAAGAATATAAACAATTTAATCTTATTGAATTTCTTATGACTTTTCTTTCATATTTACCTTTTTATGCTTCTCTTGAGTCTTATATTTGACAGTCAATTTTTCTATTCAGCGCTACTCTTTTCACCAGAAATACCTTGAAGTCCTTTCTTTCATAATATATTCATTCCCTCCCCCTACCCCACCAAAAATTATATTCAGTTTTTCTGGGTAAACTAGTCTTGATTGTAATCCTAACTCCTTTTCCATGTCCTCTAATTGTTTTAATGTGAAAGTTACTAAATCTTGTGTGATCCTGACTGAATTATTTCTTTTTTATCTGCTTGCAATATTTTCTTCTTGACCAGAGGACTCTGGAATGTGGTTATAATATTCCTGAGAAGGGGCAGGTAGGTGACGTAGTGGATAAAGCACCAGCCTTGGAGTCAGGAGTACCTGGGTTCAAATATGGTCTCAGACACTTAATAATTACCTAGCCATGTGGCCTTGGGCAAGCCACTTAACCCCCTTTGCCTTGCAAAAACCTATAAAAAATTATTTTCTTCAGTATTTTTTTGTGTTGACTCTTTTCTCATGATCTTGCACCATTCTGATTTCTTTTCCCAATTTTTTCCTGACATTTCTTAATTGATTTTTAAACTCCTTTTTGAGCTCTTCCAGAAATTTTTATTGGACATTGTGTCTAATTCTTATTTTTTTCTTTGAGGCTTCTCTTATAGCTGTTTTGACATCTTTGTTTTCTTTGGAAGTTTTTGTCTTGTTCTTCCCTGCCATTGTAGTAAATCTTTATGGTCTGGTTCTTTTTTTGTAGTCATTTGCTCATCTTTTCCAGGAATGAAAGAAGCACTGTCTCAAGCTTCAGCTTTTTTCAGAATTAGTTCTGGGGATCTCTGACTTTTCAGTACTTCCAAGGTGGTATGATTGAAGGAGAGGTGTAGGTCCTGATTTCCTTGTCTGTTCTCTAGACTTTACCCAGGAAGGGACTTCGTTCCCTTGTAGTCACAAGTGTTAGTAGTTCTTTTGAACCTGTAACCAGGTCCCCTGCTGAATTGCCTTAGAACTGAGAATTCTTTTGTAGTCACATGTATAAGTAATGCTCTTCTATTTGGAACTGTGACTCAGAACTGTTTATGGGCAATGCATCAGGGTCCTGAACTCAGCATCAGCAATGGGTCCCCTCTACGCTCTGACTAGTTGTTTGACTTTTTTTTTACCATCAGTTGGCTGAGAACTCTTCACTCTATTGATGATGCTAATGCAACTAACTCCAAGACCAAACTACAGCCTACACTGCACTCCAGACCAAATACTGCCAACTCCCTAAGCTGTTTTAGGCTGGAATATCATTTCACCCAAACTTTTGGGGGTTCTGCCACTCCAGAATTTGATTTGAGGCATTATTTTGAAGTAGTTTGGATGGAAAATTGGGAGAGTTTGTGTTAGTTCTTGGTCCAACTCCACCATCTTGATTCTCCTGCTGATCATTAGTTCTTTTTTTAAAAAAATTATTTAAGGCAATAGGGTTAAAAGTGACTTGCCCAAGGTCACACGGCTAGGCAATTATTAAGTGAGGCTGGATTTGAACTCAGGTCCTCCTGACTCCAGGGCCCTATCCACTGTGCTACTTAGCTGCTCCTGATCATTAGTTCTAAATGGGGAAAGAAAGACCCAATCTTTAAATCCAAGACTTGATTTCCTCCACACCAAATACTAGTTCCACAATGAACACACAGATCAAATAATAATGCAACACATTTATCCAAGTTGATAAAAAACCAAAAATCATAGAAAGTATACATAAGAAAATACACCATAAAGAATGAAATATATAAAGTACATAAACCTAGAGAGATCTATCCAGATCTTACTCAAAAGAAGATACTCCCCTAAAGTCACTAGTGTAGCTAGCTGGGGAGAAGAGCATGATAAAGGCAGATGGCTTCTATCATGTTAGCTTGTTTCCCAAATTTTTTTCTCCCTTCATCCACTTGGCTTTCTTATCTCCTGAAGCTAGAAGTCAGAAACTCCTGAAATGTGCTTCAAAACTCAAAGAGAGTTCAAAGGGAGCAGAACTCTCCTCTCTCCCTCTCTTGCCTACTCTACCCTACCTCTTGCACCCCTCATAAAAGCAAAGATCATTGTTCCCCACAACTCAGGGGAACCAATGCCACTAATGTTATATATAGATATATCTATCAATCAATCAATCAATCAATCAATCTATCTATCTATATATCTATATAGGTATATCTATAGATAAATAGATGATAGATATAGATATGTCAAAGGATCTGTAATGTCATAAAAAAGCACACAGTCCCCATCCTATTAGGTTTATTTTGCAATCTGTTCATGCCTTTTCATGTTGTTCAACTCTTTTCCATGTCCTAGATTCAGCAGGTTCTGCATTGGATAGAACAGTGAGCCTGAAATCAGAAAGACCTGAGCTCAAATCTGACCCCTGACATTTTCTAGTCCTCTGATCCATAGCAAGTCACTTAACTTCTTTTCCTTCAGTTTTCTCAACAGTAATATGAGGTTTGTTTGTGAAAAAGCACTTAAAAATATTGCTTGGTACATTGTTGTTCAGTCCTTTTTAGTTGTGTTTGACTCTTCATGACCCCATTTGAGGTTTTCTTGGCGGAGATCCTGAAGTGTTTTGCCATTTCCTTCTCCAATTCATTTTACAGATGAGGTAACTGAGGTAAACAGGGTTAAGTGACTTGCCCAGGTTCATAGATAATAAATTCTGAGGATGGATTTGAGCTACAGGTCTATTTGGCTCCAGTACCAGTGCTCTATCCACTGCACTATCCTAGACAGGAGTATTATACACTTTCTTTTTTTTTTTTTGTATTATACACTTTCAACTGGAGCACAGCAAAAATATTTTTTGTTTTTGTTTTTTCAGCTAAAGCAATGGTTCTTACCTTAAAGCTAGGGAAAAAATCCTTCCTTTGAACTCACTCATATCCCAAGTTGTGGGATTGTTAAAATCACTTCTAGACAAGAAATGAGGGCATTGGTTTTGCTCTGTAATTCTTCCTTATCAAAAACTTTTTACTTCTGTGACTCCATGTTTCCTTAAGGTGATGAGTATTTTTTACCACCCATGCTCCTTTGGAAATCTTATGTAGATGAGAGGCTAGAGAAAATTGAGATGTAGTCTATGTCCTGGAGGCAGTTCATTGTCTTCTTGATTTCTTCCTAAGCAATTAAGATGTTCAACCTTATACAGCATTTGGGGAATGTCCATTTTTTTAAATCTGAAAACTTTCTTCTTTATCTTTTGATCTCTCTATAGATCTATAGTTTTCGGGTTTTTTTTTTTGCTAAAATATCCCTAAGTCCCTCCCATTCCATAAAGATAAGGAAACTAAAGTCCCAAAGGACATCAACATTCTGATATTCACTCAGGCTCACAATCTTTTTTTTTTTGCCTTTAATCCTTAACTTTAATTAAAAAAAAAGAAATCTTTAAAAGTAGTCTTCCATTTCTCTTCTATCTTCATTTTTTCTCTCTCCCTACATTTTAATTTTTTGTTTTATTTTTTCCAATTACATGCAAAAATAATTTTCAATATTCATCCTTTTGCAAGCTTTTGAGATTTCACATTTTTCTACCACACACCCTCCCTTCCCTTCCCAATGCTCCCATGACAGGGAGCAATCCAGTACAGGTTGTACATGTATAGTTGTGTTGAACATATCATCATATTAGCCATGCTGTGAAATAAGAACCAGAACTAAGGGGGGAAAGAATGAGGAAGAAAGAAAAAATATAAAAGAAGTTTAAAAAAGTGAATATAGGTTCAGTCGGCTCCAGGCGGTGGCGGCGGCGGAGCAGCGGCTCCCTTCCTCTCCTGTGGCCCTCGTTCCACCCTCACCCTCCCTCCCTCGCTCGCTCCCTCCCGGTGGCTGTCTCGGACGGGGTGATCAAGGTGTTCAACATGAAGGTGCGCAAGTCGTCGACCCCCGAGGAGGTGAAGAAGCGCAAGAAGGCGGTGCTGTTCTGCCTGAGCGAGGACAAGAAGAACATCGTGCTGCAGGAGGGCAAGGAGATCCTGGTGGGCGACGTGGGCCAGACCGTGGGCGACCCCTACACCACCCACCTTCGTCAAGATGCTGCCGGACAAGGACTTGCCGCTACGCCCTCTACGACACCACCTACGAGACCAAGGAGAGCAAGAAGGAGGACCTGGTTTTCATCTTCTGCGCTCCCGAGTGTGCCCCCATCAAGAGCAAAATGATGTACGCGAGCTCCAAGGACGCCATCAAGAAGAAACTGACAGGAATCAAACACGAGTTACAAGCCAACTGTTAAGAGGAGGTGAAGGATCGCTGACCCTGGCCGAGAAGCTGGGGGGCAATGCCGTGATCTCCTTGGAGGGGAAGCCCTTGTGAGTCTCCCACCTCCGGCTCTCCTGCTGGGGCCCCGAGGCCGCCCGAGCCCGGTGGGGGAGCAGGCTGCCCCCGGCCTGCCAGACCCGAGGGGCTGGGGGGGATCCTTGCAGGGGCAGGGCAAATCCCTTCACCCGTTTGCCAAACCGCCCCGACCCCTGACCTCCCCCACTTCACCCGATGGCCCTGGCCTTCCCAAACCGTATTGGTTCTTCTCATTCCTCATGAGTTGTAGCAGACCAAGCACCTCCCGGACTCCCAGATGGGGGGAAGGCCAGTATTCTCCAGTATTTTTTTTAACTGACATCCCCAGGTTTTTCCCCTTCCCCGGTGCTGCCAACTTCTAACCGCAATAGTGGCTTTGTGCTTGTTGTTAGTTTTGTGTATAAATGGAATGTTGTGGAGACCCCCCTCCTCCCCTACACAGCCGGCTCTCCTCACCACCACCCCACCCCACCCCCAAGTAACTCATGTGGCCAGTAAAAGGAAAGTTACAGCACCAGTAAAAAAGAAAGTTCAATTTTTAAAAAAGGACAAATAAAATAAAAGGTGAGCTGCAACAACAACAAAAAAAAGTGAATATAGTATACTTTGCTCTACATTCAGACTCCACAGTTCTCTTTCTGGTCATAGATGGCATTCTCCATAACAGGTCTTCTTGAATTGTCCTTGATTACAGAACTGCTGAGAGGAGTTGCAGCCATCATAGTTGCTCATCTCACAATGTTGCTGTTAATGTGTACAGTGTTCTCCTGGTTCTGCCTACTTCACTCAGTATGCAAGTCTTCCCAGAATTTTTTGAAGTCCAGCTGTCCATGATTTCTTTCAGAACAATAGTACTCCATCACATTTATATATTATAATTTGTTTAGCCATTTTTCCAATTTCCAATTCTTTGCCCCTACAAAAAGAACTGCTACAAATATTTTTGTACATGTGGGTCTTTTCCCCTTTCTTGTAATCTCTTTGAGGTATAGACTTAGTAGTGGGGTTGCTGGATCAAAGGGTATGCCTTTTTGGCATGTTTATTGACCTTTTTGGATTTTATTGCCCTTTTGGAATAGTTCCAAATTGTTCTCCAGAATGGTTAGAAAAGTTCACAATTGCAACAATAGTACATCAGTGTCCCAGTTTTCCTTCATCCTCTCTAATATTAATCAATTTTCTTTTTTTTATGATTTTATTCAACCTAGGCTCATAATCTTTGAGTCATTTTTGCCTCTTATCTTTCTCTTCTCCCTTTCCCATATCCAATCAGTGTTTTGGTGCTGTCAGGTCTACCCCTGAAATAACTCTCAAATCCATCCTGTCATTTCCATTCCTATTTAACCATCTTAGTTTAGGATTTCAACTCCTCTTGCTTAGCATATTATAATAACCTATTAAATTATCTGCCTACCTACCATCTAATCTGTCCTTACAAGTGTTCCCTGTATAATTTTCTCTTTTCAACTCAGAAACTTTCAATAAAAGTTTTGGGTGCCTTTCATTGCCTAAAATAGTTAACATTTCTATCCCTCCCATCCCACTGCTTCCTAATCTGGCATTTGGGGATAAAATCCAACAGACCTTTTCAGCCTTATTTCATACTATCTCTCCATTCATGTACTCTACACTGAAGATAAAGTGAACCATGAACCGTTCCTGCTTCTTGTTCTGACCTCATCCTTCTCTCCTATTCTTTTCTTGCCTTCTCCAGGTCTCTTCTTACACTCTCTTTCATGTCTGCAATGAATTCCTCTCCATTTCTACCTGACGAGTCCCTCCTGTCTTCCAGGAATCTTCTCAGGCACCATCTCTTCCATAAGGCTTCCCTTTTCTCTAAGTTGAAGGTAATTTCTTCCTCCTTCAGTTTCTCATAGCATTTTGCCTAGAAATCTCCTTTACTCTTGTCACATTCCCTTTAGATTCATAATTATTTCTCCCTGTTAAGAAAGGAAACACTTCCTCCTTTCATTATTGCCTACAAACATATCAATGATTCACCCTCCCCACCCCCACTCTCCATGTAACCTTCTCCCCACCTCCTATCCCCATACCCAAATTCAAAGTCCTTTTGAATCTCAACCAAAACCCTATACTCTTTTTCCTCTATAGTAATGACAGGGAATTTAGAAACTTAGTATTTAAGCATAATACAGAATTTTACATTTAATATAGGACCCTATCATCTCAGTACCAGATGTTTGTATTTCTTCCTGCAAGGACAGTAAGATCTAGTACAGTATCTCTTTTGATCTTAGTGCACAAGTTGGGATGCAGTAGTCTCCACACTTGTTTTAGCAATTCATTCTCCTTCAAACTAAACTACTTTTATACAGCTGCTGGGACTCCAAGCTTCACAGGGATACTTTCTCTTTCTTTTCCATACAAAGTAATTTTTCCTTCCATTCTATACCAAAATCTGTGGTGTTTAAGGGGTGGAGGAGGGAGGAGTCTTGGAAGATGAGCAGGATTTTTATATTCCTTGACATGGTAAGGACATTCCAGATTGAAGGGGAATGGATTGAGCAAAAGTATGGGGAGCACAGGATATGTTCAAAGAATGAGAAATTCTATGGACAATCAGAGAAGTGCTTGAGCCTAAGTGTCCTTCAGTACCACACCATCTAACTATAAGTTGAACTAGGTCTGAAGAACCCACAGTACTTGTTCTGATGTCTCTGTCTCCTCTTCTCTGTTTCCAAGGCCTACAGTTTGATGGCACAGAAGTACCATTGTACAAGGTCAGTATCATTATCCCTCCCCACATCCTATAGCACCAAACCCTTTCATCTCTTTGTCCCTTGTCTTCATCTCATGTTCTTTTTTATTATCTTCTCACTATCTCAGGGCTAAAGAAAGCCAAATTACAAGTTGTCTACTCAGATATGAACCAAGTGGCCTTCAGGATTCAGAAGACATTATGTATCTATATTTCCAGGTCCACGCCTTCAGATCCCATTACAAGAATATCCTGGGGATTTGCCCATCTCTTTGAAAGGAGGTTATACAATAATCAAATTCACTGTTGGTTTATCTCACCCCCAGGTTACCTTGAAGGCCTTATTAGGGACCCTAAATACTCTTGCTGACACCAAAGATGAGGAGGTGCTGGGTAGAGGACAGAAGCAGCTGACTATATTGACAGTTTCCCAAAATCACCTGAATTTCATCCTGAAGCATGTGACATATACCAGCACTATCTACCAGTCAGGAGCTGTGGACATTGGTGAGAACCCATCATTTGATCCCAGGACTCTTCAGAAAAGAAAAGCCACCATTAGGACTCTCTCAAAGACTCTCCTTGAGGAAATATGTAGGCAGAGAGAGGGAATGATTTTTCTTTGGCTAGCAAGACATGTTCCACCTGTTGTACAGGTGGCTTTTCCCACTTTATGCTGTCCACAAGGCACAGTGCTCACAAGTCAAACTCTAGAGAGAAGGAAGAATGATATCTCCTAATACCTGCTGAAGGGGAAGGAGAGCTTTCTTACATCATCTTTTTTGCCATGAGATGAATTCTGTCATGATCTGTATACGGAATGAAACAGAGACCTATAAGGTTAAGCCATCCTCTCAAGATCATAAGACAAACTGCTGGCAAAATGAAGTCAGGAGTCTTGAATCTCAAACATGGGCTCATTCTTCATATCTTTTCTTCCCTTATCAATCAGACTTCCCTGAGATAGAGTAGGATGCTGCTCCCCAAGGCTAAAGAAAGGGATCTTACACTGACCTCCTCTTTCTCCTTTCAGTGAGTATTGAGTTTGGGAGCTCAGTGGCTAAGTTTCCTGTGAAAATCAACCAGCCCCGCATCCCCAAGTTATTTGACCCTGGACCAGGTAAGTCCTATGTCCATTTAACTCCTTGGAGATATGTAGAATGGCACCCCAGAAATGGTGTGGAAATATTCTAGATCATGTAGTTTAAATATCTAAACTCATTTACAGGTTGCTACTCATCTTCAGTTTTATTATTTCATGTATTATTTATTGATCTATTAATCTACTCTGCTAGATAGTGGAGATTACAAAAGCAAAAAAGTACCAAGGAGCTTACAGTCAACATAGGATATGAATAAAGGGGAATAAAGGTAACACAGGAGAGCTAAACAAAGTGCTGTAGGTCTGTTTGAAGAAAAAAAAATAACATATGGGCCAGTCAAGCAAAGTCCCTAGAATGAGGTGTCATTTGACTGAATTTTGAAAAATTATAAGGAAGAAATCTGAAGGACAGAAGTTAGAAAGAGAGCATTCCAAGAACACTTAGTAGTCCATCTTAGAATAGAGTACATGAAGGGGAAAGGTTATAGAAGGGGAAAGATTATAGAAAAAGGGACCCAGGAAAGAGTATAAGATTGAAGGTTACCCAGTTTTTGGGGGGGAGGAAGAAGATGGATGGCTTAAGTAGACAGTGGAACTGGAGTCAAGAAAACCGGAGTCCAAAACCTAACTCAGAATTTTGCTAGCTCTTTGACCCTGGGTGAGTCAAAGAATTTCTGTGCTTTTATTTCCTTATCTGTAAAAATAAGAGTATATACTTCCTGCAGTTGTGGTGGGGATCAAATGAGTTAGCATGTGTGAAGTGATTATTGTTGTTTTTGTTGTTATTATTCAGCAAAGAAGAATGAGGAATGATCAGAAAGGCAAGGGGGCAATCAGCACAGAGCAGTTGCAAAAACCAAATGAAAAGTATCTATGAGATGGGGTAGTCAGATCAAGGAACATGAGAACCAAAAAAGGCCACCAAGAATTAAAAAGTTATAGGCTTTTCCAAATAGATAAATGGTCAAAGTAGAGAAAAAGCATTTCTCAAAAGACTTTTATATTGTTAAAAATCATGTAAAAGAATGCTGCCAATCACTTATAAGGAGAATTTCATATTAAAACCACTCTGGAATGTCACTTCACCACAGCAATTGGTATAAATGACAAAAGATAGGAATAGTCAGTATTGGAGGAGTTGTGGAAAGACAGGCACACAAATGCATTGATATGAGAACTGTGTTTTGATACAACTATCCTGGAAAGCAATCACTCCAGAATTTCATGGTTAGATATATTCTCCCAATAAGGTCATTGACAAAAAGTAAGGACCCAAATACACTAAATATTTATAACAATACCCTATGGTAGCAAAACTATAGCACATTCATGTAATGAATTATTACTGTGCCATTTGTGATGGAAAATGTCAACCACATACACAGATTAAACTATGGAGTCTAATTGCAGACCAAAGCATACTATTTTCACTTCTTAAAACTTGTTTTATGGGGTTTTTTTTCTTCCTCAAGCTTTTTTCTCTTTAGTTTGGATTCTTCTTTTACAACATTTCTAATACGGAAATATGTTAAATTGGATGTGTATAACCTAGATCAGATTACTTGCTCTCATAGGAAGGAAGGGAGGGAAATAGAAAAAATATGGAACTCAGAAACTTATAAAAAGATGAATATTGAAAACTATCTTTGCATATAATTGGGAAAAATAGCATTTAAAAAGTATAGACATACATAGAAAGGCATATGAACTGATTGGAAGCAGCAGAATTGTAATGATCAAACTTGGCCCCAAAGAAGAGATAAGAGAAGGTACCTCCTTCCCTTGCTGCTTTGCAGAAATGGGGACTCATGAATTTGGGGTCCTGCATAAGATGTCAGACTTTTTTTTGTATGTTGTTTGGTTTTGCAACTGTACTCCAATGATTCTGGAGGAGAGAGTGAAGTTGATGACTCTGCAGAACTATGCTCACTTAAATCCAATTCACTTGCAAGTCAAGACATCACCCTTTTGATGTCATTGATTCTTTTCTTTTTTCTTTTTTTGCAAGGCAATGGGGTTAAGTGACTTGCCCAAGGTCACACAGGTAGGAAATTGTTAAGTGTCTGAGGTCAGATTTGAACTTGAACTCAGTTTCTCCTGACTCCAGCGCCAGTGCTCTAGCCACTGCACCACCTAGCTGCCCCCATTGATTCTTTTCAAAAACAACAATCTGTGAACAGGAATATATGATCTCTAGGATTCCTTCTACCTCTAAATCCTCCCTTGAACTGATACTTTTTCCTCTGCCATCAAGGAGTTCACATTTCTGTGGGAGGGATTGTGTGAGCATTTAAGACACCAAATTCTAGTGCTTGGGGTAACCGGAGAGTTGTTAGTGTTATAATTAGAGAAACCCTCTAGATATTCTATGAGAAATTGTACTACTACTCTGGCAGTATTAACTATAGCAGTTTAAGTTCTAGCAAGACCTATTGCCTCAATCTTGACATTTGGGTTGCTCAAAACAGGGACATGCAATAAAGAGACTGCAAGTGAGACAGAACTGAGCCTCATCTCTAATGGCAAAATTTTGAAGGAATATACCTCATACCCACCCCTACATCCTTGAAAGAATGTATATCTCTCATATACAGGCTAGGTCAGGACTTTATCACCTCTCATTCAGACTATATATAATACAATGGTACTATATCAGAGCTTATCCCCATCTCATCCATTCATTTGCCACACCAATGCTGGTGTCCCCATTATCCTTAGGATATAGAAACTCATTTGTTTGCCCTTTCTGCAACCTGATCCTTCCCTATTGAAATAGATGTTTGAGAACTGACTGACATTCTGGTATTTGTACTTCTGAGAAACAATGTGAGTTTTTGTTGTTTGTCCTTCAAAGAGGATCAGTGATATCATAGATCCAGAGAAGTTCACCTGTGTTGTATGTCAATTTCATGATGGTGTGCTTGTTCAGGTTAATAGAAATGCTCTCCCTCTTTCCCAGTCACCAGTGGAGTGAAACAAACCTGTGGGCTTGCTCTCATTTTTAACAAGATATTTTCAACCATGTTGGCAAACACTTTCAATGAGGATGAACATGGTAGGTCAGCTCCCACACTGAACTTGAAAAGGCCACAAGCCATGACAAAAGTGGAGGGAGTACTGATGTATGATTTTTCTTAGAAGATTGTGCATTCAAAACAGTCTCTAAAACTGAGATGCTGCAAAGTATGAACTTATTCTCTGCTACTTGTGCTAATTTTGGCCTAACAGTTAATACCAAGAAAACACAGATATTCCATCAGGCAGCACCACACCATCCATATAGGTAACCCTCAGTTACAAGAAGTTTTGAATTAACATGGCAGTTTACTTCCAGGGAGGGACCTACACATAAGAGGCTCCAAAGGAAGCTATGGGAGAGAAAAGGTATTTGATTGACTACCAAATTGAAGAGCTGTTGTGCTAATCTTGGTAGATACCAATATCATGCCAGGAAAGCTTTAATTCCATTTAAATTATCTTATGAAGATTCTGAAAAATCACCTGGAAGGATAAGTTACCAGACACTTAGGTCTTTTCTCAAGCTAAACTGCTAAGCATTCAAATTCTACTACAGAGAGCACAACGGATGGACTGTCCACTTTATTCAAATACCAAATATGCTTTTACCTAAAATACTATTTTATGAAGTACTCACATGATTGTCAGGAAAAGTGATACAAGGATACTCTCAAGGTGTCTCTTAAGAACTTTGGAATTGATTGCCTGACAAGAGAGATTACTAGCATGATATGCCCTCATCAGAGATGCTATGCTCTATTAGCAAAAAATCTCAAAAGAAACATAAGATAAACAAATTTAGAGAATCCACCCCAAATGTTTAAATGAACTCTTTGTGCCCAACCTGTGGTGAAGCATTCCCCTCTGAGATACTTTCCATCTACTCTGCATTTATCTTAAATGTACCAATTTATGTTCAAGTCACCTCCCTCATTAGGATGTAAGCTTTTTGAGAACAGGGGCTAGGTTTTATTTCTATTTGTAACTCCAGCACTTAAGAAAGTGCCTAGAATTTACTAATTGCTCAGCAAATCTTTGTTGATTGATTGAGGTCCAGTCAAGGGTGCAAGAATATTGATAGATTATTCTGGGGGGTTCCAGGAAGTGTTCTTGAACTGATCATATGATCTTTCCCCAATTTATTCAATTAAGAAAGCAGTGTTTTGCTTTCTTTTTCCTGGGTATCTTAATAGCAACACTTGACCTCCTTCATTCATTCATTTATTCATTTTTAAAGCATTATTGATGTATTTCATTTTCAGATCATAGCATTTTTAATATACTCATCACCACAGGGAATATTAATCAAAACCAGCAGTACAACCAAAAGGTCTTACTCATCCAGTCCAACCTTCACTTAGCAATTGACTGAATCTTCCTAATGACTCCCTATTTATCTCCAGAATCAAAAGTAAAATCTTCTGTTTGTTTTTTTTTTAAAGTTTTTGCTAGGCAATGGGGTTAAGTGGCTTGCCCAAGGCCACACAGCTAGGTAATTATTAAGTGTCTGAGGCTGGATTTGAACTCAGGTACTCCTGACTCCAAGGCTAGTGCTCTATCTACTGCTCCACCTAGCCGCCCCTTCTGTTTGGTTTTTAAAAACACATCATAACTCAACTGTTTCCTATCTTTCTGTCTTCTTACACCTTACCTGACTGTATAGATTCTGCTGTCTAGTGACACTGACTTTGATGGTTCTCAAACCCCACACTCCATCTCTGGACTCCAAGCATTTTCTTTCTTTCTTTTTTTTTGCAAAGTTATGGGGTTTAGTGACTTGCCCAGGGTCACACAGGCAATTATTAAGTGTCTGAGGCCAGATTTGAACTCAGGTCCTCCTGACTCCAGGGCCGGTGCTCTAACCACAGTACTACCTAACTGCCCCTACTCCCAGCATTTTCATTGACTGTACATCCCTGAAACTCTCCCCCTCCTCAGCTCTACCTCCTGGCTTCCTTCAAACATCATCTAAAGGGTGATCTTCTTCAGAAAGTTTTCATCTTAGTGCTTTTGCTCTGTGAATGTCCTTAATTGGACACATGCTTAGTCCATTCTGTTTCATGAAACTGAAGCATCAATTGTGTCCTTTGAAATCAGCAACTTTGGGGTGGCTAGGTGGCACAGTGGATGGAGCAGCAGCCCTGGAGTCAGAAGAACCTGAGTTCAAATCTGGCCTCAGACACTTAATAATTGCCTAGCTCTGTGACTCTGGGCAAGTCACTTAACCCCACTGCCTTGAAAACAAACAAACAAAAAGAAATCAGCAACTTCTTTTTTCATCAGCAATTTTTCTTTGCCTCCTGATGAACCATCTTTGTGGACACAGGAATTCCAATGGCCCTCTGCTCTTCAATTCATCTCTTCAATTCCTTCTCTAAATCAGATCATTTTGCAGACTTACCTCTCATGGTCTTCTTTTGCCATGGCATTTTCAGTAGAGTTTTTTCTTCCTGGAGTCAGTCTCAGATTGTTTTTTCAGTTAGAGGAGGATCTAACTGATATTCAGCAGCATGATTTCTATTCACTTTTGCAAACTGGATCACTTTGAACTTGAATTCAGCACTGTAGAAAATGTTTTCTGAGCCATTGTTGGGAAGAACATGGTAAAAACATAACCTAATATACTAATAACAAATGTAAAACAATGAGCATAAATACAACAAGCATAACAAAGCAGAGATGCAAATAAAATATCTACAACAATGGGTGGAAAAACAAGTATGAAAGGACTTCTGGAGCTTTTCCCTACCAAAGATAAGCCTCTATTATGACATCCAAGCTATAGATACCAACAAGAAAAGGGGAGGATTCAAAGAAGTTTTTAATTGTAGACATCATGGAGGATCTTCAGTGAAGGTCTATTTCTTTGGGGGTAAAGGAGAAGTAAAGTTCAGGAGTCAGGAGAGCTGGAAAGCCAGCAGGAGGCTTTTAGCCACAGAGCAATTCAGGTCCCAACAGCTTGGTAACAGCAGAGGTCCAGGCAGCAAGATAGCAAGCCAGCCAGGAGGATCCCAACCCCAACAAAGTCTGAAACCTGGGAACACCAGGGTAAAAGACAGGATTGGGTCAGGAACAAACCACTGCTAAGTCAGAACCTGAACATAAGGAGGAAACAAACCTCTGCAAAGGCAAGGCCTGGACTGTATAAGCAACATCTTGGCCAATAACAAGCCAGGGATTAGACCCCAGCCCCAACAAAAAAAATTGGATCTATACTTCCTATACCCCAGGAACAGAGCTAAAACAACTAAAATGAGCAGAAAAGCTAAAAGAGCATTCATTATAGAAAACTATTTTATAGATAAAAATGACAGCAATGCCATGTCTGAAGAAGAAATTAGTGAAAAAAATCACCCACAGGGGAAGTATCAAAATAGCCTATAAATTGGACTCAAATATAAAAGTTCATTGAAGAGCTTGAAAAAGAATTTGAAAACCAAAGAAGAGAGGAAGAAGAAAATGGAAAAAAGAAGCAAGAGTCATGCAGGAAAATTATGAAAAATTAACCAAAGAAATCATCTCATTAAACATAAAAATAGCCAACTGGAAAAGGAAACACAAAAGCTAATTGAAGAAAATAAAACCCTAAAAATTAGAATTGAACAAAGAGGAAATCAATGAATCTACAAGTCTACAAGATTCCATCAAACAGAATAAAAAGGCTGAAAAAAAATTGAAGAAAATGTAAAGTAAAAATGTAAGGGGAAAACAAATGACCTGGAAAATAGATCCAGAAGAGACAATCTACAAATTGTCAGACTACCAGAAAGCCTGTACCAACAAAAGAACCTGATAAACATCATGCAGGAAATTATAAGGGAAAACTGTCCAAATCTACCAGAACAAGATTACGATATAACCATTGAAGCAATCCACAGAACCCCTCCAGAAAGAAACTCCAAGATAAAAACTCCAATGACTGTAATAGCCAAATTCCAGAACTCTCAAATAAAAGAGAGAATATCGCAAGCAACAGAAAGAAAACAATTCACATAGAAAGGAAACACAATCAGACTCACATAGAACCTATCTGCCATAATATTGAAGGATCAGAAGACATGGAATAATGTATACTGGAGAGCAAAGGACCTGGGATTTCAACCCAGAATGCAAAATTTAGCATATACTGTTAGGGGAAAGATGGATATTCAGCAAAATAGAGAACTTCTAGAATTTCCTGTCACAAAGATCAGAACTGAACAGAAAATTCAATCACCAAATACACTACTCAAGAGTTGCATAAAAAGGTAAATGAAAAGGAGATGGTAAAAACAAAACAAAACAAAAAAATGTTACTCAAGACCATAGAATTATATACAACCCTAAAAGGGAAGATACAACACTCCCAATTCTTGAGAACTTTACTTCTCTTAAAATAATTAAAGGGCTGAATCTAATTGAAAAGATTGAACTTAAAGGATAAGGATATAAAACTCTAAAAACACAAGCAAAGGATGGCTCTAGCCAAAAATTGAGGAGCAGAACCCACAAAAAGACTGAGTGATACATTTTCCCAGTCCAAGATAACTTAGAAGTTCCGCAGGAAAGGTGTGTTTCACCAGAACCAGGGGTTGGGAAAAAAGCCGAGGCCATGGCCACAGCTCAGTCCAGCCCAGTCTAACCCAGAGATCACCAGCACCAGTTTGAAGGGGCTGTGAGAGAACTCTGTTCCACCAGAATGAGTATGGAATGAGGAGCACAGGCCGCAGAATCTGCAGTGAGAATCTGGAGAAAGTAGCCTGCACCCCCAGAGATGGTAAGGGAAGTCTGCAGAGATTTCTCTGCTCTCCCTGGGGTAGGACTCTGCTGTTTACCTATACTCAGATATTGCAGTTTGGGCTTCCATATTAAATAACCAAGCTGGATCCCTCCTTATAGCCCAAGGGCAGAGGGAAGTATGGAGACCATCTACATATCAAAGCACAGGAAAGACAGCATGAGACCTTGGAAGAATAAAGGTCCCAGTGGGGGTGTCTCCCCCCAAAAAAAAACCCAAAGCCTTGGAAGTGCTGTAAATTAGTCTTGAGCTGAGGAAATTGGCAAACAACAGAAAAAAGAAGGCTCTGACCATACAGAATTACTTTAGTCCCATGGAAGATCAAAACATATACTCAGATGATGACAAAATCAAAGCTTCCATATCCAAAACCTCCAAGAGAAATAGAAAATGGGCTCAGACTATGGATGAGCTCAAAAAAGACTTTGAAAAGCAATTAAGGGAGGTGGAGGAAATATTGGGAGTAGAAATGAGAGTGGTGCAGAAAAATCATGAAAACCAAATCAAAAGCTTGGTGAAAGATATACAAAAAAATTGAAGAAAATAATATGTTAAAAATAGTGTAGGCCTAATGGAAAAAGCAAAACAAAAGGCAAATGAGAATACTTTAAAAAGCAGAACTGGCCAGCTGGAAAAGGAGATAAAAAAAGCTCTTTGAAGAAAATAACTCCTTCAAATGCAAAATGGAACTAAAGGAAGCTGATGACTTTGCAAGAAAGCAGGAAGAAATAAAACTTACAAACTTAGAAAAAAAGCCAAAAAATGTGAAATATCTCATTGGAAAAACAACCAACCTCAAAAACAGATCCAGAGAAATAATCTAAAAATTATTGGGCTATCTGAAAGCCATGACCAAGAGAAGAGCCTAGACTTCATTTTTCAAGAAATAATACAGCAAAATTGCCCTGAAACCCTAGAAGCTGAGGGTAAAATAGAAATTGAGAGAATCTATCTGTCACCTCCTGAAAGAGATTCCAAAAGAAAAATTTCCAGGAATATTATAGTCAAATTCCAAAACTCCCAAATCAAAGAGAAAATTCTAAAAGCTTCCAGAAACAAGCAATTCCACTACTGAGGTTCCACAGTCAAGATTACACAGGATCTAGCAGCATCTACATTAAGGGCTCTTAGGGATTGGCATATGATATTCCAGAAGGCAAAAGATCTTGGTTTACAACTGAGAAAAACTGAACATTCTCTTTCAGGGGAAAAGATGGGCTTTCAATGAAACAGGGGACTTTCAAACTTTCCTATTGAAACAACCAGAGCTGAACAGAAAATGTGATCTCTAAATACAGGACTCTGGTGAACCATAGATGAGAAGGACTAACTATGAGAAACTTAATGATATTGAACTGTTTGTATTCCTGCATAGGAAGAAGATACTGATAACTCATATGAACTGTCTTATAAGAAATGTTAGAAGGAGCATATATATAGACAGGACACAGGAAGGAGCGGAATATAATGGTATAATATAGTAAAAAGATGGAGTCAATGGGTGATAAAGGAAAGTACTGGGAGGAAGGAAAAGGAGATGAAGAAGAAGCTAAGAAATTTCACATAAAAGTCAAGAGAAAACTTTTTCAATGGAGTGGAAAGGGGGAAGGCAAGGGTGAGTGAGCCTTCATTCTCATCAGAAATGGCTCAGAGAGGAAATAACATACACACTTAATAGGGTGAGGAAATCTCTCTTACCCTAGAGAAAAATAAGAAGAAAGGGATAGGATAAGGGGGAATGGGGGGAGGAAAGGGGGGGATAGATGATAGAATAGGGGGAAGACTGAGGGAGCAGGTACTCAGATTCAACACACTTTTGGACAGGACCAAGATGAAAGGAAAGAGGGAATAGAATAAATGAGAGTGGGGAGAAATAGAGTGGAAGTACAGATGGTAATAGCAACTGTGGGAAAAATATTGAAGCAACTTCTCTGGTGGACTTATGATAAAGAAAGCATCTCACCCCAGAGACAGAGTCATTGAAATCTGAACACAGACTGAAGTACAATTTTTTCTCTTTCTCTCTCTATTCGTGAGGTTTCTCATCTTCTTGGGGAGGGGAGGGGTTTATGTTTATTCTTATGTTTACTCTTATAATATATCCAATTTACATCAATGTATGGCATGGAAACAAGGTAGAGACTATCAGACAGCCTTGTGTGTGGGGGAATTGTAGAATTCAAAGCCTTGCAAAAATGATGGGTACATATTACTATTGTATATAATTGGAAAACAAAAAGAATGTTGAATCATCTAAAAAAAAGGATAAGAGTATAGCTGGGTCTTCTTTCTGCAGTGAAGAGGTCCAAGATGACTTCCTTATCTTTGAGACAAAAAGCCCTGATGAAAAGCAGGGGTGTTAACTTTAAGTGTCTCATTATCCTTTGACCCACTTCAATTCTGCTGTGCTGACAAAGCTTAGCACCTTGTCTAATGGGGACATCATAAGCTGAGTGGTCCTGAGTCAGTGTCTCTATAACTTACAATCATTTGTGAAGTTCTCAGGTGAGAGGACCTCCAGAGCCTCCCAATACATGGAGTCTTTTAAGATTCTTGTAGTTAAATAGATCGATGTTTGACCTAATCCAACCTTCACTTAATAAGGAATTAAATACCCTGGTGGGGATGGAGTAAAATGTGAGAGAAAATAGGCCCTGCTTTATTTAACAAGGAGTTAAGTGGAGGGAGGGGGAGAGGTAAAGTGTGAGAGAAAAAAATAGTCCCTGCTTCACTTAACTAGGGATTAAATACCCTGGGTGTGTGTCTGGGGGGGGGGGTAAGGTGTGAAAGTAAGCCATCAATAACTTAACAAGGAGTTAAGTACCCTGGATTGGGGGGGGGGGGAGAAAAAATAGGCCCTGTATCACTTAAAAAGGGGTTAAGTACCCTGGGGGTGGAGGGGTGGGGAAAATGTAAGAGAAAATAGAGGGGGTCAGGGGGAACAAATAATTCAAGAAATGATTTGGCTTTGGATGTTATTTTGGCTTATGGGGACGACTATATGTACTTGGAGAGTTCTTGTAAAGGGGGTAAGACAAAAAATGATTAAAATATAATTGGATATAACTTGAGACAATGCTGCTTATCAAGCAAGCAATCTGTGATGATACTTTGATAACATTATGAGTTATCAAGCAATCAAATAATCAAACTGTGATTGATAATACCTGATTAATAGTACTAGAGCAATAAATAACACCAGGTGAAGAGGCACAAAGATTTATAATTTTAGAGGGAAAGAAGGAAGAGTGTGAACTCTGAATAAATTCGATTCAGTAGATTTGCCCAGAGAGGGAATAAGATACATTCTTACTTGGGTTTAAAAACTTTATCCTAATCTACTGGGGGGGAGGGAGGGGGAAGAAGGGAAAGATAAAGGAAAAAGGAACTGATAAAAGGGAAAGTGAAGGTAAAAGTGAAAATAAACTGAAAGTTAAATTGTAAAAAGGAAAGTCAAAGGGAAAAGGGAATAAAATTTCGGTGAGGAGGAATAAGAGGAAAAGAAAGGAAAAAAATAATTGGAGAAAGATAGCATGTAGGGAAATACAGAATTAGTAATCTTAACTGTAAATGTGAATGGAATGAACTGTCCTGTAAAACAGAAGTGGATAGCAGAATGGATTAAAAACCTGAATCTTACAATATGTTGTTTATAAGAAACACATTTGAAGCATAGAGATACACACAGGGTAAATGTAAAAGGTTGGAGCAAAATATATTATGCCTCAGCTGAAGTAAAAAAAAATCAGGGGTAGTGATCCTGATTTCAGATAAAGTGAAAGCAAAACTCAATCTCATTAAAAGGGATAAGGAAGTAAACTACATCTTCTTAAAAGGCACCATTGGTAATGAAGTTTTATCATTACTAAACATGTATGCACCTACTGGTATAAGCATCCAAATTCCTAGATGAAAAGCTGAGTGAATTACAAGGCAGCAAAACTTTATATTGGGGGGCCTCAATCTCCCTCTCAGAACTAGATAAATCTAACCACAAAATAAACAAGAAGGAAGTTAAGAAGATGAATGAAATCTTATTAAAGTTAGATATGATAGACCTCTGGAGAAAACTTAATGAGGATAGAAAAGAATATATCATTTTCTCAGCATTACATAGCACCTATACCAAAATTGACCATATGCTAGGGCTCAAAAACCTTTTAATTAAATGCAGAAAGGCAGAAATAATACACACATTTCAGACCATGATACAATAAAAATTACATGTAATAAAGGATCATGGAAAGATAAACCAAAAATTAATTGGAAATTAAATAACTTCATCTTAAACAATGGGTGATCAAACAGCAAATAATAGCAATAATTATATCCAAGAAAATGATACTAATGACATCATACCAAAATTTATGGGATGCATCCAAGGCAGTTTTGAAGACAAACTTTATATCTCTAAATGCCTATATGAATGAAATAGAGAAAAAAGGAGATCAATGAATTGGGTATACAATTAAAAAACCTAGAAAAAGAACAAATTAAAGATTCTCAATTAAATATCAGATTAGAAATGCTGAAAATCAAGTGAGAGATTAATAATATTGAAAGCAAGAAAACCATTGATCTCATAAATAAAACTAAGAGTTGGTTTTATGAAAAAGCCAATAAAATAGACAAACCTTTGGTTAATCTGATTTTAAAAAAGAAAGAAGATAACCAAATTACCAGTATCAAAAATGAAAAGGGTGAACTAATCATCAATGAAGAGGAAGTTACAGAGATAATTCAGAGCTACTTTGCTGAACTGTATGCCAATAAATTGGATAACTTGAGTGAAATGAATGAATATTTACAAAAATACAAACTGCACAGAATAACAGGGATGGTTCAATATTAGGAAAACACTATATAATTAAATATATCAATAAAAAACCCAACAAATCATATGATTATTTCAATAGATGCTGAAAAAGCCTTTGACAAATACAACATCCATTCCTAATAAAAATACTAGAAAGTTTAGGAACAAATAGAGTTTTCATTAAAATAATAAATAGTATCTATCTAAAACCATCAACAAATATTATATGTAATGGGAATAAACAGAGTATTTCCAGTAAAACAGGGATGAAACAAGGATGCCCATTATTGCCATTACTATTTAATATAATATAAGAAATGCTAGCTGTAGCAATGAGAAGAAAAAGAAATTGAAGGAATCAGAATTGGCAATGAGAAAGCAAAGCTTTTGCTCTTTGCAGATGATATGATGGTATACTTAGAGAACCTGAGAAAGGTCACCTTAAAAACTGCTTGAAACAATTAACAAATTCAGCAAAGTAGCAGGATATTAAATAAACCCAATAAATCATCAGCATTTCTATATATGAATAAAAAATCCCCATGAGCAAGAGATAGAAAGAGAAATTCCATTTAAAGTAACTACAGACAGCATTAAATACTTGGGAATCTACCTCCCAAAAGAAACCCAGAAACTGTATGAACACAATTATGAAGCACTTCTTACTCAAATAAAGTCAGACCTAAATAAATGGAAAAAATGTCAATTGCTCATGGTTAGGTCAAACTAATATAATAAAAATGATAATTGTACCCAAATTAAATTACTTATTCAGTGCATACCAATCAAACTACCAAATAAGTATTTTACCGAGCTAGAAAATATAGTAACAAAACTCATCTGGAAAAATAAAAGGGCAAGAATAGCAAGGGAACTGATGAAAAAAATGTAAAGGAAGGTGGCCTAGATCTACCAGATCTAAAAACTATACTATAAAGCAGCAGTCATCAAAACTGCCTGGTACTGGTTAAGAAATAGAGTAATGGATGAGAGGATTAGACAGGTTCAAAAGAAACCCCAGTAAATGACTACAGCAATCTACTATTTGACAAACCCAAAGACATCATCTTCTGGGATAAGAACTCACTATTTGACAAAAATTGTTGGGAAAATTGGAAAAAAGTATGGTAAAAACTTGACATAGACCCACATCTCACCCTATACCAAAATAAGGTCAAAATGGGTACAGGATTTAGACATAAAGGACACCTTAGATATATTAATAGACCAAGCAATACTCTAGCTATTGGATCTATAGAAAGGGGGATAAATTTATGATCAAAGAAGAATTAAAGTACATTGATAAACTACAAAATTAATGATTTTGACTATATTAAGTTAAAAGGGTTTACTCTAATAAAATCAATGCTGCTAAAATTAGAAGGAAAACAGAAAGCTGGGAAACAATCTTCACAACCTGGAGTTCTGATAAAGATCTCATTTCTAAAATTTATAGAGAATTGCAGAAAATTTATAAGGTTATGAGTCATCCCCCAATTGATAAATGTTCATAGGATATGAATAGACAATTTTCAAATGAAAAAATTAAAGCTATATATAATTATATGAAAAAATGTTCCAAATCATTATTGATTAGAGAAATGCAAATTAAAAATCAATGACGTATCACTTCACACCTATCAAATTGGCCAAGATGAGAAAAAAGGAAAATGATCAATGTTGAAGAGATTGTGGGAGGATTGCTGGTGGAGTTGTAAATGAATCCAACTAATTTGAAGTGCAATTCCTTTGACCTAGAAATTCCAATACTAGGTCTATATCCAGAAGAAATTATAAAAAATTGAGAAAAGTCCTACAAATATTACAAAATATTCACAGCAGCTCTTTTTGTAGTGGCAAAGAATTGGAAATTGAGGGGATGCCCATCAATTGGGGAATGGCTAAACAAATTATAGTACATGAATACAATAGAACATTATTGTTCTATAAGAAACCATAAATGATCAGACTCTAGAGAGGCATGGAATGACTTATAGGATCTGATGCTGAGTGAAGGCAGCAGGAAACAAGAGAACAATGTACACATAAACAACAACATTGTGAGATGATCACCCTTAATGGAAGCAGATCCTCTCAGCAGTTCAGAGAGCTAGGAACCCCCTATTAGATCCTCTATGGATAATGTTATCCCCATCCAGAGGAAGAAAAACAAAACAAAAAAGAAAAGAAAAAAGTAAAACCAACCATTCAGAATCTGATGAACACTTTATAAAAATTATCTCTTATATAGGAGATCAAGGAATAGTTTACCTGTCAGATCTCTGGAAAGGGAAGCAGTTTATGACCAAGGAAAAGATGGAGAATACCATTAAAAACAAACTAGATAATTCTGATTACATTAAATTTAAAAGCTTTTCCACAGATAAAACCACTGTAACCAAGATCAAAAGAAATTGGGAAACAATTTTTACAATCAGTATTTCTGACAAAGGACTCATTTCTAAAATACACAGAGAACTGAATCAAA
Source organism: Macrotis lagotis (assembly GCF_037893015.1). Classification (NCBI taxonomy): domain Eukaryota; kingdom Metazoa; phylum Chordata; class Mammalia; order Peramelemorphia; family Peramelidae; genus Macrotis; species Macrotis lagotis. Next base: position 193,310,366 of record NC_133659.1, read on the forward strand.
TTTTTTTTAAAAAAAAACAAGCCATTTCCCAATTGGCAAATGGTCAAAGGATATGCAAAGGCAATTTACAGATGAGGAAATCAAAGTGATCAATAATCATATGAAAAATTGCTCTAAACCTCTACTTATTAGAGAAATGCAAACTAAAGCATCTCTGAGGTACCACCTCACAACTCTCAGACTGGTCAATATGACCAGAAAGGATAATCAATGTTGGAAAGGATGTGGGAAATCTGGGACACTAATGCATTGTTGGTGGAGATGTGAACTCATCCAACCTTTCTGGAGAGCAATTATGCCCAAAGGGCAACAAAAATTGCATACCCTTTGATCCAGCAATACCTCTACTGGGTCTATACCCTGAAGAGATTATGAAAAAGGGTAAAAATATCACTTATACAAAAATATTCATAGCAGCCCAGTTTGTGATGGCAAAGAATTGGAAATTAAGTGAATGTCCTTCAATTGGGGAATGTCTTAACAAACTGTGGTATATGTATGTGATGGAACACTATTGTGCTATTAGAAGTCAGGAGGGATGGGAATTCAGGAAAGTCTGGAAGGATTGGCATGAACTGATGCCGAGTGAGATGAGCAGAACCAGAAGAACATTGTATACCCTAACAGCAGCATGGAGATGATGATCAACCTTAATGGACTTGCTCATTCCATCAGTGCAACAATCAGGCACAATTTGGGGGTATCTGCAATGGAGAATACCATCTGTACCCAGAGACAGAATTTTGGAGTTTGAACAAAGACCAAAGATTATTACCTTTAATTTAAAAAAAACCCCCATTATCTTATGTAATTTTGTTATCTCTTATACCTTATGTTTCTTCCTTAAGGATATGATTTCCCTCTCATCACATTCAACTTAGATCAATGTATAAATTCCATGGCAACAATGCAAAGACTAACAGACTGCCTTCTGTGGGGATGGGGAGAGGGAAGCAAGATTAGGGGGAAAATTGTAAAATTCAGAATAAATAAAATCTTTCTTTAAAAAAAATCTCTAATGTTTCTCTTTCCCTTTAATCCTAATTCCTCATACCAAAAATGACTAATATGTAAACATGTTTATCCAATATACACACACACACACATATAAATATATATATGTAAAATGCTAACCTGGCTGTTCACCAGTAAGGGAAGTGGGAAGGGAAGGTGGAAGGAAATTTTGTAACTTAAAAATATACATGTGCAAATGGATGAAAATAAATAAATAAATTTGAAATAAAAGCAGAAAATGCAAGTAAAAAATCTATAACCACTGTATCAGACACTCCCAGTTTTTAGACCCAAAATTTTTTGAAAAAGGGTATGTCTCATATGTGAGGAAATACAGTATCCTAAATATATCTATTTGGACCTAGTGGTTTGAGAGTTGTCACCCCAGTAGATTGTGAGTTTCTTGAGAACAGGATATGGATAGGGTTTGGTGATGGGGAGGAGGATAGGAAGAAGGATTTCTCTTTTTTTGTAAACCCCAGGGCATAACATAGCCATTAACAACTAGTAGGTGTTTTTTGTTTGTTTTTTTTAAAACTTGTTTATTTTCATCCATATGCACATGCATATTTCCAAGTTACAAATTTCCTTCTACCCTCCCTTCCCACCACCCTCCCCTCAGAAGGGAAGTTAGGTTGGCATTTTCCATACATATTTTGATAAACATGTTTACAAATTAGTAATTTTGGTCACGAGGAATTAGGATTAAGGGAAAGAGTAGATAAAAGGTAATTTTTATCAAGTGTTCATCAGATTTGGAAGGTTTGGGGTTTTTTTCCTATGTGTTTTGTTTTGTTTTTCTTTTTTTTTAAATTTTTATTAAAGATATGATTTGAGTTTTACAGTTTTCCCCCAATCTTGCTTCTCTCCCCCACCCCCACCCCACAGATAGCACTCCGTCAGTCTTTACTTTGTTTCCATGTTGTACCTCGATCCAAATTGGGTGTGATGAGAGAGAAATCATATCCTTAAAGAGAACAGAATTCTCAGAGGTAACCAGATCAAACCATAAGACATCTGGGTTTCTTTTTCCGAATTAAAGGGAATAGTCCTTGTACTTTGTTCAAACTCCACAGCTCCTTATCTGGATACAGATGGTACTCTCCTTTGCAGACAGCCAAAAATTGTTCCCAATTGTTGCGCTGATGGAATGAGCAAGTCCTTCAAGGCTGAACATCAATCCCATGTTGCTGTTAGGGTATACAGTGTTTTTCTGGTTCTGCTCATCTCACTCAGCATCAGTTCATGCAAATCCCTCCAGGTTTCCCTGAAATCCCGTCCCTCCTGGTTTCTAATAGAACAATAGTGTTCCATGACATACATATACCACAGTTTGCTAAACCATTCCCCAATTGAAGGACATTTACTGGATTTCCAATTCTTTGCCACCACAAACAGGGCTGCTATAAATATTTTTGTACAAGTAATGTTTTTACCCTTTTTCCTCATCTCTTCAGGGTATAGACCCAGTAGTGGTATTGCTGGGTCAAAGGGTATGCACATTTTTGTTGCCCTTTGGGCATAGTTCCAAATAGCTCTCCAGAAGGGTTGGATGAGTTCACAGCTCCACCAACAGTGTAATAGTGTCCCAGATTTCCCACATCCCTTCCAACAATGATCATTATCCTTCCTGGTCATACTGGCCAATCTGAGAGGTGTGAGGTGGTACCTCAGAGAAGCTTTAATTTGCATTTCTCTAATAATTAATGATTTAGAGCATTTTTTCATATGGCTATGGATTGCTTTGATCTCCTCATCTGTAAATTGCCTTTGCATATCCTTTGACCATTTGTCAATTGGGGAATGGCTTTTTGTTTTAAAAATATGACTCAGTTCTCTGTATATTTTAGAAATGAGTCCTTTGTCAGAATCATTAGTTGTAAAGATTGTTTCCCAATTTACTACTTTTCTTTTGATCTTGATTACATTGGTTTTATCTGTGCAAAACCTTTTTAATTTAATGTAATCGAAATCATCTAATTGGTTTTTAGTGATGTTCTCCAACTCTTCCTTAGTCATAAACTGTTCCCCTTTCCATAGATCTGACAGGTAGACTAGTCCTTGATCTTCTAATTTGCTTATAGTATTGTTTTTTATGTCTATGTCCTGTAACCATTTGGATCTTATCTTGGTAAAGGGTGTGAGGTGTTGGTCTAATCTAAGTTTCTTCCATACTAACTTCCAATTATCCTGGCAGTTTTTATCAAAGAGGGAGTTTTTATCCCAGTGGCCTGACTCTTTGGGTTTATCAAACAGCAGATTACTATAATCCTCTCCTGCTTTTACACCTAGTCTATTCCACTGGTCCACCACTCTATTTCTTAGCCAATACCAAACAGTTTTGATGACTGATGCTTTATAATATAATTTTAGATCAGGTAGTGCTAAGCCACATTCTTTTGCTCTTTTTTTTCATTAAGCTCCTGGCAATTCTTGACTTTTTATTTCTCCATATGAATTTACTTACAATTTTTTCTAGCTCATTAAAGTAATTTTTTGGAATTTTGATTGGTAGGGCACTAAATAGATAGTTTAGTTTTGGTAGAATTGTCATTTTTATTATATTAGCTCTACCTATCCATGAGCAGTTGATATTTGCCCAGTTATTTAAATCTGATTTAATTTGTGTGAGAAGTGTTTTATAATTGTTTTCAAAAAGATTCTGAGTCTGTCTTGGCAAATAGACTCCCAAGTATTTTACACTGTCTGGGGTTACTTTGAATGGAATTTCTCTTTCTAGCTCTTCCTGCTGTTTCTTGCTAGTCATATATAGGAAAGTTGAGGATTTATGGGGGTTTATTTTATAACCTGCAACTTTGCTAAAATTGCTAATTGTTTCCAGTAGTTTTTTTAGATGATTTCTTGGGATTCTCTAGGTAGACCATCATGTCATCTGCGAATAGTGAGAGTTTTGTCTCTTCCTTCCCAATTCTAATTCCTTTAATTTCTTTTTCTTCTCTAATTGCTGATGCTAACATTTCTAATACAATATTGAATAGTAGTGGTGATAATGGGCACCCTTGCTTAACCCCTGATCTTATTGGGAATGCCTCTAGCCTCTCCCCATTGAGTATAATGCTTGTTGATGGTTTCAGATAGATGCTGCTAATTATTTTAAGGAACAGTCCATTTATTCCTACACTCTCTAGTGTTTTTAATAGGAATGGATGCTGTATTTTGCCAAAAGCTTTTTCAGCATCTATTGATATGATCATATGGTTTCTGATAGGTTTGTTATTGATATAATTGAGTATACTAACAGTTTTCCCAATATTGAACCAACCCTGCATTCCTGGAATAAATCCTACTTGATCATAATGTATTATCCTAGTGATGACTTGTTGTAGTCATTTTGCTAAGGTTTTATTTAGGATTTTTGCATCTATATTCATCAGGGAAATAGGTCTATAATTTTCTTTCTCTGTTTTAACTCTTCCTGGTTTAGGTAACAGTACCATATTGGTTTAATAGAAAGAGTTAGGCAGAGTTCCATCTTTCCCTATTTTCCAAAGAGTTTATATAGGATTGGAACCAATTGTTCCTTAAATGTTTGGTAGAATTCACTTGTGAATCATTCAGGCCCTGGAGATTTTTTTTAGGGAGTTCAATAATGCCTTGTTGAATTTCTTTTTCTGAGATAGGGTTGTTCAGGTATTTAATCTCTTCTTCATTTAACCTGGGCAACTTATATTTTTGTAAATATTCATCCATTCCACTTAGATTATCAAATTTATTGGCATAAAGTTGGGCAAAATAATTTTGAATTATTACTTTAATTTCCTCCTCATTGGTGGTGAGTTCACCTTTTTCATTTATAATACTAGTAATTTGGTTTTCTTCTTTCTTTTTTTAAATCAAATTGACCAGAGGTTTATCAATTTTATTGGTTTTTTCATAATACCAACTTTTGGTTTTATTTATTAATTCAATAGTTTTTTGCATTCAATTTTATTAATTTCTCCTTTAATTTTTAAAATTTCTAATTTGGTATTTGGGGATTTTTGATTCATTCTTTCTCTAATTTTTTTAGTTGCATGTTTAGTTCATTGATTTCCTCTTTCTCCAATTTATTCATGTAAGCATTTAGAGCTATAATATATCCCCTGAGAGTTGCTTTGAATGAATCCCATAGGTTTTGGTATGTTGTTTCATTATTATCATTATCTAGGATAAAATGGTTAATTCTTTCTATAATTTGTTTTTTGGTCCACTCATTTTTTAAGATGAGGTTATTCAGTTTCCAATTTGCTCTGGGTCTATATCTCCTTGGCCCAGTATTGCATATGACTTTTATTGCATTGTGATCTGAGAAAGATGTATTCACTATTTCTGCCTTTCTGCAGTTGATCATTAGGTTTTTATGTCCTAGTACATGGTCAATTTTTGTATAAATTCCATGTACTGCAGAGAAAAAGGTATATCCCTTCCTATCCCCATTCAGTTTCCTCCATAAGTCTACCATATCTAATTTTTCTAACAATCTATTTACCTCCCTAATTTCTTTCTTGTTTGTTTTATGATTTGATTTATCTAGATCTGATAGCGGGAGGTTGAGGTCTCCTACTAGTAGAGTTTTGCTGTCTATGTCTTCCTGTAATTCTTTCAGCTTCTCCTCTAAGAATTTGGGTGCTGTCCCACTGGGTGCATATATATTCAATATTGAAATGACTTTATTGTCTATGGTACCTTTTAGGAGGATAAAGTTTCCTTCCTTATCTCTTTTAACGCTATCTATTTTTGCTGCTGCTTTGTCTGAGATAAGGATGGATACCCCTGCTTTTTTTTTACTTCAGCTGAAGCAAAATATATTTTGCTCGAACCTTTTACCTTTATTCTATATGTATCTCTCTGCTTCAAATGAGTTTCTTGTAAGCAGCATATTGTAGGATTCTGGTTTTTAATCCACTCTGCTATTTGCTTACATTTTAAGGGAGAGTTCATCCCATTCCCATTCAAGGTTATGATTACTAATTCTTTATTGCCCTCTGTGCTATCTTCCCTCTGTTTGTATTTTTCCCCCTTTCCCCCCTTTTATCCATATTCCCCAGTATTTTGTTTTTGAATACCACCCCCTTCAGTGTGTTTGCCCTCCTATATCACTCTTTCCCCTTTCCCTTTTTCCCTTTTCCCTTCCCTTCCTTTTGTTATTTCTCTTTATTTCCCCCATTCCCCTTCCCTTTCTCTGTTCCCCCTCCCCTTTTCCCCTTTTACTTCTTGAAAGGTTAGATGTTTTATAAGTTAACTGAGTATTTGTAGGTTGACTTTAAGCCAAGTCTGATGAGAAGAAGATTCAGGTGTTTCTCCTCTACTCCCTTCTTCCCCTCTATTACCATAGGTTTTTTGTACCGATTAGTGTAATGAGATTTGTCCCATTCAATCCCCTCCCTCCTCCCGTCTCTTTCCTGTCCCCCTTTTTAGGGAGGTAGTGTATTTTTTTTAGATGATTCTATCTAAGTCATAGAAAATTCTGAGTGTCTGTCCCTTCTAGTTCAGTATATTCTGTTGAATAGAATCAAAATTCCTGAGAGTTATTAGAGTCTTTCTCCCCAGTGGAGTTAAAGCCAGTTACATCCCATTAGATATCAGTCTCATGGATAGGTCATGGATGTCCATCATTTCTGGCTAGGTATATTCTCTCTGTTAGAGTTACATTTCTCAGGATTTATGAGAGTCTCTACTCCTGCCCCCATGCTCGGATATAGCCAGTTTCAACTTGCTGGATTGCATTTTTTTCCTTTTACCGCCCCCCCCCCTTTTTTTTTTTACCTTTTCATGTGTCTCTTGAACCTCCTGTTTGATATCCAAATTTTCTGAGAAATTTTTGGAATTCTTCCATTTCGTTAAATGTCCATCTTTTTCCCTGGAAGAGAAGGCCCAGCTTTGCAGGAAAGTAGATTCTTGGCTGCATTCCAAGCTCCCGTGCTCTTCGAAATATCTCGTTCCAGGCCCTTCGATCCCTTAAAGTTGATGCAGCCAGGTCCTGCGTGATCCTTACTGTGGTTCCTTGATAGTTAAATTGTTTCTTTCTGGCTGCTTGCAGGATTTTCTCTTTTATCTGATAGTTCTGGAGTTTGGCCACAACATTCCTTGGTGTTTTCATTTTAGGATCTTTTTCTGGTGGGGATCGATGTACTCTTTCAATAACTACTTTGCCCTCCGATTCGATGATGTCAGGGCAGTTTTCCATCACTAGATCCTGTAATATTAAGTCCAGGCTTTTTTTCTCTTCAATGTTTTCAGGAAGTCCTATAATTTTCAGGTTTCCCCTCCTTGATCTATTCTTGAGGTCAGTGGTTTTGTGGATGAGGTATTTCACATTTGCTTCTATTTTTTCTATTTTTTGATTTTGTTTAACTGACTCTTGCTGTCTCATGGAGTCATTAGTTTCTGTAGACTCCATTATTTTTTTGGGGGGGGGGAGGAGTTTTCTTCATTAACCTTTTCCAATTGGTCAATTCTACTTTTGAAAGAGCTTTCCATTTGACCAATTGAGGTTTTGAGAGAATTCATTTCTTTTTGCATTTGCTCATTTGAGGATCTGAGAGAATTATTCTCATTTTGTAATTGTCCAATTGATGATCTGAGAGATTTATTCTCCTTTTGTGTTTGTTCAATTCTACTTTCTAAGGTTTTGTTTTCTTGTTGCAAGGTATTAATTGTCTCCCCCAAATTTTCCAGTTGATTTTTAAACTCCTTATTTCTTCAAGGAAGTCTTTCTGTGCTGGAGACCAGATTGTATTCTCCTCAGATGTTCCAGGTCTCTCTAGGTTGGGTTCTTTCCCTTCCAGGAATTTTTCTATGGATCCACCTTTCCGCCGACCCTTCTTCATTATGCTAAGACCTTGAGTTGGGTGGGGCTGGTTCACCTGGGCTTGGGATCTCTAAAGGCTTTACTGAGTGCAGTTTCTCTGGCTGGCCAGTAGGAGGTGCTGGTTGCTTTCTCTGGAGTGTCTGTGACCTTGGTTGGGCGGCCTTCTCCCTTTGCTTGAGGGAGGGAATTGGAGCTATTGAATTCTTTTGCCTTCAATCAATGGTGGGCTTTACCCTGGCCTGAGGTGATTCCTCAGCTGGGCTGGTTCTTTTGCTCACACACCTGGGCCTGAGGCAGAAGTAATTTGCATTTGTTTGGGAGGAGGCCTCAGTGCAATGGAGGTGTGGGCTCAGAGTTTCTCAGACCTGAGGAGCCCAGGGATGGTGTCTGCAGCTCTCCTGCACCAGACCTCTCCCCGCAGCCCCTTCCCCAAGCTCCAGGGGGATAGCACCAACACCAGCGCCTCTGCTTCCCTGCGGACCCAAGCCCCCTTTGTCCAGCCCCACCGCTGATCCAGCAGGTCCAGCTCTGGGGCCCTCATACTCCCAGTTCCGATTCAGCTGTTGATCTGGCTGATCTTCCCTGGGAGCTCAGACTCACCTGCCGGTACTCAGCCAAGGCTGCTGCGGGAGACAAATCCTGAGGTAGATTTTCCTCTCCTGGCTTTTCTTTCTGGGTTTCCTGGTTCCGATTTCTTTTAAGAGGTTTGTTTCATGTGATAGATGGGGAAGAGATCAGGAGACTTTAGAACTGTGCCTGTCTCCTCTCTGCCATCTTGGCCGGAAGTTCAACTAGTAGGTGTTTTATAAATTTTCATTGATTTGAAAAGGAAGAGGATACATTTCCTCATTTCTTCTCCCAAGCCAAGACTGGCTGTCATAATTATGCATCATTAACAGAAGCATCGTTTCCAGATCAAGAAAGGTCACAGTAAGCTGGGAATTATATATGGAAGGTACCTTAGATATCATCTAGCTCAAACCCTTCATTTTATAAATCTGCGAACTGAGGTCTTGAGATTTTATGAACCTTGATGAAGGTCACATGTCTAATAATTAACATCTGGGATTAGAACCATTTCTTGACTCCAACTTCAATCAATCAATAGTCATTTCATAAGGACATCATTTGAGGGGAGAAGGGTAAGCGCTTACAAAAAAGGAGCATCTTTATTAAGCTTCTATGACATACCAAGAACAAAGATAAAAATACAGAAAAATGAAGCAATTCTGACTCTAATGGGAAATTTTAAAAAGGCTCATGCATAAAACCACACTTAACCTGAACTTTGAAGGAAGGTCATGATATAATAAGTATAAGTGAGGGAGAAGGACATTCTAGGTATGAGACACAATCAGGGCAAAGGTGTAGAGATGAGAGATGAAATCTGGTATGAGGGAGACCACATCCTATGGTTATTCAACTCTACCACCACAAGAGGATGGAGATTATTGAAGAGATGTGCAGCAGAGGAATAAGAAAATGTACTGAATTCTTTCTCTTTTTCTTTCTCCAGAGAGAAAGCTCAGGAACCTGGTGACCATTGCTACTAAGACTTTCCTCCGTCCCCACAAACTACGGATTTTACTTAAGAGTATTCGAGAATATTACCCAGATATTACTGTGATTGTGGCTGATGACAGTGAGAATCCAGAGAAAATTGATGACATTTATGTGGAGCACTACATCATGCCCTTTGGAAAGGTACAGATCCAAGGCACCAGACCTTTGAATCTCCAAATCTCACCATAAATAGGAATAATATAACTGTCTTTTTGATGAGAGACAAAGTTAAGGTTATAGAGACAGAAGAAACTGAAGACTATTTCTAGCCTAAATTCTGGTTCTTTTCTCCCTCTTCCCACCCTTCAAAGATTGAGTAAAAGATCACTCCCAAATCTGCATTAATCATGTGCTTAATTTAAGGTCTCTCTCCTCTTGGTCTGTAGAATTCATTTTAGTCCAGGTGTTTGACTCTGGATATCTAATGTTTTGTGCATTCAAAGAAGTGAAGTCTAGAGAGATGCTAATAAGATTTGTGTCTGGAGAGCAGGATGGAAAACTATTTTCATTGCCTGCCTCCCACTTTATTCTTTTTCCTCTCTGTGGAGAATTGGATGGCATCATTATTTGCTTGGACATAGCTCCATCCTTAGCAGTTATCCTTTCTCTAAGCTCAAAGGCCAGCCCAAGACTTTCCCTGGGTACTGAGAAGAGTTAGAAAAATCTGGGGAAAGAGCCCCCTCCCCATCAAAGGAATAGAGAATTCATTTGTCAAAGATTATCAATCATATTCAATCCTTACAGATCTTTTTTTAGCTAGGCCTTTTCTTTTTTATTTTTTAAAATTTCATTTTCCCCAATTTCTTATAAAAACAATTTTTAACATTCATTTTTTAAATTTTGAATTAAAATTTTCTCGCTTCCTCCCTCTTTCCTCTGCCCCCTCATTGAGAAGGCAAGCAAGTTATACATATGCATTAATACAAAATTTATTTTCACATTAGTCATGTTGTAAAAGAAAAAACAGACTAAAAAAAATCAAAGAAACAAAGTAAAAAAATTATTTCAATCTGCATTCAGATTCCATCAGTTCTTTCTTTTTTTAAACAAAACAAAATAAAACAATTTAATTAAAAATCTTAAGTTAATCAAAATAAACCAACAGAGAAAATATTATTAAAAGAATGGAATTATTTTCTCCAGATATTTAAAAGGGTTCAAGCATCTATGAAAACTTATTATAAGACATGAAAATGAATTGATAACTGATGAAATACGGGACTCTCTGGATTCCCAACACAATTTAGAACCACAGTGAGATGTTCTTGAATAGTTTAAAGAGAAACAAGAATTACAAAGGCAGAATTTATGATCTTCACAGCAGAAATAATCAGTAGAATAGAAAAAAATGAATTCACTTTCATCTACAGTGAAAGTTTCATGCCAAAGAAACAAAAGAGAGAATAACTGATTGAACAGATATATACACTGAACTCTGTTTGCTTGAGTACATTAAATTTCTAATTAGGCAAAAGAAGAAAGAAGAAGAAGGAGTAGGAGGAGTAAAAGAAGAAAGAAGAAGAAAAAAGAAAAGAGATGTTTTTATTTATTTTTTTAATTTTAGAAAGGTTTTATTTATTTTGAATTTTATAATTTTCCCCCCAAAATGCCCAACTGTGAAAAAGAAGTGAGAATGCTTTTTTTTTGGGGGGGGGTGGATCTCATTCTTTATGATAAGTCCATCACAAAAGTTATTTCCATATTTTTCCACCATTGCCATTGCTGATCGCAACTCCCTCCTTTCTTATTTCTCCACTACCATGTACTCTATTTTCTCTCTCCTTTCACTATGACTCTGCTGTAGGGTAGCTGAGTGGTGCAGCAGACAGATCCCTGGTCCTGGGGCCAAGAAGCCCTGAGCCCCCATACCACCGCTTAGGCCCAGAATCCACCTGGCCCTGTGGTCCTGGGCAGGCCTTCCATTCCCAGCCCCTTGCAAGAAGTAAGAAAGAAAATGTGTTATATCTGGCCACTCTCCCACCATGGTCCATCCTCTCCTCCTTTATTCACATCCCCACCCCTTCCCCCTGCTCCCCCCCCTCCTTCTTACTCCAGATGTCTATACCCCATTGAGTATATTTGCTGTTTCCTCTCCTAGCCATCTCTGATGACAGCAAAGTTTCCCTCATTCCCCCTTGCCTCCCCCTTTCCATATCATTGCAATAGCTCATTGTAATAAAAAAAAAACCTTATGTGAAATATCTTGGACTATTCCCCCTCTCCTTTTTCTTTCTCCCCTTCCATTTCCCTTTTTTTCTATTGACTCCATTTTTACACCATATTTTATCTTCGAATTCAGCTTTCTCCTGTGCTTCAACTATAAAAGCTCTCTCTACCTACTCTATTAACTGAGACGGTTCATATGAGTATTATCAGTGTCATTTTTCTATGCAGGAATACATGCAGTTCATCCTCATTATGTCCCTCATATTTCCCCCCTCTCCTCCAATCTCCATGCTGCACTTGAGTCCTGTATCTGAAGATCAAACCTTCTGTTCAGCTCTGGCCATTCTAACAGGAACCTTTGAAATTCCCCTGGTTCATTGAAATTCCATCTTTTTCCCTGGAAGAAGACATTCAGCCTTGCTAGGTAGTTCATTCTTGGCTGCATTCTAAGCTCTCTTGCCTTCCAGTATATTGTATTCCAAGCCCTACGAGCTTGCAATGTAGCTGCTGCTAAGTCCTGTGTGATCCTGACTGCAGCTCCACGATATTTGAACTGTGTCCTTCTGGCTGCTTGTAATATTTTCTCTTTGACTTGGGAGTTCTGGAACTTGGCTATAATATTCCTAGGGGTTGGTTTTTTAGGATCTCTTTCTCTGGGGGATCAGTGGATTCTCCCCATTTCTATTTTGCCCTCTGCTTCTAGAATATCAGGGCAATTTTCCTGTAGTAATTCTTTGAAAATGATGTCAAGGCTCTTTTCCTGATCATGACTTTCAGGTATTCCAATAATTTTTAAATTATCTTTCCTAAGTCTGTTTTCCATATCAGTTGTTTTTTCAATGAGATATTTCACATTTTCTTCTAATTTTTCATTTTTTTGGTTTTGAAGTATTGATTCCTGATTTCTGGTAAATTCATCAATCTCCCTGAATTCTATTCTTTGTCTGAAGGATTTGTTCTCCTCAGAGAGTTTTCTTATCTCTTTTTCCATCTGGCCAATTTTGCTTTTTAAAGCATTCTTCTCCTCAATAACTTTTTGAACTGTTCTATCCATTTGACCTAAGCTGGTTTTTAGCATGCTATTTTCTTCAGCATTTTTTTGGATTTCCTTGACTAAGCTGCTGACTTCATTTTCATGTTTTTCCTGCATCTCTCTCCTTTCTTTTCCCAGTTTTTCTTCCAACTCCCTCATTTGATTTTCAAAGTCTTTTTTGAGCTCTATCATAGCCTGAGCCCAATTTCTGTTTTTCTTGGAGTCTTTAGATGCAGGAGCTTGTGCTTCCTCATCTTCAGACTGAGTATTTTGATCCTTCTTGTGCTCATATGCAAAATATTTCTCAATAGTCTTCCTTTTGTTTCTCTGCTTGCTCATTTTCCCAGCCTGGGCCTGGTTTGGGGTGTTTCTTGAGCTTTTGGGATACTCCCACAAGGGTCTCAGTGTGTGAGGTTCTGTCCTTCCTCCTGGTCTGTGAATGACCATAAGTGTTCCCCTCTGCCAAGGGGCTGATGTGGGGAGGGGCTGCTGTTCTATGGGGGGGCCTAGACTGTGGTCAGGATCTGAATGTGGTCAGAGCCCCAGAGTCCTGTTTCAGGGGCAGAGGACAGAGCTAGGCAGTCTCTCTTCACTCCCCTCCCTCAGCTCAATGGGCTCATGCCCTGGGGGCTCCTGTTTACCAGCTCCACCTGCTTCTGTTTCCTGGATCAGGGCTGGGGAAAGAGGATGCTGCTTGCTGTGTGCCCTGAGGGCTGGGCTCCTGGTGCTGGCTCTGGCAGAGGTCCCCCGCTGTTCCCCCACTTTGTGCCTGGTGCTCCTCAGGGTGCAGCTCAGGAGACTCCCCCGCTGCTGTGAGCTGAGACCCTCAGCGCCCTGGGGCTGCCTCCGGGAGGCTGAGGTTCTTTGGCTCTGGCGGGCCACCCGTCTGGCGGGTCGTCCCTCCAATCCCGGGGAGCAGAGCCTTTCTGCTCTTTTCCAGGTTACCTTGAGTAGGAGAACTGCCTCACTGGGTCCCTTTGTGGGTTCTGTCTCTCGAAAGTTTAGTTAGAGTCCTTAACTGATGAATTTTATCAGAGAGCTCCTAAGACTCGATCCCTTCTTGTCGTCATTTTGGGCTCCGCCCCCCCCCCCATCAGTTCTTTCTCTGGAGTTAGATAGTATTTTTCAATATAAGACCTTCAAAATTGTCTTGGATCATTGTAGTGTTGATAATGGCTAGGTCACTCATAGTTGTTCTTTATACAATATTTCTGCTACTGTGTACAATGTTATGGTTCTATTTACTTTACTTTGTAACAAGTCATGTAAGTCTAAGTTTTTTGGAAAGTATCCTGCTCATCATTTTCAAAATTTTTTTTATTCATTTTAAACTTAATTATAAAATGAGGGGGGGAAAGAACATTTCCATGTACACAGCAGAACATGAGAGGAATCAATATAAAACAATAACAATAAATTTCCATTTCTTAAAAATCTGTATAATAAATCATATATTGTTTTTAAAGCAACCCAGTCTTTTTGGTGCTTCCTTCTTAGTGTTTTGTACTCCTCTCCCCTACAATTGAATAATAATATACATATATGTATACATAGATATATAAACACACATAAACATATATGTAAAACTATACTATGCTTATTTCTATTTGTCATTTCATTCTCTGGAGGTCAATAGCATCTTCCTTCATAGTTCCAAGTCTTTCCATATTTTTCTAAACTAATCATTTCATCATTTAATATATCTATCTGAGAGATTGTCTATGAATGTTTTCCCAATTTTCTACTTTTGACTACATTGGTTTTATTTATAAAAGAAAATTTTAATTTAAAATAATTGAAATTATCCATTTTACACTTCAAAAAATGCTCTTGCCTTATAATACAGTTTAAGATCTAGGACTCTTGGTTCTTCTTCCTTTATATTTTGCTATAGTTTCTTTGAAATTCTCAACTTTTTGGTCTTCCAAATGAATTTTGTCATTTTTTTGACTCTATAAAATAATATTTAAGTAATTTAATTGGGATGAATAAATGGGTAGGTAAAGTTGTTATTTTTATTATACCAGCATTATTTGCCAATGAACAATGACTATTTCTCCAATTATTTAAATCTGACTTTATTTGTGTAAAGTGTTTTGTTTAGTTTGTGTACCTATCTATAGTACAGATATCCTCTTATGTCCCTTCTAGCTCTACATTACCAATCAAAGGATTCTTTTTCCAGTTCAGTGAAAGTGCAGGCATCATCCCCATCTTCATGCTTTCTTTTGGAAAGACTCATGTATTTGTGATTCATGTATCTTCTCATTCACAGGGTTGGTTTGCTGGCAGGAATTTGGCTGTGTCTCAGGTCAGCACAAAGTATGTGCTGTGGGTGGATGATGACTTTCTTTTCACAAAAATGACCAAGATTGAGACACTAGTAGATATCCTAGAGAAAACAGACCTGGATGTGGCAAGTAGTATTTACTATTTCATCCCTCTTATCCACCACTAGGGTCTGGGAAGAAAGGGGTACACAATGTGGAAGATGGGAGGATTTGGTTTGGTGGGGAAAAATCTAAACTGAAGGTAGGGTCAGAAGAATTGGATGTGAGTCTTGTTTCTATCACAGATTCATCTTGAGATCTTGAGAAAATAATTTAATTTTTCTGTGCCTCTTATTCCATCCCTAAAATGGGACAATAATGCATCTGCCCTATTTCACCTGAACAGGATGTGGATAAATTAATTTCAATTCAACAAGTCTTTATCAAATATCTGCTAAAAACAAAGACAAAACAAAATAGTCCCTAACCTCAAAGAGCTTGCATTCAAAGAGGGAAATAATATGCAAAATATAAGTAAATAAAGTTTATATGGAGAGATTTTTAAGGGAAGGGACAGATTTAGTATAAAGAACATTTTACTAACCATAAAACAGATTTCAGAGAGCATGATGGAATGGTAGAAAACATAGAAATAGAGCTGATATGGATGAAGATGAGGGGGCAAAAAGTAATGATCAATATCAACATAGACAACCTAACTATGAGGAAGTAAATTATTATGACTTTCAGAACACTTTTGAAAATGTTGACTTGATTATTAATCCTTAAGAAAGAGGTGGAAGAGGGTAGGAATAAGGACAAAGAGTAAACACACAGCAGCAAGGAAAATGTCCAGTGGACAAAGACATGCCTAATGGTCAAGACAAATCAAGTGGAGTATGAGAAGAGATTGCCTATGGAGGTGTGAGGCATATTTGCCTCATTCATGTCAACTCTGCCCCAGGATTCACTCCAAGGAAAGGGAGGAATAGAAGAGTAGCTGGATGGGGTAGAAAGAGTCAAGGGAAAGGATTGGGAAGACTTGAACATGCAAGATTTGGGAGGAAGTTGAAGGGATGGCATTATGAGTGCTAATAGAGGGATCCACATTAGTGAGGACCCTCATTTATGACTAGAGAAAAAGAAGAAAAAGGTTAATGATGGCCAGAAGTTTTAAAGCAAAGATTCTTAACCTTTTCTGTTATGACTTTGGAAGGCTGGTGAAACCACTGGACTCCTCAGAATAATGATTTTGAATACATTAAATAAGTAGAATTATAAAGGAAACCAATTATGATAAAAGATTTATTAGAGTATTTTTAAAAGGCAAATCCTAGTTCCTCAGATAAAGAATATTTAAAGGAATGGACAAGAGGAGGGAGCTCAAGGAGGTTAAAGAATATGATTTCAGTTTCCTCATTGAAATAGAGCTTAAATCATTGCTTTAAGTAATGTGTAAGGAGTGCAGAAGGGTGAGGCCAAAGGAGTATAAAGGTTTTAGAACATTTACTGCAAGGAATGGTCAAGAGAATCAATATGGAGAACACAGAATGGCATCTATTTCACGATAGAAACATTGCCACAAAAAGATCATAATAGAGGTTTAGCAATGGAGGTAATGAACCATTAGTAATGTTGGCAGCTAGGTGGCACCAGAGGGCACAGAGTACTGGACATGTAGTTAGGAGGACCAGGTACTCAGATACCCTGGGCAGGCTAGCTGCCTCAGTTTCTTCATATGTAAAATAAATTGAAGGATAAAGTGAGATATATGTAGAGCACTTTGCAGGTATAAGCTACCACCTCCTATCCTGGATACCTTCCAGCACATAAGGGCTCAGGAACCCAAACTCATCTATAATCTAGAGCAGACAGAGTCTTCCCTGGCTCTTCTCACATGGTAGCTTTCTGGTAGAATTATAAAGGGCTTATCAAATACTGCTTCTTCCTGATTAAATACTCTAATGTAAGATCCGCCAAGAAGAGATGAAAACCTTGATAATGCAACAGCCATGTCCTCTCCTTTCCAGTGAATTGTCTTCCTCACTGTGCTAACACAGGTTTTTGTGATAGTGGAGTCAAAGAAACTGAGAAGTTACATCCAGACAATGATTTCTTTAGTAATGCAGAAGCTTATCTGGTCCAAGCTCTCTCAGTCCTCCAAGGACTCAAATATCAGTTTCTATGAGTAAATATATAATGTGGAGAGAATGAAAGACATAGGGAATGAGATGCCTGGTTTCTTATTGGTGGAGGGAATTGAGAGACCCTGATATGAGAGGGGGAAAGGTTCAATAGTCTTGTGACATTCTTTAAGTCAAGTGACCTTTGGGTAGTAAGTAAAATTGTGTCTTCTCCAAGATCAGATGATGTAGAAATCACTGAAACTCAACTTCACAAAAAGGTGGATGAAGGCAAATTGGAGATTCTAAATCTATTTTAATGTAACTGAAGGGAGGCCAGTTTGAACAAGACTGAGGATGGGATCAAGTTAACATGATATAAATTAAAGATCACTAAGTATTTATTAACTTCCTACCATGTCCTGGCACTATAATAAGGTACTGAATATATAAAGACAAAAACAAACAAAACAAAACCAGTCCAAGGTATCAAGGAGTTTATAGTCTAATGGAGAAGAGAGCAAGCAAACAGCTCTGTACAAACAAAATCCTTTCAGAACAAATGAAAGGAAATTGTCCAACATTTTATGGGGTACCAGGAAAGGATTCTTGCTCCAGATAATGGAGCCTGCTACAGAGCTGGAACCTCAGAGAGAAATACAAAGACTAAAATTTAGACTTAGTCTTAGGAGAAACTTCCAATTACTGCAGGCCAAAAGTAGAATGGAATGAGCTGTCTCAGGAGATAGTAACCTCTCCCTCAGCCTTGGTGACCACTTATCAGAGATACTGTAGAGGTTGTTCCTGCTCAAGTGGAGCAGGTGCAGTCTGAGATCTCTCCAAGTCTTTTATTATTCCATGGTCCCTGGAGCCCTCTGAATTTTGTCCCTGTAGCTCAGACTAGGAGTGCTGAGATAGTCCCTGGAGGGGTTGAAACTGAAAAGCAGTCAACAATGGTTTAGGGGTGGTAGTGCAACAGAAAAAAGTGTTTGGCTTTTCTAGAGGGAGGATAAGGCTGTGGAGAAAGAGGCGATGCAGTGGGAGAAAGAAAATTGAGAGGGTTTAGACAAGTGGGTAGATAGACTCATATGGGGAATAGTTCAACATGGAAATACAACATGAGAAAGCTTCCCAAGAGAGGCAAAATGGGAATTTCCTGATGGAGATGTTCTCTGATCTCTCCTCCTCCCAGGTGGGTGGCAGCATGTCTGGGAACCTGTTCCAGTTCAAGCTACTGATGGAACAAGGTGAGGATGGGGACTGCATACACCGGAGACCAGGCTATTTCCAGGCCCTGGATGGCTTCCCCAGCTGTGTGGTGACCAGTGTTGTGACCAATTTCTTCTTGGCCCACACTGAGAGCCTCCAAAGAGTTGGATTCGATCCCCGATTACAAAGAGTGGCACACACAGGTAAGAAGGCTAGTCACTGGGAGGGCAAGAGTCACCTCAGATTAAACCTCATTCAGCTGAGGTTTCTCTTCCAACACATCCACCTTTCCCACCATATTTTATTACAAAACATCTTCAAAAATACTCCAAAACAATGTCATGTAGTCAAAAGGGCACCAAAATTGATGTCAGGAGGACCCAGATTCAAATTCTGCCTCAGATACTTACAAGCAAGGTGATCCTGGGAAAACTTTCAACCTGTCAGTGCCTCAGTTTCCTCATTTGAAATACTGAATGAAGCTATTGGGGGTGGGGTTGAACAATGACCTCTAAGGTCCCTTCCAACTCTTAAATCTGTGAACCTATGATTTTTCATTTCCCTCTTTACCCATTCTCATTCTGAGTCTTGACAATGGCTCTTTTCCATCTTGGGACAATTTTTTTTTGCAAGGCAGTAGGGTAAAGTGACTCATCCAAGTTCTCTTGAAACACTATCCTCCTCTCTTACCAGTACACATCTGGAAAATTATATTCATTTTGGGCCACCGAATTTCAAAAAGAACATTTATATCGACTCTGCCCTTCCCTCTGAACCACCCCACCCCTTTCTTTCAGAAAATCTGTACTCACTGCATCCAAGGTCACTACTAATTTCATTTAGTCTCCATTTCCCCATTCCTTAGGTGTAATGTATAGTGCTCTGTACAGCTAGAAGCATCTATTTGTGTCTCTAGGTCTTTGTCATAGTGTTTTATGTTCTTCCTTCTTCAGACTGGGGAGGTCCTTAAAGAGAAGGAAGAGAGAGAGAAGGGGGGAGGAAGGAAGTGGGGAAGGAGAAGAGAAAGAAGGGAGACAATACTTCGTCTCAAAGGTGGGAAGAATAAGACTAGGAGGCTGTGTCTTGTGGTAAGAAAGAGGAACTCACTGAGGGCAACACTGTGTCTCACCCAGAGTTCAGCATAGGATTTTGGTAAGCCAAGTGTTAATAAAGGTTGGGAACTGAGCAGAGAGGCTTCTGGCACAAAGTTCACACCATCTCCTCTTTCTATTTCCCCTCCCTTAACAGAGTTTTTCATCGATGGTTTAGGAAGTCTTCGTGTTGGATCATGCTCAAATGTGATTGTGAATCACC
The DNA here is from genome assembly GCF_037893015.1 of Macrotis lagotis. Lineage (NCBI taxonomy): Eukaryota > Metazoa > Chordata > Mammalia > Peramelemorphia > Peramelidae > Macrotis > Macrotis lagotis. Next base: position 193,329,869 of record NC_133659.1, read on the forward strand.
AGCCCCACACTCAAGCCTCAAACCCAGATCAAGCTGCCATGGTTGAAGCCTACAATAAGTTCCGAACTAACACTCAGTATCAGATCAAGTTCAAGTTGGCTCTCCACTACTTTAAGAACCATCTCCAGTGCTACACTCAGAGATGAGGCTGTGGGTAATGGAATGGGCCAACGGAACTCTTCCATACATCTTCCCCCAGTCAAGAAAGAGGGCACAGAATGGACTAATCAGTATGAAAAACAGAATGGCCCAAATTGACTGCCAGAGACATGAACTAATTCATTTAAAAAAAAATTAATGAGGGAATGGGTGATTTGGTAGGAAGGGCAGCTGAGTTAAGAGCAATCATTGGTTAGTGGTTAAGGTTTAACATGGAATATAACAGTAATGTTGATACTGATATGGAGATTTAATATATATATATATATATATATTTAATATATATATATATATATATAGTATGAAGTTTTTTATCACAGCAATCCTGTGAGATAAACAGTAGAATCATTATTGTCCCCATTTTATACATGAGAAAGATGAGTGATAGTTACCTTATCTTTGATTTGAACCACATCAGACTTATTGATAAAATTATTAACATGTCAGCCACAATGCTAATACTAATACCAATAGTTCATACAATCAAGATGACCTCTCAAAAGTTGGCTTCTTGGGGCGGCTAGGTGGCACAGTTGGATAGAGCACAGGCCCTGGAATCAGGAGCACCTGAGTTCAAATCCAGCCTCAGACACTTAATAATTACCTAATTGTGTGGCCTTGGGCAAGCCACTTAACCCTATCACCTTGCAAAAACCTAAAAACAAACCAAAAAACCCCCAAAAGTTGGCTTCTCTTAAAGGTAGTAAGAATAAACAGACAATGTTCTAAGATTTCTTTTATAGATAATATAAAATGATTGCAACAGAATATTATTGAGTATCCACTACATGACCCATATTTGCAACATGCCAGAAACCCAACTATGTTGGCATAAAGTTTGATATAATATTTACTGGACACAATTTGAGCCATTGTAATAATTTTATGTAGTAAAGACAATTTTATGCTACTTGAATAATTTCTCAAGCAATGGCTTCTTCTTAAAGAAATATTTCTAATTACATGAACACTTTTTAAAAATCAGCTGAAAGTATACCTGTTAGTCTTAAGAAATTTTTCAATGGTCTCAAGTCCAGATCCTCAGGTAGTATGATGAAATCTAGGGTAATGTTTTCAAATGCATAAAAGAAAACATGTAAGATTGTAAAGAAAATCAATCAAATTGAAATGAAGTTATTCATTTAAAAAATTTTCTGAATCCCCAAGCTTTAGAGCTCCTTACTTTAGACTTTTCAAGGACAACTCTTGAGAACTTTCTCAATTATTGTAGATCCAGAGGGTGGGAGTGAGTAATTCCTTAATCAAGGAAGATGTAGAATCTTTTTAAAGTTGTTTTTCCTGTTTGGTTCTATAAAGATCATCTTAATGACCTTCTTTAATTCTAAACTATGTCTTTAATTTTTAAAAATCTTAGGCAAAAATGTAGATGTTTTGCTCTTTCAGATTAAATAAAATCCACAAGTTTTTCAGAATATCTTTTAGAAAAAGCAAAAAAATCTTTGCCCTTAAGCCAATAAAAAAAAATTTCCCTTGCCTTGTTTTCTCAAATTAATTGGCTACTGGATCTGGAAGTACTCAGTTCCAGGTGCTAAGTTTTTAAGAACAAAGAACAAGGACTTCTGGTTAAGGTGATAAAGCCAAAGGTCATGAAGGAGCCCAAGTTCTCCATATGTAAAGATGTAAAGGGCACCAAATCAAATAAGTAAATCTCTCTACTCAGTCCAGGACTGCCGAAAAAGATGAGGGGAAACACAGGTTGCTGGCTGAGTTTTGCCTGGGAGGTGGAAAACAGCACAAGCTATGGTAAAGACTCCCAGAGTACCAGTGACATTCAGACTAGAGAAGGAGCGGGACTAGAGTGTGTTCCCTTCATCTAAGAGTGCACTCAGCAGCTGAGTGTGGCATTGGCACAAGGTCCCAATACAGAAACCAAGGCTGGGGAAAAATGAATAAAGAGAAAACACCAAACACAGTAAAGAAATATTAAGAGTTAAGGACACCCAGGAGAAAGAGTAACTCCTTAAAAATACATGTAGAACCTCAGGAGGAAAAAAGGCTTGGTCACAAGGATTGCAGAAGTGGTCATTAAAAAAAGGATTTTTAAATGAAATCAATCTAGAAGAAAACAGCAAAATATAAAACCAAGATTTATTCTCCAGTAGCCAAGATGTAAACAAAACAGTTCTCAAAAGAATTAAAAATAATTAGCAGCCATATGAAAGAATATTCCAAATCACTAAAAAGAGAATAAAAATCATACCCAGAAAAATTATCAAAAGGTAACATAAGAGGAAGCTAGGTGACACAGTGGATAAAGCACTGGCCCTGGAGTCAGGAGGACCTGAATTCAAATCTGTCCTCAGACACTTAATATCTACTTGTGTGACCTTGGGCAAGTCACTTAACCCCATAAGATGATGGAAATAATCAATGTTGGTGGAGTTGTGGAATGTTGAGCTTCTTAAAGTATTATTGAACTGGTCCAAACACAATTTGGAATTTTGCAAGACAGTTACTAAAGTAACTATTATCTTTTGGCCCAGAGATTCCACTACTAGATTTCACATTCTCCAGGAAAGTCAATGACAAAAGGAAAGTATCACATATTCAAAACTATTTATAGCAGATATATTATGATAGAAAATTAAAGTAGATGCCCACTGACAGGGAAATGGATAAACAAATTATGTTCCATAATGTAATAGAACATTCCTAAATGTGCTTGAGTACTAAAGTACTAAAGTACTAAATGATGACCATAGTGAGGAAGACTTATTTGAATGAATTCAAAGTGAAGCAAGCAGAACAAGGAAAACAATAGTAGAAATATGAGAAGATACCTCTCTTCTTTATAGAGGCTGGTCATCATAGAGGAGTAGAGATTTTCACATATAACATCAGATTTCTTTATTTTTTTATTTGAATTTTTTCCTCCTTTTTTATTCTTTATTATAAAAAATGACTGGTGAGGACAGTGAGGGGAAGGTTATGTTGGGAAATCTAGGTAATATGAAAGCAATGGAACTCTTTAAGATATTTTATAAAGCTAGAAAAATAATAAAATTTTGAACAAAAGTTCAAAAATATCAAGGACATTTTTTTAAAGCAGAAAGAAAATGAGGCTATCAATTCCAGATTTCAAACTATATTACAAAAAAGTAATCATTCAAATGATTTGATAGTAGAGAGAAAGAGACAGAGAAACAGACAATGAGAGGTTATCTGTGGAACTCATTAGGTGTGAATATACAGAAGCAGACAAAGTAGCATAGTGTTTGTTAAACCTAAAGCCCCACTTTTGGCAGAAGGACCTCTATTCAATAAATATTGTTGAGAAAACTTAACTACTGTCTGACAGAAATTAGATTAAGACCAACACCTTATACCATATACCCAAAATAGTGGATACATGACCTGGAAATAGAAGGTCATATCATAAAAAGATTAAATGAGAATGAAATAAATTACCTTTCCAATCAGGACACAATAGGTGAGAAAATAACATAAGATAAAAGACATTTTTATCTTTTATATAATTTGAAAATTTTTTTGCATTAACCAAAAGTAATAAAAATTAGACAAGAAACTGACTGGGGAAAGAAAATCCTTGCAACAAGTTTAACTAATCAAGATCTTATATTCAAGATATATAAGTACCTGATTCAAATTATGACAGAGTCAGTCTCCCCAAGAGATAGTCAAAAGATATGAACAAGCAGTTTTCAAAAGAAGAAATACATTAAAATCATTTTTAAAAAGTTCTAGGGCAGCTAGGTGGCACAGTGGATAGCACACTTGCCCTGGAGTCAGAGGACTTGAGTCCAAATCAGACCTCAGATACTTAATCATTACCTAGCTATGTGACCTTGGGCAACTCACTTAACCCCATTGCCTTAAATAAAAAAAAAATAAGAAAAAAATATAAAAGCAAATGTTCTGAATCACTAATAATTGGAGAAATCCCAACTGACCTTTCTCAGACTAGCAAAAATAATAACTTTTGAGAGGACTGGGAGAAACAGGTGCAATAATGCACTGTTGATAGAACTATAAATTGTAGATTTTGGCCAGCCATTTTGGAAAGCAATTTGAAACTATATCCATTTGGATCACAAACTGAGCACTACTCCCTCCATCTTGGTGAAGTGTCACAACTCTATCTAGTGTTAAGCATTAGCTCTCCAATTGAAGATCTCCTTGACTCCCTGAACATCTTTTGTGATATCTTCAAAGCTTTACAGATTTTAGGGATCAACTTGATCATTCTGTTATAACTATCTTATCCAATCATCTGGCTCTTGTAACATTCTCTTCCCGAATTCCTTTTCCCTAAAGCCTTCCCCTTCTTTTGTGATTGGAATATTTGTAAGACCCATGTAAATTCACTTCGGGGGAGTTTACATGTTTATGGGGCTTCCTTGCTGGAGGATTCAATTAACCCCAAGACAAGTTTGATAATCTGTGTTTTTGTTATTCCTGCAGCACCTATACCCCAAAAGTTACCAAACTCTCCACACTCTGACCCAGCCATATCACTCAATGCTCTCTATTCTCTCCATCACCCTCCCCCACCTCAAAAAAAATCAAAGAAGAAAAAAAATGTAGAAAAATATAAAAGTGCTTTTTTGTGGTAGCCCTCAACTATAAATTATTGGATAATAATTTATGTGTGCTATATGATTGCAGTAGGATATTACTGTGCCATAAAATATTATGGTATCATAAGACAATTTTTGTAGTAGCCCTCAACTGTAAATTATTGGATAATAATTTATGTGTACTATATGATTGCAGTAGGAGATTATTGTGTCATAAAATATTATGGTGCCATAAGACAATTTCAGAGGAAACTGGGAGGACTTCTAGAACTGATACAAAGAAAAGTGAGCAGAGTAGAACTAGGAGAAGATTATTGGAAAGAAAGATTAATTTAAGATGCTTTTTAATTTAAAAAAGTTAAGCTATAAAAGTGAAAAAAAATCTAGGAATTTCAGTAGACAGAGTTAATTATGATATAGTAAGAGAAAAGCCATATAAAGAGAAGCAGATTTTAAAGGATGAGGAGATGAAAGTCCTTCTGTACCCCTCTTTGTTCAGACCACATGGGGAATATTTTGATCAGTTCTGGGCACCATCGCTAAAAGACAACAATAAGCTGAATAGTGTCCAGAAGAAGGTAACTTGTCAAAGAGCCTTTGTGTCTATATCATATGAAGATGTTGAAAGAATTGTCAATATTTATCCTGGAGGAGAAAAAAAAAGAGTGGTGGAAAAAGGATTAGATTTAATCTATTTCAATCTATAGGGTAAAACCAAGAATAATGGTTGAAATTGTGGAAGACTTAGTTCCTAATAATTAGAGGTATCCAATAAAGAAAAAATGGAATGGGCTAGCTCTTAAAATGCTAAGTATGATATGACAGGCAAAATAGCTACATTGAAAAGTATACTTTCCAGGAATGGAGTTGATAAGTCCCTCTGTATTCATTCACTCACTAACAGGAAAGAGCTTTCTTGGAGATCTTCCACAAGAGGCTAGATGACTATTTGTCAAATACACTATAATCAGAATGCCTTTCCAGTGTGAGTTGGACTTGATAGTTCCTGAAATTCATTCCAGTTCTCAGAGTCCGTGATACCTTTCCAGACTTATTAGCATTATTCTCCTTCATACATTCTATGGTCCAGTCAACTGAATCTGTTTGTCATCTCTCGTGCATGACATTCTTCATCTCCATGCTTTTCCCTGATGGCTAGATTAAAAAAACAGCATGATGCAATGAAAATATCATTGTCTCTAAAGACAGATGATCTAGGTTGTACGACCTTTGATGCTTGCTACTTGTATAACCTAATTTGCAATGTGGATTCTTCTTGAATACTATTAACTCATATCCTCAAGGTATGAGTTATATCAACATAGTAATCAATGAGTAATATCATTCAGAAGTTATGGGAGGTTAGGTGGAGCAGTGGATAAAGCCCTGGAGTCAGGAGTACCTGGGTTCAAATCTGGTCTCAGACACTTAATAATTACCTAGCCATGTGGCCTTGGGCAAGCCACTTAACCCCATTGCCTTGCAAAAACCTAAAAAAAAAAAAGAAGTTATAGTTACTATCTCCCTTTTATCTCCAATGATTAACATGTCAGTATCCTTTAATCAGTTAATATCAACTAACTTTTGCAAAGGGATAAATCCTAAGGTAGAACAAATATTTTTCTCAAAACCCCCAGGGTCCCACTCTCTCTTATTCCTCCTTAGTCATTAGGGAGAGTAGGCTCAATCTTAGGCTGCTACAAAATATTTATTCCACCAGTTTGCTTCCAAATTCAGTATAAATGATGAACAGATTCAATCATTTGCTTGTAAGATCAGACATCATGGCTGTGGGATCAATCTATTATTTGGTGACTAGATCTCTTTCCTTGGGCTATACTGAAAGACCAGGTTTGTCTTGGACTCCTGTTGCTGAATTTTTGATGGCTCCCTCTTCTGATCTGAATTCACAAGGTCCCAGCCTAGTCTTTTATCTCCCTAACATTCCTTCATATAGAAAGTATGAAAGGATAGACATGACAGAGACAGAGGCAACAGTAAAGTCATATTCTCATCATTCCAGATAGGTGTGAATAGGAAGGATAGGATATTGGTGCTAGTTCTTTCCCCAACCCAGAGTCTTAGAGAAGTTACCCTCTCATGGAACACAGCCAATAGCAAAAGCAAGAAAGAATCACTTCAGTTGTTAGTGCCTTTTGAATGCATGTCAGCTTCCAATTTATTAGCCGATCAAAAGTTCATTTATTTTCCATATGATTAGAAAATCTGATAAAACAATAACCATAGACTACCTGAAGCCCTTTAGCTCTGAAGCCCATGTGGAGATAAAACAGACAAACACACTGTGCATGTTTGTGGCAGTTAGACTTGACCAAGTTCTCCCATTACATTTATATTAATCTCTAGGGGAAAAAACTTTGTTACCCTACAGAATTCATTCCCATTCAGAGACAGGTTTTTTTTTTGCTGAATTCTTAGAAACTTAGAATTCCAAACAGATAATCAGTATGAAGAACATCTCAGTCATTAGCATTAACAAGTCCTGATAATTTCCCTTAAGGGTGTTAGCTATATTTGTTCTTTCTAGAGATTTAGGGTTAAAAAAAATTAAATCAGTGCCTCAAGTACTTTTTATTTTTTTAGGTTTTTGCAAGGCAAATGGGGGTTAAAGCCCAAACTACACAGCTAGGTAATTATTAAGTGTCTGAGGCTGGATACTCAGGTACTCCTGACTCCAAGGCTGGTGCTTTATCCACTACACCACCTAGCCACCCCCATCAAGTACTTTTAAAAGAGTTCTCTAACCAAGTATGTTGTTGGGATATGTGGAAGTGGTCTTTGTAGAGCACTGTAATTTTTGGAAACTAAGTCAGGACAATTTAACTCAACATGCATTTTTTAAGCATTTACTATGGGCAAGAACACAAATAAAATGCTTTTCACTGCTCTTGGTAATCTAAGAAATTTGATTTCTTTTATTTGTAATATTAAAAACAGGTTTATCAAAGTTACTCATTTTACATTTGCATGCTCATCAGTGCCTTTTGAGACCCCGATTAGTCCAAATAGAGAGTGAGACAGGTGGCTTAGTGGATAGCATATTAGAAATGGATGTCAGACAGCCTCTAATATTTTGTTAGTTTTGTGTCTTTAGGCATATCATCTAATCTCTGTCAACCTCAGTTTCCTCCTCTATAAAAATGGGAAGAATAATTGCACCCACCTTACAGAGCTGTGCTGTGTTTCAAATGAAATTTCAGACAGATAGAGAGGGGGAGGGGGGAGAGAGATTTATTTATATGTATGTATATAAGGGGCAGCTAGGTGATACAGTGGATAGAGTAGTGGCCTGGAGTCAGAAAGACTCATTTCCTAAGTTCAAATCTGGCCTCAGAAAAACTATTAGCTGCGTGACCCTGGACAAGTCACTTAAACCCATTTACCTTAGTTTCCTCATGTGTTAAAAATGGGCTAGGGAGAGGCAGCTAGGTGGCGCAGTGGATAGAGCACCGGCCCTGGAGTCAGGAGTATCGGAGTCAAATCCAGCCTCAGACACTTAATAATTACCTATCTTTGCCAGGAAAATTTCAAATGGGATCATGAAGAGTCAGAGATGACAGAAAACTACTGAACAACAAACAACAATGTGTGTGTGTGTGTGTATTTATATGAATACAAATGTGTGTAAATATGTATATACATATATATATGAAACAAAGTGCTGCGTAAACCTTTAAGTACCATATAATTGTCTGCTCTTCTTATTAGCTATTATTTCTGTACTATCAGCTATTTTGATTATTTCAAAGATAAAGTCTTGGAAATATCTGTTACCACTGTACATTCAAGAATCATTGTAGTAAGGACTCATTCCAAGAGAAAACTTGTGGTTTTAGGTAGCTGGGTCATGAGAAAACCATTACAACAATATGCCACAGAAAACTCTGAGTGGGAATGGCTACTATATAATTTCTCATTAGTCAGAGGTTCCCAACTTTCTTCACTGTGCCCAGTCAAATGACTTCTCCAGCCTAAAAAAAAGAGAAGGGAGAGGGTAGAAACAAAACCCCAGTCTCTTTTTATGGGGGACTTTCTCCATCTCCTGGACTCTTGTTGAACTGCAGCTATAGAACATCCTTTGATATGGGTGTCTTTTCTAAGGGCCAAGAGCAAAGTTATGTCTAATTAACATAGTAGAACTGAACTGGAGCCAAAGTCTTAGGATCAAAGAACTGAGTAGGAACTGGACCTTTGAGTTCAAGAAATATGGAATTCCCAGATGAGGAAAACTCCTCTTCCAATGAAGATTGACACATTCCATCTTACAGTCTAAAGGGCTGCCTAGGACACTGAAAGGTTAAATGGTTTGCCCTATGTGACAGAAACAGGACTTGAACACAGGTCTTTCTAACCACCTACTCACCTAGGCATAGGATTATAAATATAAAGCTGGAAGAGACCTTAGAGATCATCTCAACAAAAGCTCTTATTTTACAGGTGTTGAACTAGGGCTCAAAGAAGGCAAGTGATTTTCTCAACGTTGCATACATTAATTCAACAGACATGTATTATCTATCAACTGAGTCCAAGATGATAGTTATGTTGCTCAGTGAATAGAGGGCTGGACCTAGAGTTATAAAGAACTGAGTTCAAACTAGATGGGCTGTGTGATCCCTGAGCAAGTCACTTAAGCCATGTTTGCTTTGATTGGTTAGTCATTGTCCTTCACTTAAAGAGGAACAATATAACATCCCGACATCAGAATCAAGCTACAGTGAGTCTGACTGTGGCTGATCAGATCAATACAACATGGTAAAAGTGATATCTTTTGATTTGTATGTAAACCATGTTAAAAAATGATTTAAGTGAGGCACTTACTCAAAGAAGTCATTGGGCTCAATCTCTTTTCCAAAGTCATCATGGTCCAGTGGCAGGATAGTCAAGATGACAGATGATGACTAGGGATGCAATGGAATGTCTCATCAAGCTCTAAGTGCTCCATATACCTGCTTTAGTTGCCTTTATTATCACAGAGACAAATCATTCTCATCTACTCATTCCGTCAGGAAGTTTTCTCATGCTTGGGGTAGACACCCCCCTAACTCACCAAAGGGTTTGAGGCTCCTCAGTTACCCTCGATGTGGTTTAGCCTGTCTTCCTAAATGGTCTTGTGAGATAGGGTCACTGGTGCAAACTCCAGCTTGTTGGAGTTACAGGTGAGACTGGTTACAGACTGGAGTTACAGGTGAGGTGGATCAGGTAGAGGAAAGGTGGAAAGCAGCCCCCAAAAGGGGTTAGTAACCTACATCAGAAGTATTAAATCTTCCTAGAATACACCCTTAACAGTACTTGCTTTACTCCTATGGAGAAGAAAACGGCAAACCACTCTAGTATCAAGAAAATCCCATGGACAGTATTAGAGTTCTGTGGTCCATGAGGCCATGAAGAGTCAGGCAAGACTGAATAAACAAACAAACTGAGTCCTGTACTATGCACAGGAGATACAGAGTCAATATGATGTCATCTCTTCTCAAGCCCCACTTTTTTCCAAGAAACTGGTCCTTACCATAGCCTTTGATCCAGCAATTCCAATACTAGGTCTATATTCAGAAGAAATCATAACAAATGGGAAAAGCCCCATATGTTCCAAAATATTCATAGCAGCTTTTTGTAGTGGCAAAGAATTGGAAATTGGGGATGCCCATCAATTGGGGAATGGCTGAACAAGTTATGGTATATGAATGATATGGAAAACTATTGTTCCATAAGAAACCATGAATGGTCAGACCCTAGAGAAGCACGGAATGACTTACAGGAACTATGCTGAACAAAGGGAGCAGAACCAAGAGAACAAACAATGTACACATCAACAACATCATGAGATGAGCTCCTTTCAGCAGGTCAGAGAGTAGGACAACCATATTAGACCAGCTATGGACAATGCTATTCCCACCCAGAGGAAGAAAAACAAAACAAAAACCCTTCAGAATCTGAATGAATACTACATTCACTTTTTAAAAATTTCTCTTATGTATTTCTTTCCTCTCTCATGATTTCCTTTCTTCTCCTTTAATCCTAACTCCTCATACGGAAAATGACTAATCGGTAAACATTTTAAACACAAATATATATAATATTTACCGGATAGTTCACCACTGAGGGGAGGAAAGTAAGAAGAGAAACTGGAAGGAAATTATGTAACTTAAAAGTATGAATACACATGTGGATGAATGTTGAAAATCTTTTATAACATGTAACTGGAAAAATAAAATATCAATTAAAAAAAAGAAACTAGGGGGAGGCTAGGTGGTGCAGTGGATAAAGCACCAGCCCTGGAGTCAGGAGTACCTGGATTCAAATCCGGTCTCAAACACTTAATAATTATCTAGCTGTGTGGCCTTGGGCAAGCCACTTAACCCCATTTGCCTTACAAAAACCTAAAAAAAAAAACCCACTAGTCCTTGATGGTTTCTTCCCTCTGGGATGACCCCAGTTTATCTGTTTTTTTTTTAAATTTTTATTAAAGATATTATTTGAGTTTTACAGTTTTCCCCCAATCTTGCTTCCCTCCCCCCACCCCCACCTCACGGGTAGCACTCCGTCAGTCTTTACTTTGTTTCCATGTTGTACCTCGATCCAAATTGGGTGTGATGAGAGAGAAATCATATCCTTAAAGAGAACAGAATTCTCAAAGGTAACCAGATCAAACCATAAGACATCTGGGTTTCTTTTTTCCGAATTAAAGGGAATAGTCCTTGTACTTTGTTCAAACTCCACAGCTCCTTATCTGGATACAGATGGTACTCTCCTTTGCAGACAGCCAAAAATTGTTCCCAATTGTTGCGTTGATGGAATGAGCAAGTCCTTCAAGGTTGAACATCACTCCCATGTTGCTGTTAGGGTGTACAGTGTTTTTCTGGTTCTGCTCATCTCACTCAGCATCAGTTCATGCAAATCCCTCCAGGTTTCCCTGAAATCCCGTCCCTCCTGATTTCTAATAGAACAATAGTATTCCATGACATATATATACCACAGTTTGCTAAACCATTCCCCAATTGAAGGACATTTACTGGATTTCCAATTCTTTGCCACCACAAACAGGGCTGCTATAAATATTTTTGTACAAGTAATGTTTTTACCCTTTTTCCTCATCTCTTTAGGGTATAGACCCAGTAGTGGTATTGCTGGGTCAAAGGGTATGCACATTTTTGTTGCCCTTTGGGCATAGCTCCAAATAGCTCTCCAGAAGGGTTGGATGAGTTCACAGCTCCACCAACAGTGTAATAGTGTCCCAGATTTCCCACATCCCTTCCAACAATGATCATTATCCTTCCTGATCAGTTTATCCTTTTTTTTAAGTTTGTTTGTACAAAGCTCTGTGCATGTTGCCTCTACTGTTAAAGGAGAAGACTCATCTTTTGTCTTCCTTTGAATCGAAGTGCTTCTCACAATCCCGAGTACATAGTAGGTGCTTAACAAATACTTGTTAACATGAATTTTCCCTCCTCAAATCATCTGTTATCAAGGCAGACAACTTGGGTGAAAGATGGGAAAGTTTTAATTTTTTTTAAATTGCAATTCCAATAACTGGGAAACAAGTCAAATATAGAAAAGTCACATCTTTAGGTACTAAAGTAAGCAGTAACAATACTAACTCAAAGTCAGTCTTGGGAAATAAGTAAATGGGAAACATTCCTTTCAAAAAACCACAATAGGAAAATTAAACCAGAGGCTACTGCCTTGGCCTAAGGCCAAAAACCAATTCTTTTTTTTAATTTTTTTTTATTTTTGCCTCCACCTGTAACAATTCTCTCTGAATGGCTTATGGCATTTCTCTCAAATGGTAGATTATTGACAACAATCCATGAGAGGACTATACTGGAATTTAAACCTCAAAATAAAATCAATTATCATCCCAAAGCTTTTACCCCAAGTGGTAAATTTCTCCAAGAAAAGCTTAGGACTAGATAAGGTTATTTTTTCATCTCATGGAGATACAATACAAGCAAAAAAGTTTACCAGTTCAAACCTTCTGCTAAACCTTAAACTGTAAAAACCTTAAAAATATAGGGTTATATAGCTGTGTTAAAAAATCCTTCCAATCTTTGATCCAGCAATACCACTACTGGGTCTATACCCTGAAGAGATTATGAAAAAGGGTAGAAACATCACTTATACAAAAATATTCATAGCAGCCCTGTTTGTGGTGGCAAAGAATCAGAAATTAAGTTAATGTCCTTCAGTTGGGGAATGGCTTAACAAACTGTGATTATATGTATGTCATGGAACACTATTGTGCAATTAGAAACCAGGAGGGATGGGAATTCAGGGAAATCTGGAAGAATTTGCATGAACTGATGCTGAGCGAGATGAGCAGAACCAGGAAAACATTATACACCCTAACAGCAACCTGGGGGTGATGATCAAACTTGATGGACTTGCTCATTCCATCAGTGCAACAGTCAGGGACAATTTTCGTGTATCTGAGATGGAGAATATCATCTGTATTCAGAGAAAGAATTGTGGAGTTTGAACAAAGACCAAAGGCCTTTAATTTAGAAAAAAATTATCTTATTATGTAATTTTTCTATCTCTTATACTTTATTTTTCTTCCTTAAGGATATGATTTCTCTCTCATCACATTCAACTTAGAACAATGTATACCATGGAAACAATGTAAAGATTAACAGACTGCCTTCTTTGTGGGGGGATGGGGAAGCAAGATTAGGGGAAAAATTGTAAAACTCAAAATATATAAAATCTTTCTTAAAAAAATAAAAAGTGAAAAAAAATAGAAATCCTTCCAAATAAAGTGGAATAAACTGCAAAAAAATTTATGGGGTTAAAATAAAATGACAGAAAATATAGATTAGACAATTTTAAGTTTTATTCTCTAAGATCTTACCTCTAACCTATAGGTGATAGTCATTCAGAAACTGACAACCCTTCAATTGGAAAAGTTAATTTTTTATGCAAAAAGAGAGAATAAAGAAAATTATTAACTACTTTTATGTGGCTTGACAATGAAGATTGAACAGTCTCTGCCCAAAACTGCTCCTCAAAGAGTACAACCTTATACATTACTATCTGATCTCTTGTTGTCTCTTCCTGGCAGGACAAGTCTCCCAGCATCCTGATCATTGTCCTCCCAAGTTTGTAATAAACATAGGAGAAGATGCTCAGAATTTTTAATTTCTTATTAAGATGACAAGGTGAATGATGGGTGAAGAGTTAGTACTCTCTAAAGAAATCAATCTTTTTACCAGTATTTTACCAGGATTAGTTTTAAGAATCTTATGCTTTTTAATATTTTCCCCCATTTTGATCACAGCTGATGTCATTATGACAGCTATCAATCAACTAAAGATATACAGAAAAAAAGGGAGGAACATTTTGGAGGGAGAGAGAGTATCTCTTAGAGACCTAAGATTGCTAGAAGAATGGGCAGACAACAGGCATGAGGTCTGTCTATGGCAGGGGGAGAGGGAGGGCAGGAGGCAAAAGGATGGATGATGCATTTACAGAATCAAGGGGAAAGTTACAGAAATCAAAAGGGGGCAGTTCCCTTTGTTTAAGTGACCTGTACAAATAACACAAGACAAAAAAGGAGAATTCAGGTCCATGTCTCTTGGAGTCCTCTTGATGCAGCTCTGTGACTTCAGAAAAGACTTCCAGAGGTCCTCTTCAGTTCCGGTTACTTGAAGAGAACTTCCTTTCTAGAAGAACTTCTTAACCCTGCTTTTAAACAGGTCAAACATATTTCATCACTAGGAAATAAAACTCTAGAACTTCTTAGATCACAACAACTTACATTTTGACTTGCCCATTATCATGTTGATCATCACAGACAATTCAATTACAAATAGAAATTAACCTAAGTTTTGTGTTTGATATTATCTTTTTTCTTTTAATCATTCATTCCCCCATTTAGAGATTGATATTCCACTTAACAAACTTCCTTAAAATAAGGATTCCAAAGCAAAAGAGAATTAAGATCTACTAAATTAATTTTGAGCTTATAACATATCCATTTGATAATCACTTTAGAACAGAAAGTATCCAATAAGCAATTTACAAATAAAACAGTTTTAACCTTTTGCTAGTATTTAAAAATGAATCAAAAATCCTTAACTGAAAATGTATTTTCTCTTTAAAATATTTTAAAATAGGCTACAACAACTGACAACAGATGCCAAAACTTTACATTAACCTTGTTGGCTATTAGAACATGGCTTGATCTTAATATTAATCACCTGGAATGGTTATAAAATTATCACAAAAAATCAGAGACATAAGAAAAGGAAAAATTGTTTCATTTATTTAGATGTCAGTCTCCAGGCGGAGGACATGTGGCTGGCCAAATGCCTGAAGCCACACTTTATGTCTATCAGGGAGATATTTCCAAATATCATATTTGAAAAATCAAATCAAAAGAGTGCAACTTCAGTTCATGCTGAACAGCTGTTCTTTCAGCCTTGTCCCAATGAGCCTGTCATCTGCAGTACCATCTCCCCAAACCCCATAGGGTTACTGGCATCAATAGAAGATTAGCCCATCAGCCTTTCCTTTACTGATCCTGCAGGCAAACAGCATAATGTGAATTCATCAGTCCTGAAAGCTCTTAAAGAGCAAATTCCAAATAATTAGAACTTTAGATGAGTTCAACTCACAAGATCAAACACTGATTATAACATCATATTGGCGCAAGAGAATATCACAAATTATTTTATCCATATTCAAATAAAACATGACCAATAAACCATTGCTTCAAGAATTCTTTTAAAAACATTTAGAACATCTTTAGGTGAATTTCAAATAAATTGCATATAGTTCAACAGATATTTTAAATTCCATATGTAACAAACCACATAAAATACATTAAATTCCAAATAAGATGTCACATGAATTATTTTCATAAGTTTTCATAGAATGAACAAAGCAACAAAGAGGTTTTCTTCACTTTAACATTATCTTAATGAATTTTACATTTTGGTTCATAGGTTTATTCACTTCTACCCAAATAAACTCATATCAATCTCAAAAAGAAAATGAGATTGTTCAGGAATTTAATCTTATGTATGTGGAAATTTCTAAATATCAATATAACTCTTCCTTATGCCACGAAATGGCAACAAATTTAGATCAAAACAACAAAAGCCTTTCCACTTACAATTATTACAGTAAATTTAAATAATTTTATCTAATGACAAAATGTTTCACAAATAGTAAATTTTTACTTTTATTTCCTTGAAAACTAGAAACTTTTCCATAACAGCTATAAGCAATATCATCACATTATTACAATAAATTAGTTTATAAATTGTTGGTTGATTTGATATAAAAAAAAGAAAGAAGAAAACCAAATTACCAATATCAAAAATCAAAAAAGGGAAGTCACCATCAATGAAGAGGAAATTGAAGTATAATTCAAAGATATTTAGCCCAACTATACACCAATAAATTTGATAATCTAAGTGAAATGGATGAATATTTACAAAAATATAAATTGCCCAAATTGAAAGAAGAGGAAATTAAATAACCCCATCTCAGAAAAAGAAATTGAACAAGCCATTAATGAACTTCCTAAGAAAAAATCTCCAGGGCCATATGGATTCACAAGGGAATTCAACCAAATTTTCAAGTAACAATTAGTTCCAATTCTATATAGACCACTGAAAAAATAGATGATGATGGAATTCTGCCAAATTCCTTCTATGACACCAATTTAGTGCTGATACCTAATCCAAAAAAGAGTCAAAACAGAAAATTATAGACCAATTTCCCTAATGAAGATGGATGTAAAACTTTTAAATAAAATTTTAGCAAAGCAATTATAGCAAAGTGTAGTGATCCTACATTATGATCAAGTAGGATATATACTAGGAATGCAGAATTGGTTCAATTTTAGGAAAACTACCAGCATAATTGACCATATCAATAAGAAACCTAAAAACAATTATATGATTATTTCTATAGGTGCTGAAAAAGCTTTCAACAAAATACAACACCCATTCCTATTAAAAAACACTAGCAATAAATGGAATGTTCCTTAAAGTAATAAGCAGTATCTCACTAAAATCATCAGCACACATTATATGAAATGGGAATAATCTAGAAGCATTTTGAATAAGATCAGGGATGAAACAAGGATGTCTGTTATCATCACTATCATACAATATTGTACTAGAAATGTTAACTTTAGCAATAAGAGAAGAAAAAGAAATTGAAGGAATTAGAATAGGTAATATGACAAAGGACTCATATCTAAAATATAGAGAGAACTGAGTCAAATTTATAAGAAAACAAGTGATTCCACAATTGACAAATGGTCAAAGAATATGGAAAGTCAATTCTCATTTGAAGAAATCAAAGCTACTGATAGTCATATGAAAAATTGCTCCAAATCATTACTGATGAGAGGAATGTAAATTAAAACATCTCTGAGGTAACCTCACACCTCTCAGATTGACCAATATGATGAAAAAGGAAATGTTGGAGGGAATGTGGGAAAACTGGGACACCAATGCCTATTGGTGGAGTTGTGAATTTTCTGGAGAGCAATTTTGGAATTATGTACAAAAATATTCATAGTATTTCTTTTTGTAGTAGCAAAGAATTGGAAATTGAGAGGCTGCCCATCAATTGGAGAATGGCTGAATAAATTGTGGTATATGTATATGATGGAACACTATTTATTGTTCCATAACAAATCACAAGGGATGGAATTTCAGAAAAGCCTGGAAAAAATTTGCATGAATTGTTGCTGAGTGAAATGAACAAAAACAGAAAAACATTATAGACAATAACAACAACATGGGGTGATGATCCTGTTCATTCCAGCAGTACAGTAATAAAAGACAATTCTAAAAGACTTGTAATAGAAAATATTATCCTTATTCAGAGATGGAACTGTGGAATTTAAATGAAGACCAAAACTTTTTTATGTTCAATTTTTAAAAGTTATTTTATGTCTTATCTCTCTCTCTCTCTCTCTAATGTTTTCTTTCTTCCATTTGAATCTGATTCTTCTCTTATGTTCAATATTGATCCATGTTTAGTATGGTTATAAATATAGAGCTTATATCAGATTACTTTCTGTCAAGGGGAAGGGGGAGGGGAGGGAGGGGAGGGAAAAATTGTAAAACTCAAAACCTTGTAAAAAATGATTGGTAAAAACTACCATTGCATATAATTGGAAAAACAAATAAATTATCTTAAAAAAAACTATGAAGGACAGAACTTCAGAAAAGCCTGGAAATACTTGAATGAATTGATACTGAGTGAAATGAGCAGAGCCAGAAAAACATTATACACACTAACAACATGGGATGATGATCCTGTTCATTCCAGCTGTACAATAATCAAAGACAATTCTAAAACACTTGTGATGGAAAATACTATCCTTATCCGGAGAAGGAACTGTGCAATTTAAATGAAGACCAAAGTTTACTATCTTCAATTTTTAAAAGTTACCTTATGTATTATGTCATTTTTTCTCTCTAATTTTTTTCCTTCCATTAGGATTTGATTCTTCTTTCACAACATGATCAATATGGAGCTATGCTTAGTATAGTTATACATGTGGAGCCTATAAGGATTATTTTCTGTCATGGGGAAGAGGAAGGAAGGGAAGGAGGGAGAAAACTGTAAAACCCAAAACCTTGCAAAAAAAAAAAGGATTAGTGAAAAATACATGTGGTTGAAAAACATAAATAAATAAAATATTTAAATTTTTTTTAAAATAAATAATAAAAAAATAACTAACTGATTTGAACATTTTTAAATACCACTTTCTTTGAGTCAAAAGGTCTTTACAAAAGGAAAAGTCTCTTTGCTTTAGAGAGAAGACAGCCAATGACAAAATTCACCAATACAACACTCAATACTTTCTTTTTTGTCTTAGAGCACTAGTGGTGGAGTCAGGAGGATGAGAGTTCGAACAGTCTCAGACATTTACTAGCTGAGTGACCTTGGGCAAGTCACTTGACTGTGATTGCCTCTTATCCAAAGCCATCTCCAGTCACCCTGATCCATATCTGGTCATTGGATCCAGATGACTCTAGAGGCAAAAGTGAGGCTGGTGACTTAGCACACACCCCCCCACTCAAATCTAATTCATTAAATTGTCATGACATCACCTCCTTGTTCTCATGGTCTTCTTCAAGAACAAAAGATGGGCCAGCTAGGTGGTACAGTGGATAGCACACTGGTTCTGGAGTCAGAAGGACCTGAGTTCAAATCCAGCCTCAGATACTTAATAATTACCTAGCTGTGTGACCTTGGGCAAGTCACTTTAATCCCACTGCCTTGCAAAACAAAAAAAAAAGGGACAACCATTATTATTAACTTTATTACTAGAAAAAATCCTACACTAAATATTCAAGTTAACTTATATAGTTACAATAATACAAAAGAGATTTAGTTTACTTAAATCAAAACGCAAAGAATGAGAAAAAGAAAGAGGGATGAAATTTACAGTGTCACAAGACTGTCAGACCAAAACTTAACAAAAGTTAGGAAGAGAAAAACAGAACCCTTTTTTCCTTCAGAAACAATATGATTTTTCAAGAGAATCTGTGAATTTTTGGAGAATTTCCATGCTGTGAAACAGAGAAAGGAGGAGAAGAAGTCAGGGAGATGCTGGTCCATGAGAGAAGGGGAGTGAGAAGAGAGAGTGGAGATTGGCCAATCACGACCCAGAGACATGATAGCAAATTGACCAGGCAGCAACAGCTTAGTGTTTGATTCTGCCTGTGGAACACACAATTTAAACAAACACCTACAAAACACATAAACCGAGTCAGAGCACTTCAAAAGAAATTCTCATACCAGAAAGGTGCCAGAGACTCCAGGGAAAATCCACTCTGCTCTTACACTAGAGGGTCCCCAAAACATAATACAAAGGGTGCCAGGGAAGACCCCTTACCCAGACACCCTACTAAGGTGCCAAAGATCTAATATATCAAGCCACTTTCTGGGGGGGGAAAGTGTCATATTTAGGTCTAGGAACAAATCCTCAACACCCATCTGGTCAAAAACAGACCTAAATAATCCCTAAAACCAGGGGTAAAATTCAGAGAATAGTTTTAAAATAAAGGTATGAGTTGAAAAAGTGGTAGCCTCTTCTTATTTCAAAGTCAATTTGGCTAGTCTCAAAATCTGTCCTAGCTTCTTTTTTTTAAGAGATCCCATATCCAGCATTGTTAAAAGGTAGTCTAACCCATTTCTAAGTCAAAATTATAAACTCATATCTGTCAACTAAAACACTGGTTAGGAATAGAGCTGGGGCTTCCAAGAAGCATGTCTGAGAACAGACTGAAGACCTCAAAATTCCTGTCCATCTGAGTCTCAGCACACACAAAAAAAAAAAACTGAACCCTAAATCTGTAAACATCTTTAAAATAAAGTTAAAACAAAATTGACAGAAAGTAGTTTAGACATGGAGTTTTATTCTCTGGGATTTACCATCTAAACCTTAAGGTTTAGGAAAATGACCACATTTCAACTGGGAAAGAGTTGATCTTTTATGTAAAAACAAAGAAAAAAGAACATTATTAACCTCTTTTGTGTGACCTGACAATGAAGATTGCACAATATCTCTGCCCAAAACTGCTCCAAGATTATCATCCTTATATAATACTATCTGTTCTCCTGTTGTCTCTTCTTGGCAGGACCAAGTCTCCCAGCATCCTGATCATTGTCCTCCTGCGCTTGTAATTAACATGGGGAAGACACTCGGATTATTAATTTCTTATTAAGATGACAAGGTGACTGATATGACTGAGTACTCTCTAAAGAAATCAGTCTTTTTTACTGGGATTATAGTTTTGAGAATCTTATACTTTTTAACAAAATCTATAACTGTGACAGCTAAGTAGCCTGGTTAATAAACTTCCAGTCCTGTCATCAAGAGGATGTGAATTTAGATTTGACCTCAGACTTACTAGCTGTGTGACCTTGGACAAGTCATTTGACCCAGTTTGCCTTAATTTCCTAACCTGAAAAATGAGCTATATCTTTGCCAAGAAAACCCCAAATGGGGTCCCAAAGAGTTGGACATGACTGAAACAACTAAACACCAAAAGATTTATAACTTGCATCTTCCATTCATATCAATTCAATCCAGGTAAACATATATTGGATGTAATAGTAGTAGGTACATCACCAGTATGGTTTAAATTGTTTCTATCCTCCTGTCTTTCTGTTGCTCTTCCTCTTTCTTTCTCATTCTCCCCTTGTTCTCTTTCATCCTCCTTCCCTTCTCCCCTCCCTCTATCTCTCTATCCGTCTTAGCAGCCTTTCTGTTTCTCTCTTTTCCTTCCTCCTTCCCCCTTGTTCCTTTTCTCTTCCCTCCTCCCTTTTCTTTCTCCTCTCAGCTTTTACCATCTGTTTCTCTCTCTCTCTCTCTCTCTCTCTCTCTCTCTCTCTCTCTCTCTCTCTCTCTCTCTCTCTCTCTCTCTCTCTCTCCCCCCTGCCTCAGCACTCAAGAGATTATAGTTTAATTCAGGTAAATTAATTTCTTGTGACTTCATTGTAATAAAAAAATTCTGATGATTTCTAAAGGTTTAATGATCTCATCCCTGTGGGAATTTTTTTAGTTTTTTTTGCAAGGCAAATAGGATTAAGTGGCTTGCCCAAGGCCACACAGCTAGGTAATTAGTAAGTGGCTGAGACCAGATTTGAACCCAGGTACTCCTGACTCCAGGGCCAGTGCTTTATCCACTGCGCCACCTAGCCACTCCAAGAACTCTTTCCAAAAATACATATGAAAACTAATCTATGCCTGCCCATCCCATAATGTCTGTCCCTTGTCCCTTTCCTGTCTTAAATGGGTTTTTTTTTTGGGGGGGGGGCTCCCTCTAGTTCTCTTATCATTCCAAGTCTCATACTGGTCTTTTTAATCTTTGCAAGGCAATGGGATTAAGTGACTTGCCCAAGGTCACACAGCTTAGTAATTATCAAGTGTCTGAGGCTGAATTTGAACTCAGGTCCTCCTGACTCCAGGGCCAGTGCTCTATCCACTGCATCATCAAGCTGGCCCCAATTACCTTGATATTCTTGATCTTCTGGTCTTCCATATGAATTTAGTTACGATTTTTTCTAGCTCACTGAAGTAATTTTTTGAAAAATAATTTAATTTAGGTAGAATTGTCATTTTTATTTTATTAGCTTGGCCTATCTTGAGCAATGAACATCTAACTTCCCCAAGTCTCAAACATTTAATCTGTGACTAGCTCATCTTTTGTTTTTGCTTTCTGGCTAATCCAATCTTCTGATAACTTTTAAAATTAATGTCAGTAGGTATCCCTTCCCTATTCAGAAAGTTTCTGTTATATATACATATAAATACATATATGTATATATATATATATATATATATACACACATCATATATAATCATCATCCTACCCATCTGATCTCTGTCCTAGATCCTCTTCTCTTCTCTCTCTCTATTCATTTTCATTTGACAATCTCAATAGCTCCCATGGATATCATTTCTATATTGATAATTCTCAAATCTACTTCTCCAATCCCTGACCTCTCTTCTGATCTCTAACCTTGCCTCTCCAACTTCCTATTAGACAACTCAAACAGCATGTCCCACACACAAATTAAATTCAGTATGTTCAAAATTAAACTCATTATCTTTCAAAAAAAAACTTGCTTTGTCCTAATTTCCCTGTTACTATTGAGGATACCACCATCCTACTAGTCACCTAGTTTCACCTAGTTTCCTTCCCCCTTGTTCCTTCTCTCTTCCCTCCTCCCTTTTCTTTCTTCTCTCAGCTTTTACCATCTCTGTTTCTCTCTCCTCACTATCTCTCATATCTTTTCACATTCAGTGTATTACCAAAGTCTGTTGATCATATAACATCTCTCACCTATTCCCCTTCACTACTCTGATACTGCCATCATCCTGGCACAGGATCTGATCATTTCACTCTAGGACCACAGCAATAGCCTGCTGCTCAGTTGGCCTGTCAAAAATCTCCACCCATTCCAGTTCACCCTGGGACTTCTGATCAACTTAATGACCAGCCATGATTTCAGAGTACTCACAACTGATAGGTGATAGATTTAGAGGATACATATTGAG
Organism: Macrotis lagotis; assembly: GCF_037893015.1. Lineage (NCBI taxonomy): Eukaryota > Metazoa > Chordata > Mammalia > Peramelemorphia > Peramelidae > Macrotis > Macrotis lagotis. The sequence goes on from NC_133659.1 coordinate 193,352,645, forward strand.
AAATATATTTTAACATGGTCAAAGACCATGCATATGTATTATATATGTATATATGTAATTTACTATGCATATGTATTACAAAAGTTTTTTTTTTCCTCTTGGGAGGGAAAGTAAATTTATATTCATTTAAAATTTTAATTTAATTTCAAAAAAACTCAATGTAGAAGAGAAGATTCTGAGAAGATGGAAGAGTAGATCAGAAAACTTCAAGATCTCTGGATTTCTTCCACAAATAAATTTTAAAAAGTGCCTTTTGGTGAATGTAGAGGGGCAAAAATAAAAAAAAAAAAAGGTTCGGCACAGAAAAGTGGTCCTCCTGGTTCAACTGGAAAAGATCCTAAGAAAGATCCTGGGACTGAGGTTCAAATTGAGTGAAGTATAAACACCTCCAGGCTAGCTCCCTGAAAGCCCTAGGGATAGCCAGATTGGGAGGTAGCCTTCACCTGAGCCACAGGAATTTTTTATCTCTTGGTCAGGGTGGAGAGTTGGCAAGTGAGGAGCTGGGTGTCTGAGGGGGGCAGAGAGGGAACCTCTGCTGATTTGAGACACTAGGCACAGCTGTGTAGGCGAGATATAGTCCTGGGCAAGAAGGAACCAGTACAAACCCAGTGAGTACAGAAGCAGTGACACTAAGACTCTACTAGCTAAGGACACTTACAAGAGAACTGAGTTCTCAGTTTTGGTTCCACACCAGAGGGGAAATCTGAAGGTTATAGGTAAAATCATATAATTAAAGAAAAATTGTCCCGAAGTGTTAGAACAAGAGGGGAAAGTAGAAATAGAGATCTTTCACCAATTACCACATGAAAGAGATACTAGGGGAAAATTGATAGGAATATTATATCTTAATTCTGAAATCCCTAGGTTAAGGAAAAAAAATAAGAGCAAAAAGAAAAAAATAACAATTCAAATACAGCATAAACATAATTACACAAGACCTAGCAGCAGCTACTTTAAAAGACTGCAGGTCTTGGAATACTACATTTCAAAGAGCAAAAGAACTGGGACTGTGGCAGAAAATATCATACCCAGAAAAGTTAAGCATAATCCTGAACCAAAAAAGAAATGGATATTCAATGAATTGCCAAATTTTCAGGACTTTGTTGCAAAAGGATCTGAACTTAATAGAAAATTTGACATATAAAAACCAAGAGAAATAAATGGTAAGCATCATAAACTAATTTCAAGGGACTCAATAAAGACAAATTGTTTATTATCTACACATGGAAATGTAAACCATATTCCAAGATTGTTATTAGTAATTGGGTAGTTCAAAGAAAAAATCAGGATAGAGCTGAGTAGGATGGGATTCTTAAAAATAAAATGATGTAGGAAAAGATTTTTAAAATTATCTTATACAAATGAAGTATGTTAAGAACTGATATAGAGGAATTAGATGGGGAAGGAGAGCTGGTAGTTCTGGAAACCTACTTTCATTGGGAATGAATTAAAGAGTGTGTGTGTGTGTGTGTGTGTGTAAAAGCTTTCTAAATTCAGGAAAAATTATAAGAGGTGATTAGGTGGGTACTGAATTGAGGGTAAAGAAACAGGGTAAGTGAGATCTAGAAAGGTGTGTAAATCAGAGGAGGATATAAAAAGATGTCTAGGGAAAGGATTCTTGGAAAGACACTAGGTTAAGGAATAGGAGGGCAAGGTAGAAGAGGAATTGCTGTTTTCAGAAAATGTTATAAAATGTTATAAAAATGAGAGATACACACAAACCAGATACATAGGTATCTATGAATATGTATTCATGTATAAAAACATGTATCTAAGTGAATGCATGCACATTATATATGTGTAAAAATGTCTATATATGGGTGTGTATGTGAATATGTATATGTTTAAGTGTGTTTACATGTATGTGTGTATGTGTATATATGCATATGTGTGTATATATATATTTATATATCAAATGTATATATCTCTAAGCTTTATTGTAGCTATGGTAGCAGGGGAAAAACAGTGCACAGTAGAGAACAGAAGAAACCTATAAAGAAGCAAAGATGAGGGGCAGCTAGGTTGTGCAGTGGTAGAGCACAAGCCCTGGAGTCAGGAGTACCTGAGTTCAAATCTGGCCTCAGACACTTAATAATTACCTAGCTGTGTGGCCTTGGGCAAGCCACTTAACCCCATTGCCTTTCAAAAATCTAAAAAAAAAAAAAAAAGCAAAGATGAACAATTCTGAACACAATGTGAAGTATTTATTATATAGGTTTTCTTGACATGGAATTTATTGCTTTATATTATGAATCCTCTCATGTTTTGCTGTGCACATGACAATTTTTTTTCTTATTTTATATTTATTTAAAATTGAAAAAAAGAAACTAAAAAAATTCAATGTAGGAAGAAGAGGAAAGAAGTATTTGTTCAGGATCTATGATGTTCCAGAAACTTTGCTTAGTCTTCTACAAATATTCTCATTTAAGGCTCTTAATAAGCTTATGAGAAGCACTAATAATATTCCTGTTTTGTTGAAGAAACCGAAGTGGATAGAGATTAAGTGATTTGTTTGTTGGGTCACCCAGCTAGGAGGTATTTCAGGCCACATTTGAACTCAGATCTTCCTGACTCCAGGCCCAAGGTTTTATACCCTGGGCCGCTTAGTTTTGAGGTCATCTGGTCCACCCTGTTCCATTCTACAATATCCTTGAAAATTGGTCATCCAGCTTTCCCTCTCTCCTGAGGCAGCCTAATCCACTTCTGAACAATTCTAATTGTTAGGAAATATCTTTTTACATCAAATTTAAATCTACCTTTCTGCCAAGCAGATCAAAACTAATCTTTCTTCTTTGTGATGGTCTTTCAAATACTTCTGAGAGATACAAAAACTCCCTTCCACAGAAGTCCTTAAATGGACAGCTACTCCAAGTGCACTTTCTCTAAACGTCAACAGGTGGCACTCTGAGATCACGATCCTTTCAGTTTTTTCAGTACATGAAAGAATGTGGACTATTATTTACCTGGACTTCTAAATAAGTACAGGATCCTATCAGGTTCTCTCTGGCTTCCAGCCTCCTAGTGCCTTAGCATTCAGCCCAAGTTTTATTTGTCTTGTTTAGTCTAGGTTTGAAATTAGAACAATTATAGTAATATTGGCCTGTATTTGCCTTCATTCCTATTAAGATTTTCATCTCAACCTTGTATGATCAAATGGATTACACTCTTTCTCCTTATAGGCTAGATTGGATTTACTTTTACTAATCTGGAAGATAAGTTAGAATTCCCTAGTGGCAGACATCTCCCTCTGCTAGTGAGGTCTGAAATTAAATAATTCTACAAGAGTTACAGCTACTCAGGTTTCCAATTTCATTTTCACTAGTGAGGGTGTTTCAGAGAAATGTTTTGAGGATTTTTCCCCTTTCTCCAAGTCACACAGAAAGAAAGCCTTACCTTGCATTAGATGGTGATTTCCTACTTCTACTCATAAGAGATAGAAGCTGCATCCTGGCAAACATTCTTTGCTCCTGATGGATCTTTGGGACAGCTTTTCTGATATTTCCAACATCACTCTGGGTCTGGGGTCCACCCAAACTCACAGTGCTAACTTATTGCTCAAGCTGCCTTCTGGCATATTTTCTAAAGGCTGATGCTCCATAACAGTTTAAATACTTTCAAGGATTCCCAAAATAGAGAGGGATTCCCTTATTAAATTCCAACCAGAGCACCCCTCCTGACCCTCTATGCACATACTTCTGCTCTTCAGGTACATGCCAGAGAAATACCTTCCCTTGCCATAAGCAGGAATTACATTTTAATTCAGTGCAATATTCAACAAACATTTACTTACTATGTTATAGTTACCAGTGGCTTACTACAGAGACTCAGGGAGTTGTTGGATAGTTTGGAAAAGGAAGAAAATTGAGCTTGATGACCTCTAAGGTCCCTTCCATCTCTTGCATTCTTAGCTCTTTGCTGTAACCACCTCCCTCTGATAAGTCTAAGTTGCTCTCTGACTGTTTTTGTTCTTGAATGTGTTTGAATTGAAATAGGAAGAAGCTCTGAAAAAAATGAATAAGAAAGAGTATCAGTTTCTGTCTGGTTCATAGCTCTCACAAGACAAGGAATGGTGGGGAGGAAGAGAAAAAATGTAAATGGAAAGACATCAAGGAGTTTATAAGAATGTTAAAGATCTGTATGAAACTATTAAGAGGACCAGAGCCCTGAATTAGAAGATAGGCTCCCTAGATCTTTAATTCTTACTGTATGTGACCTTAGACAAGTGATTCCTTCATTGGTCTCATTCCCTAATTCTGTGGAAGATCTTCCTAACACTCAAAAGGAAAAAAAAATTCTGATATTACATAAATTACTCCCCCAAAAAAGGAAAGATGAATTTCTGGTTTATTATTGTTCTCAAATGTGGTCCTGATACATAAACCAGGAAGAGATAAAACCAAGAAAACTGTAAGCCATTATCTTTAATATCATTCTAAAAAATATTCAACAAAATATTATAAGATAGGATATAACATATTTAAAATATTATACAATATAAAAAGTTCAGTGTATATCTAGAAATTATAGACAGTATTAATAAAAGCAATTAAAATTCCATTTTTGTATCAATAGATACACTCCATTGCAAAAGCTCTTTTATGAGAATAACTTAGCCCATTCTACTTTGATGAAAACATTAGAATTTTGATTAAGATTGTAGAGAAAAAAATTATAGTGTAGGAAGGCCATTGTTGTCCCAGGAGTTTGACTGAGTATTGATAAAATTTTTTTCATTCAGGTAAATTATTAAAGGACTTCAGATGAAAGAATTGTCTTGATATTAATATGTAACTTAAAGAAGTGGAAGGGGCAGCTAGGTGGTGCAATGAATAGAGCACCAGCCCCGGAGTCAGGAGGACCTCAGTTCAAATCCAGTATCAGACATTTACTAATTATCTAGCTGTGTGACCTTGGGCAAGTCACTTAACCCCAACCTTGCAAAAACCTAAGGGGGGAAAAAAAAGAAGAAAAGGAGTGAGGAGGAGGACCTCAGTATGGTTCCACAAATAGACAGAAAGGAAGAAAATTGTTACTTTCCATATGCTAAAATGTTTGTTTAGAAAATCCTGGAGTCTACTTTAAAATTAATTGGAACACTTCATAATTTCAAAAAAGTAACAACATATAGACTAAACCCAGAAAATCACCTACCTTTCTGAAAATTCTCAATAAAATCCAGCAAGAAGAAAGAAATTCGATTAAAAATAACCATGGAATGCATTAAACAATCATCTGGAGGAACAAAAAATCAAGAATTTCAAGGAACAATATAGGTAGAAAGTGGGAAGGAATGGGATGTGGAAGGAATGGGATACATTACTACACATAGGGTGTAGAAGATTTCAAAATAATCTACAAAGTAGTAAACATCAGAACAATTTGACATTGGTTGTGGAACCATGTTTTTAAAACCCTTTTAGTTGAACCAAAAATATTAAGAAATAATATTTCTCTGGTCTAAAAACCTTTTCTAGATTTTTCCCTATTTGAACATGTGTAAAAGGTAAAGGAAAAAAGAGTGACAACTAAACTCATTTCTATTCTAGATAAGATCATTGCCCTTTCCCCACTCCAAAGTAATGGGTCCCAAGACCCACCTAAGGGCAGTGTCCTCTTTTCCACTCAAAGATTAAGAAACTGATTACAGGAAGGGGAGAAGTCAAGGCAGAAATTGGGTTAATGATTGTTCGGGAATGTCAGCCAAAAATTATATTTTTTATGCATTATAACCTGTGTTCAAGATTTCTATGAATATTGCCTTAAATAGTCCCGGTATAGAGAGTTGTCTGAAGGCATAGATGGACACTTGTCAATTTGAACATTTCCTTTTCTAAGCTAGAAATGGCTTGGTTTAAAATTATTTTCACATTACTACAATAATCATGTGGTAAAAATAAACATAGCTCCCCACAAAAAAACAAAGAGAAATTTCAAGAATAATGAAGTGAGAGAAAAAAGTGTGCTTTTTCTTATTAATTTTTTTATTTAGATACCACCAGTTCTGTCTTTGAGATGGATACCTTTCTTTACCGTTAAATCCATCACAGAAACTGCTTCAACATTTTTTCCCACAGCTGCTATTACCAGCTCTATTTCCCTCCATTCTATTCCTCCCCACTCCCATTTATTCTATTCTCTCTCATTTCACCCTGTCCATCCTCAAAAGTATGTTGTATCTGACTACCCTCATCTCTCTCTTCTATCCCCTGCATCCCAACTCTTCCCTCCCTATATCCCCTTTCTCCCATCACTTTATTCTCCTATTTTCCTCCAAGTTAAGATAAATTTCTATACCAAATTGAGTGAGTTCATTATTTCCTCTCTGAGCCACTTCTGATGACAATGAAGACTTACTCACTCCCCCTCACCTTCCCCCCACCTTCCACTCCATTGCAAAAGCTCTTTTATGGGAATAACTTAGCCCATTCTACTTTTCCTTTCCCTTTCTCCCTTTCTTGAGCATTAACTCCATGTTTATAAGATATTATACCTTCATATTCATCTCTCTCCTATGCCTTATCTATATATGCTCCTTCTAACTGCCCTAATAAATGGGAAGGTTCATGAGTTATCGGTATCATCTTCCCATGCAGAAAAACAAACAGTTCAACATCATTAAGTTCCTCATAATTTACCCTTCTCATCCACACTCTCTGTGCTTCACCTGAGTCCTGAACTTGAAGATCAGACTTTCTGTTCAGCTCTGATCATTTCAACACGAAAGTTGGAAAGTCCCCTATTTCATTGAACTTCCATCTTTTTCCCTGAAAGAGTATATTTAGTTTGAGCAGGGACTATTTTTAAAGCCTTTATTTGTATCCTTGGTCCAATTACTGGTCTATAGCAGGCGCTGATCCTCTTCAAATATGAAGAATGAACATCCTTGTTGATTGGATTTCCTTCAAAGGTCCTTTGCACTTGTGTTACTGAGAAGAGCTGAGTCATTCATAGTTGATCACACAAAGTTATTGATTCTGTATATACTGTCTTTCTGGTTCTGCTCATTTCATTCTTTATTATTTCATGCAAATATTTCCATGGTTTTTTCCTAAAATCAACAAGTTCATCATTTCTTCACCACAATAGTATTCTAACAAATGCTAAATTTGCCTTTTCCTTTGCTTTTCTATCTCATATAACTGAGCCCTAGGGATCATGATTCTCAGATTTGTATAAAATACCTTGTCTTTCTTATTAAAACAAATACTGACATGTTCTTTCTTCATTTTTCATAAAACAATCTAAACAAATCATTTTCTTAATTGATTTATACTTCAAATACAACTAACACCTTATTACAATTGTAACACATGAAATCTTAAATACACAATAAAAATAATGTAACATAGAACTATTTATAAATTTTGTGTTTGTAACAAAAAATAATAACCATAACAGCAACATGAATGCTATGGCTTGAGTTTATCAGTATAAAATTTCTCAGAATATGCTATTGATGAAAATGTGGCTTATGATCCTTTTTCAACCACAAGTCAAGATAAATATTTTAACTTTATAATAGCAACAGCAGAAAATCACTTTCTATAAAATATGCCAAAATCATGTAAAATTTGCACTATTCTATTTAAGAAACCAGAGAAACATTTGCTTACCTATACTAACAATACAATTCAAACATAACAAGATTTTCAAGTTCAAATTCATTAAGTATTTTAGTTCAGATAAAAGTAACCATTCATATTTAGAATTAATTTGATTTTATTTTACATTGCTTATTTTTATCCAATTATATGTTAACTTTTTTTAAGTTTCGAGTTCCAAATTCTATCTTTTTTCCCCTTTTTCTTTCCCTTCCCTCCTCCAGGAGACGGAAAGCAACCTGTTATAGTTTATATGTGCAATAAAGTAAAACATTTCCATTCGCTCATTTTATATAAGAAGCCTCAAAAAGAAAGAAAGAAAAAAGAAAAATGTTATCTTTCAATCTGTATTCCTATAGTGTCAGTTCTGTCTCTGGAGATGTATAGTATTATCTTGGATCATTATATTACGGAGAATAGTGAAGTCATTCACAGTTGATTACTAGATATATAATACTGCTGTTACTGTGTATGCTCTTGTCCTGGCTCTGCTTGCTTCACGTTGCATCAGTTCATGTAAGGCTTTCCTGGTTTTTCTAAAATTATCCTGCTTTGTAATTTCTTATAGCATAAAATATTCCATCACAATAAGATACCACAATTTATTTAGCTATTCTCTCAATTTCCAATTTTTAACCACATCAAAAAAGAGCTATAAGTATTTTTGTACAACTAGGTTTTTTTTTAGTGTCTTTGGAATAGAAACCTCAACATGATATTTTGCTGGATCAAAGGGTATGCACAGTTTTATAGTCCTTTGTGCATAGTTCTGAATTCCTTTCCAGAATGTTATATCAGTTCATAACCCCACCAACAATGTATTAGTGTCCTAGTTTTCCCACAACCCCATCAACTTTTATCATTTTCCTTTTTTGCCATATTGGCCAATCTGCCAGATGTGAGGTAGTTGTTTAAATTTGCATTTTTCTAATCAAATATTGAGATTTTTTAAAGTAAAGTGAAAATTACTTCAACAGACCTGACAACTGATTAAAAGCAGTTTTATTTTGTAAAACTTTACTTTGTTCCATTTTATTTAAGGCAGATATACTTTTTCTATTTTAATTTTTAACTAATTTAATATTTTTGTTAAATTTATTATCCATGCTTTTACATTTTCATTTTATCTTTTTTGTATCAGAGTAAGAATTTGACAGTTTTGCCTTGATTTATTTAGGACTGAGTTCCCCCCCCCAAAAAAATTGGCCACATATGCAATTTCAGAATGAAATGTTTATTACAAAATGAATTTGCTTCTTCTTTATTATTATCATGAAGTACAATTGCAATTTCTTCTTTTAGTTCACTCTTTGAAGTACTTTGCCACAAGAAAACAATGTGTTTCACAATAACAGCATGAAGGCTTAAAAAATATTGAAGCACTATATCTCTGAGGTGTCATATCATATCATATTGCAAAGAACCTTCCTTATAATGGATTGTTTTTAATAAAACCAATCTTAAAATGACTTGGAAAAACTGTATGCAGTTCCTCATTAATATTTCTTAATTACAAGTGACAGCGAAATGTGCAAAAGAGATACTTTAAACATGCTTTTAGAATTACATTATATCATATTTATTTTTAAATCTTTTCATTAAAGTAAAATTTTTCTCAAAGTAAGATTTGTAAAATAAAAAAATCTTCCCTAATGTCAGTTTCAACAACATATCAAACATATGTAATTGAATGAGCATTTTAACCACATTTGTTGCTTCATTCATTTGCCTGCAAAACAGAAAAGTAGTTTCTCAATTAAGAGAAAAGATATTACAACATAATAGATAATTCTTCTTTCCTCAATGTAATTTGCAAGTTGAACCTTTCAAAGTTGCTTAACAAAGAGTTCAACAACCATTATTTTGACCCCTTCATTTGTTTGAAGTGATACCAGCCTTGCTCTTATTGAATAAGGGTTGATACAACTCAAGGTTCTGTAAACTCTCTTACACAATGTAAGCTTTTCTTTTCAAGTCACAGACATGTTTTCTGACAGTTTTTTTTAATTTAAAGCATCTATTTTTTTCAGAAATAATTATTTTCCTTTGACAATGTATTTTGTATGTACACTTTCAAGATGTCATTTCAATTTATTGTTTCAGATGAACAGAACCAAGAAGATAATTTATGCAATGACAACATTTACAGACTAGATTTCTAAACAAAATAACAGACCCTGATTCCAAAGAACTGAAAATGAATGAAGCATGCAAATAACTTTCTAACAGAGGTGATGGACTTATGAGATATACATTTTTACATATGGCCACTGCTGGAAATTTGTTTTGTTTTACTATACATATTTGTTTTTAGATTTTATTCTTCTATTTATTTATTTTTTGCAAGGCAACGGCTCACACAATTAGGTAATTAAGTGTCTGAGGTCAAATTTGAACTCAGGACCTCCTGACTCCAGGGCCAGTGCTCAGTCTACTGTGCCACCTAGCTGCCCCTCTATTTTTTTATTGTTCATTGAAAAGGTGAAAAGGAGGGAAGAAGAAAAATAAATGTTTCTTACTAGGGAAATAGTCAAATAAATTAATAAAAATATTTTCAGATAAAGCAAACAATGAAATTTTTCTCTTCATCACTAATAGTACCTGTGACTATCAGTGATAAATATATTGGGTTATATTTTCTGGATTTAGGTTGTTACTTTGTGTTTCTGTACTTCTGCTCTATTGCTTTAACTTGAACAAATTTCTGTTCCAGTGATTTTTTTCCCCCTTCAAATTGATTATGCATTTGCCTATCATGAAGGAACACAATTTCACTTTTTTTTAGAAAAATGAGAAAATAAAAAAACTTAAGACAATTAAATTTAAATTTAATTGTTAATTTCAAACCATTTTCCACAATCATTTATGCATCATTTCAGTTTTATAAAGTTACAGTCTTTTGGGAGATTAGCTTTTTACACTATATGTAGTAAGATGAACATTGAGAAATATAACAAATAAAATGATACTTCTTATTTTATTTTTTATCTTTATTTTTAAATTTTATTTATTTACACATTACTAAAATAGTCTTGTGGCAAAAGTAAAATTAACAACCCCTCCCCTCACAAGGACAGGGAAATTCCTCGAAAAATAAGATGAGAGGAAAAAAAATTGTACTTCAGTTTGTGTTCAGATAGCATCAGTTCTGGGAAGGATCACATTCTTTATCATAAATCCATCAGAGAAGTTTCAATATAAAATGGTACTTTTCTTTTTTTAGGTTTTTTTTTTTGCAAGGCAATGGGGGGTTAAGTGGCTTGCCCAAGGCCACATAGCTAGGTAATTATTAAGTGTCTGAGGCCAGATTTGAACTCAGGTCCTCCTGACTCCAGGGCCGGTGCTCTATCCACTGCACCACCTAGCCACCCCTAAAATGGGACTTTTAACAAAGATCATTTAGCTTCAAATTTACAGGCTTCACATTCAAATATATCGAGCATCTATCAAGTAATCTATTGAGATTAGCATCCTGTTAGAGATATTAATTATAACTGACAATTGATATTACGGAGTTAACACCAAAATGAGGGCTTGAGTCAGGATCAAAGTTGGATAAAGATACCCCCAACTCCTCAGGGATAATCCTAGAAGAAGCCTGAGAGGAACATACAGCCTTGCTCAGGGTGATCCAATTTATCAGTAGGAGTGGTAGCTAGGATAAGAACCCCATAGTCTATAAAAGATAAGTGTGTGTGTGTGTGTGTGTGTGTGTGTGTGTGTGTGTGTGTGTGTGTGTGTGTTCATAACCTGTTAGCCCAGTAGAGATCTAGAGTTATTTGTTGTTGCTTTTTTAATTATCTATATCCTGAGTTACTCCAAAATGCATGTAATTGAAAAATGGAAATAACAATCAAAAAGGGTTTGATCCCCTCCATGGGTTAACGGAAGAGATCTAGAAGCCAGTGTTCATTTGGGACTAGAAAGAGCAGTTAGGTGGCAAAGAGAAGCTAATCTGGGAGGCCAGATCTTAAACCATGAGATCTTGGACAAGTCACTTAATCTCTAAACCTCAGTTTCCTCATCTGTAAAATGGGGGTGCTAAGAGGACCAATTTTCAAAGGGCTGTTGTGAGGATCAAATGAGATAATACATATAAGGATCACAGATTCACAGGATCATAAAGCACCTTATTATTATATATTGCAGTGAAAGAGGCAACAGGTTTGTAACTCAACATTTGCCAAGGTGGTTGGGCTGACCAATCCTTTCTACATTTAAAATATAAAAAGGAGTAAAAACTCTCCTCGGCACCCTAATAATTTATACACCTAGATCACTGGTGGTCTAGTGATTAGAATGCTGGGTGTAGAATCAGGAAGACATGAATTCAAATCTAGACTCAGCTATGAACTATATGCTCCTGAACAAGATGCTTAAAGTCCTATGTGACTCAGTTTTCTCAACCATAAAATGAGAATAAAAATAAGCACCTATCTCACAGGATTGTTGTGAATCTCAAATGAGATATTTGTTAAGCTCTTAGCATAGTTTCTCTTTTATTCAGTGATACCCATAAGAATACATGCCCACAGGGCTACTAGGTGGCACAGTGGATAAAGCACCAGCCCTGGAGTCAGGAGGACCTGAGTTCAAATCTAACCTCAGACACTGGACACTTACTAGCTATGTGATCTTGAGCAAGTCACTTAACCCAATTGCCCCACAAAAGTCAAGAATATATATCCAGGACAGGATGGTCTAATCTAGAACGAGACTGCTTCTGTCGCCTGGATTTTTGGTTTTCCATCTTCCCCAGAGGCCTATTTTTATTCAGTGTCAACACAAAGTAAGCACAAAAAAGAAGGGGAAAGAGTAGGACTTTATGCCCATAGGGTCTCCTCCCTCTGAAATGGGATCTTCATTCCTCTGCTTCAAGAACTATGCCCCAGGGTCATCTAAGAGCAAAACAGGGGTCAGAAAAAGGACCAGTGGCTTCCACATCCTTCTAAGTGATAAGAGACAGACACATAAGGACCTTCCCTTACATGGTTTGATGGAGCCTATGATCTTATACAAACACATAGCAACATAGATGTCCAGTGCTGGGGTCAGGAGGTGGGGCAGCGGGGTTGAACAAAAAGACTCAAGAAATATACAACTATAACAATTAGCATTTAGATGGCACTTTAAGATTTGCAAAGTGCTTTATAAATATTAAGCTCAATCTAGCTTCACAACAACCTTGAGGAATAGGTGGTATTATTATCTCCATTTTACAGACAAGGACCTGGAGGCAGGCAGAGGTTAAGTGACTAGCCCAAGGTCACTGAGCTAATAAGTGTCTGAATCTGGATTTGAACTCAGGTCTTCTTAATTAGAAGTCCAGTCCTTTATCCACTGTACCACCTAGCTGCTATATGTGGACATAGAGAAAGATATAATATATATGTAGGCATATATATGCATATATAGACATAATATATACACATGTGTACAATATAGATATGATATTAATCTATATTAGGGCATGCATAAATGATATATACATATATGCATTGCATAAATAATGAAATATGCATAATAAAGTTCTATAGAAATATCTAAATTTGTAGATAGATATGACTACATATTTTTAAAATATCTATAAATGCACATGCCTATATACACACCATATATGTATTTATGTGTTATATATGTACATGCTGGCATTTATAGTATATATGTAATATGCTACATAGTCAATTTACTATTTTTATACATGCACACACATAGTATGCATGTATATGTTATGTGAAATATACACACATAAGAGTATATACACATACAGAATATTCCAAAAAATCTTATTGTAATGATGCTTCTAAAGCTTAAAACTATATAATACACACACATACATGTAAGAGTGAGAAAGCAAAAGAGAGACAACATTTAGGTCAGGAAGATTTGGATTCAAGTCCTGTCCCCAACACATAGTGTTTGAGTAACTTTGGGCAAGTCACTTCACCTATCTGTGTTAGCTTTCTGAGACTATAATTTGCAGAAGTTACTAATTTATATTACTAGAAGGCATTCCCCTCATCAGGACTGCCCTATATCAATGAAATCATGAGCCTAAATATAATGTGTTGCAAAAGTATTAATGTAGGGCGGCTAGGTGGTACAGTGGATAGAGCACCGGCCCTGGAGTCAGGAGTACCTGAGTTCAAATCCGACCTCAGACATTTAATAATTACCAAGCTGTGTGGCCCACCCCATTGCCTTACAAAAACTAAAAACAAAAGTGTTAATGTGGTTTATATTCATGGCAAGTGATTAATTCAATCTATTTTATTCCAATCGTTATTTTTCAGTTTAGCATAATTCCATAGGAGTAGGGATTATTTCTATTATACTTTTTTTATTAATATCATTTAGTGAGTCAACTAATATTAGTGCATATTTTACATATTTTATATTTAGGGATGTTAGATTCTTTCTTATATTAGGTCTCAGAACTTTAAACTACAGCTTAGAAGTTCACGTGCTTAACCACAGAAAGTTAACTAGAGGACCTCCACACTTTTTGCCTAGTGATTGAGCAAGTCCAGTGTGACTGAGATGTCCTAATAATATGGAAAGTCCCCTGGTTTCTTTTTGTCCCTCCATCCCTTCATCATTCCTCTCTATTGCCCAACATGGGGAAATAACCGTGAACATTTGGTCAACAGATGACCCTTGCCTTTTCCATCCTATAACTATCAGCCTTGCTCCTATTTTGGCCCCAGCCTTTATCAGCCCTGGACTGGACTGAAGAGTCTCTTGGAAAATGATGGTATAGGTCTGTCAATCAATGGAATCCTGTATTTTACTTTGCATCATCTGTGCAATCTCTATATCATCTTGAGAAACATTATAAAACCAAGGCCCTAAAGAAAGAGGGCAGTTTAGACTGTGGGAAAGATCTGTGGTCAATTCATTAAGGGGAACTGGGCCTCTTTAATAAATTGCTATTGGATCAGAGCTCTGCCTCAGTTGCTTTTATTGCAGAATGGACATTTGGGGCCCACATGTTTTATAGATAATATAATTTTAAATCTCAGATTTTATTTTAAAGATAATATAGATAAATTATATACACACACAACATATATACACAGATGTACAAATAAAAATATGTATAAATAAGACATGTTATATTCTATTTGATTTGTAGAAGTTAGTAATGTAAATAAGTAGAAGGCATCTCTTCATCAAGAATGCTCTAAATCAATGAAATCATAAGCTAAGTACAGATGTTTAGATAGATATAAGATGTCTAAAAAGTGCTAGTGAAATTAATATTTATATATTATAGTCAAATTATATATACATACATATTTATATACATACACTATGAGACATTATGTTCTATTTCATACAAACATTTCAAAATTTTCTATACTTGAGATCTCCTAAACTAGGTTTTCCTCTTATAGTTATTTTGCAGACACTCTGATACAGTGCTCAAGACTTACCATTGACTTCAGTCACTCACTTGAACCCTATTAGATTAGTAGTACTCTTAGGTTATACTTTATCTTATATGAGCTCCACAACAACCCTAGGCGGCAGGTGTAGCAGGTATTATCTTGATTTTTACAGCTGAGGAACCTCCCTCCAAAAGAACACAGGCTTTGTTGCTGTTCAGTGGTTTCAGCTGGAACCCCCTTTTCATTCACCCCTCTTTGGCGTGTTCTTGGCAGAAATACTGGAGTGGTTTGCCATTTCCTTCTCCAGCTCATGTTAAAGAGGAGGAAACTGAGGCAAACAGGGTTAAGTGATTTGCCCAGGGTTACACAGCTAAGTGTCTGAGGCCACACTAGAACTCAAATCTTCTTGACTCCAAGCCGGGTGATCTATCCACTGTGCCACCTAGTTGCCCCAGGTTATATCGCAAAGCTATTTTAAGAGCCAGAAACTGTTTAAGCCCCACACTTACACAAGCCTTTAACAATGAATTTTCTTTTTAAAAGGCAGGTAGGAGACAATTCTTGTACACAGTGATCAAATCTGTTGGGTAGTCAGCAATTAAGTCACTTTTCTTAGCATGACTCTAAAAATGTGTCCAACACCAACTCCTGATGCCAGGATAAGCTTTGCCAAAAACGGAGGATCAGACACTTTGCAACAGCCAAAAATAGAACAATAGAACTTTAGAACCATGAGGAATCTCAGCTGCCACTTGACCCCACCCCTTCACTTCAAAGGGGAGGACACCTGTCCAGAGAGGGGAAGCAATTTGTCCAAAGTCAAACAGCAAGTTCCAGAAGCAAAGGCTGGCTCTCTTGACCTTACCCGGGGCCCCTTCCCCCTCTTTCCATTCCAAAGTCTCCAAATCCCAAGTGCTACTCTAATGAGCACAAGAGAATGCAGACACACTTGGCAAGCTTAACCAGACATATGGAATTGAAGCCTGTGAATTGGGGAATAATAAGACAGGTAAATTATTGCTTCAAAATAATGATCTATCAGTGTAACTCTTCTCTTGTGGTAGGCTTGAGGACACATCAAAATGGAAAACCTAAAAAGGGGGCCGTTCATAAAACTTTGCCCAAGGTCCCATGAGTGGTTTAAAGGAGTCTAATAATTAATAATGCAGGACAACAACATCTTCCCCACAGCCACAGAAATGATTGCCATAAAATATAGGTCTGGCCATATTCCGACTGGGCAAGTGGTTCTTGAGCTCTCTAACCTCCGGGCTAATTCAATAAACACTTCTTAGTTTCATGCCATCTGTAAGGCAGAGACTCCTCAGATTGCATTTCAAACCCCTCATGACTAGATCCAATCTACCATTTTAGACATTACACATATTCTCTTTTTTCCTTCTGTTCATCCCAGACACATTGGCTAGCTTACTCTTCCTGATCTCTAGACTGTTCAGGCTACACCTTAGGCCTGAAACTTGATGCCTTCTGACCCTCTGACTCAAGAATCCTTGGCATCCTTCAAGATACAACTTGGGTGTCACCTTTTTGCAGAAGGTCTTTCTGGTTCGCCTAGTTAAGCCTCCTTCTCTACTCAAATTATATAATATTTATTTATTTTTTAGATATATTATCCAAATGCTCTCCTTAAAAAAAGGAGCATTTATTAATCACCTACTGCATACTGGGCCACGTGTGTGTGTGTGTGTGTGTATGTGTGTGTATGAAGTATATTATAAATATCTCATTTGAAACTCACAATCTTGGGACACAGGTGCTATTATTAGCCCCATTTTACAGTTAAGGAAACTGAGCTTTAATTGACTCCCATCCTATTTAAAAGAGCCTGAGGTCAGATGTGAAGTCCTTCTTTCTGACTCCAAGTCCAGGACTCTTCCCAATGCACCACCTAGGTCCTTGAGGCCAGATACTTCATTTAGATCATGCCTTGGAATGAATACCCAGATCCTGATAGAGTAACTCTAATACTGAAATAAATTGAATTGAACCAGATGAGTACAGTACTGGATCTGTAGTTTATTTTGGGTTCAAATTTCAGCTCTCTCCCTAGGTGACACTGTAGTTACAGCCCTAGGCTTGGCTTCAGGAAGATTTATCTTTCTGAGTTCCAATCTGGCCTCAGACACTAGCTGGGTGACCCTGGGCAAGTCACTTAACCCTGCATGCCTCAGTTTCCTCATCTGTAAAATGATCCAGAGAAAGAAATGGTAAACCACTTCAATGTCATTGCCAAGAAAATACCAAAGAGTCTTATAGAACTGAAGCAACTCAACAACAAAAACACTTGGGGTGACCTTGCTGAGCATTTGTGAAGTTTTATAATGACCATCATCAATTTAGAATGAGAAAGGATATCAGAGCCCATCTAATCCAATCTCCATATATATATATAGATAGATAGATAGAGATATAGATATATGTATAATATTGCTGCTAAGTCATGTGTCCTATTCCATGGGACCCTATAGACTTTGACCATGGGATTTTCTTGACAAAAATATTGAAGTGGTTTTCTGTTTTCTTCTCCAATGTTCTCCATTTTACAGATGAGGAACTGAGGTAAATAGAGGTGAAATGACTTGCTCAAGGTCACACAGCTAGTAAGTGTCTGAGGTCACATTTGAATTCAAATCTTCCTGACTCCAGGTCAGATGCTCTATCCAAAGCACCCCATTTATACACACACACACATATATATACACACACACACAAATAAAATATATTTATACACACACACACAGACACACAGAGCATTCCAAAAATCTTTGGGCAATGTTAAAATATTAATACTTAACATACATACATGCACACATATGTAAGAGTATGAGAACAAGACAAAGATAATGATATATTAGATGAGATGAGGAAATGAGGGAAATAACCTGCTCTGGGTCACAATATTCTCACCTGTAAAATGAGGCTTTTGAACTCAACAGTCAGTCTCTTAGACTTCTAATAGCACCCAGAAACATAACCTCAGGACACTGTCTAACTGTTCTCATCCACATCTTTTCTTTTACATGATAAGCTTGTATGAGGTGATAACTATGTATTTTTTCAAATCCCTTAATCCTGGAATTTATTGCATTTTCTCAGATCTTCCTTGGATTCCTCCTAGTTAGTCCTTAGCTGTAGTTACACAGGACACATCTTCACCAAAGCTGTGCCAGCTGTTTGTGATGACTGCTAATCCATTTCATATCCAAAGAAGCATCCCATAATTTCTGCTTATACCATCCATGCCAGGTGTATGGAGTAAGGAGTTAGTCTCCTGTAAATTGTCAGTGTAAATTTTCAATTAACAAGTATTTTTTTTTTATTTAGTGCTATACCAAACTTCAAAAAAAATTACTTTAGTGAGTTTTAGAAAAAAATAGTAGCTAAATTCATATGGAGGAACAAATTGTCAAGAATATCAAAGGAATTAATGGAAAAAAGAAAGCAAAAGGAAGGAGGCCTACTCATAACAGATCTAAAATTATATTATAAAGCATCATATTAAAACTGTCTGGCAGAGCAGCTAGGTGATGCAGTGGATAGAGCACAGGCCCTGGAGTCAGGAGTACTTGAGTTCAAATCTGCCCTCAGTCACTTAATAATTACCTAGCTGTGTGGCCTTGGACAAGCCACTTAACCCCATTTGCCTTGCAAAAACCTAAAAAAAAAAATCAGTAAGGAGTTTAAAAATCAATTAGAGGGGCAGCTAGGTGGCACAGTGGTAAAGCACCGGCCCTGGAGTCAGGAGTACCTGAGTTCAAATTCGGTCTCAGACACTTAATAATTACCTAGCTGTGTGGGCTTGGGCAAGCCACTTAACCCCATTTGCCTTGAAAAAAACCTAAAAAAAAATCAATTGGAAAAATTGGGAAAAGAAATTCAAGAGAAAATTAATTGTTGCAAGAGAAAATTAACATCTTGCAACAAGAAAAACAAATTCTTGGAAAATACAATTGGAAAATACAAAATGAGAACAATTCTCTCAGATCCTCAATTGGGCAAATGCAAAAAGAAAATAATTCTCTCAAAACTACACTTGGGCAAATGGAAAACTCCTTCAAAAATAGAACTGACCAATTGGAAAAGGAGTTGCAAAAGGTAAATGAAGAAAATTCTTCTCTAAAAAAAATGAAATCTGTGGAAACTAATGACTTCTTGAGACAACAAGACTCTGTTAAACAAACCAAAAGATAAAAAAAAAAACAGAAGAAAATGTAAAAATACCTTATCAGCAAAATCACTGAACTCAAGAATACATCAAGAAGGGACAACCTGAGAATTTTAGATCTTCCTCAAAATGTTGAAGAGAACAAAAGCCTGAACTTAATATTACAGGATTTAGTGATGGAAAATTGCCCTGATAAAGCATCAGTCATTACAAACATCTGGAGGACTTCCGGCCAAGATGGCACTGTTCTAAGTGCTCCTGGATCCCCCCCCCAAAAAACACATGAAAGAAGCCTCTTAACAGAAATTCTATTGACAAAACCAAAAAGACTTCCTTGAAGGAATCAGGAAGGAGTTTAAAAAATCAGTTGAGAAAATTAGGAAAAGAAACTCAAGGGAAAATTAACCCATTGCAAGAGAAAATTAACATCTCACAACAAGAAAACAAATTCCATGTCATCTTCCCTCTGTTTGTATTTTCCCCTTTTTTCACTTTATTCATATTCCCCAATATTTTGTTTCTTAATACTGCCACCTTTGGTGTGTTTGTCTAAAAGAGATCCTAAAATAAAACACCAAGGAATGTTGTGGCCAAATTCCAGAAGTATCAGATAAAAGAGAAAATCCTGCAAGCAGCCAGAAAGAAACAATTTAAATACTAAGGAGCCACAGTAAGGATTATGCAGGACCTGGCTGCATCAACATTAAGGAACTGAAGGGCCTGGAATGAGATATTCAGAAGTTCAAGGGGGCTTGAAATGCAACCAAGGATCCACTGTCCGAAAAAGCTGAGCCTTGTCTTCCAGGGGAAAAGATGGACATTTAACGAAATGGGAGATTTCCAACATTTCCTGATGGAAAGACCAGAACTAAATAGAAAATCTGGACATCAAACAGGAGCCTCAAGAGACACATGAAAAGGTTAAAAAAAAAGGGCAAAGAAAAAAAATTTTGCTATGCAATAAGATGAAGCTGGCTATATCCCTACCTGGGAGAAAGACTCTTGAGAAATGTAACTCTATTAGAGACAATATATTTAGCCAGAAGTGATGGACACTCATGACTTTTTTATGACTCAGAATGATTTAAAAACAATACCTCGGGGCGGCTAGGTGGCATAGTGGATAAAGCACCAGCCTTGGAGTCAGAAGTACCTGGGTTCAGATCTGGTCTCAGACACTTAATAATTACCTAGCTGTGTGGCCTTGGGCAAGACACTTAACCCCACTTGCCTCACAAAAACCTACAAACAAAACAAAACAAAACAAAAAATACTCTCATGGAGCAGCTAGGTGGCGCAGTGGATAAAGCACCAGTCCCGAAGTCAGGAGTACCTGGGTTCAAGTCCAGTCTCAGACACTTAATAATGACCTAGCTGTGCGGCCTTGGGTAAGCCACTTAACCCCATTTGCCTTGCAAAAAACCTAAAAAAAAACCCCACAATTTAAAACAAATTAAAAAAAAAACAATACCTTCTTAAAATGGGGGACAGTAAGGAGATAGGAGGATGGAGAAGATTGAATGAGGTAAATCTCATTATATTAGGAGGTACAAAAGACCTATTGTAATAGAGAAGGGAGAGGAGATGAGAACCACCTGAAATCTTCCTCTCATTAGACTTGGCTTAAAGTTAACTTACACACACTCACTCAGTTAAGAAATTTATCTTACCTTTCAAGTATTAAAAGGGGAAAGGGGGAGGAGGGCAGGGAGAGTGAGAAAAAGGGGAACTAACAGAAGGAATGGAGGAAGAAGGGGAAAAAGTGAAAGGAGAAAGAAAGGGGAGGGGGGTTGACATAGGAGGGCAAACACACTGAAGGTGGCGGTATTCAGAAGCAAAATACTGGGGAATATGAATAAAGTGAAAAAGGGGAATAATACAAACAGAGAGAAGATAGCATGGAAGGCAATAAAGAGTTAGTAATTATAACTTAGAATGTGACTGGGATGAACTCTCCCTTAAAACATAAGCAAATAGCAGATTGGATTAAAAACCAGAATCCTACAATATGCTGCTTGCAAGATACTTATTTGAAGCAGAGAAAAGGTTGGAGCAAAATATATTTTGCTTCAGCTGAAGTGAAAACAGCAGGGGTAGCAATCCTTATCTCAGACTCAGACAAAGCAGCTGCAAAAATAGATAGCATTAAAAGAGATAAGGAATGAAACTATATCTTCCTAAAAGGTACTATAGACAATAAAGTAATTTCAATACTGCATATTTATGCCCCCAATGGCATAGCATTCAAATTCTTAGAAGTTGAAAGAGCTACAGGAAGACATAGACAGCAACCTCATGCTGTCAGATTTAGATAAATCTAATCATAAAATAAACAAGAAGGAAGTTAAGGAGGTACATAGATTGTGAGAAAACCTAGATATGACAGACTTATGGAGGACATTAAATGGGGATAGAAACGAATATACTTTTTTTCCTGCAGTACATGGCACTTACACAAATATTGACCACGTACTAAGGCATAAAAACCTAATGATCAATTGTAGAAAGGCAGAAAGAGTGAATACATCTTTCTCAGATCATAATGCAATAAAAATCATATGCAATATTGGGCCAGGGAGATATAGACCCCAAACTAATTGGAAAGCAAATAACCTCGTTTTAAAGAATGAGTGGATCAAACAATAAATTATAGAAAAAATTAATTATTTCATCCTAGATAATGACAATAATGAAACAACATACCAAAACCTATGGGATTCACTCAAGGCAGCTGTCAGAGGATATGCTATACCTTTAAATGCTTACATGAATAAATCAGAGAAAGAGAAAATCAATGAACTAAATATGCAACAAAAAAAATTAGAGAAAGAACAAATTAAAAACCTCAATTAAATACCAAATTAGAAACTCTAAAAATTAAAAGTGAAATTAATAAAATTGAAAGCAAGAAAACTATTGAACCAATAAACAAAACCAAGAGTTGGTTTTATAAAAAAATCAATAAAATTGATAAACATCTGATCAATTTGATTTAAAAAAAAGAAATAAGAAAACCAAATTGCTAGTATCATAAATGAAAAAGGTGAACTCACTACCAGTGAGGAGGAAATTAAAGTAATAATCCGAATTATTTTGCCCAGCTCTATGCCAATAAATTTGACAATCTAAGCGGAATGGATGAATATTTACAAAAATATAATTTGCCTAGGTTAAATGAAGAAGAAATTAAATACCTAAATAACTCTATCTCAGAAAAAAGAAATTCAGGGGTGGAGCCAAGATGGTGACAAGAAAGGATCGTGTCTTAGGCGCTCTCTCATAAAACTCATAAGCTAAGGACTCTAACTAAATTTTTGAGAGACAGAACCCACAGTGAGGCAGTTCTCCTACTCAAGGTAACCTGGAAAAGAGTAGAAAGAGTAGAAAAGAGTAGAAAGGCTCTGCCCCCCGGGGTTGGAGGGGCACCCGCCAGAGGGGTGGCCCACCAGAGCGGT
Organism: Macrotis lagotis; assembly: GCF_037893015.1. Taxonomy (NCBI): domain Eukaryota; kingdom Metazoa; phylum Chordata; class Mammalia; order Peramelemorphia; family Peramelidae; genus Macrotis; species Macrotis lagotis. The sequence goes on from NC_133659.1 coordinate 193,375,278, forward strand.
GGCCCGCCAGAGCAAAAGAACTTCAGCCTCCCGGAGGCAGCGCCAGGGTGCTGGGAGCCTCGGCTCACAGCAGCGGGGGAGTGTCCTGAGCTACACCTCAGGGAGCACCAGGCACAAATTGGGGGAACAGCAGGGAGACCTCTGCCAGAGGGAGCACGTGAAGCCCAGCCCTCAGAGCAGAGAGCAGCGTGGCCAAGGCAGCCCAGATCCAGGAAACAGAAGCAGGTGGAGCCAGTAAGCAGGAGCCCCCAGGGCATGAACCCATTGAGCTGAGGGAGGGGAGTGAAGAGAGAGAAACTTCAGAGCTCTGCCCCTGGAACAGGACTCTGGGGTTCTGACCACATTCAGATCCTGATCGCAGTCTAGGCCCCCCCACAGAACAGCAGAGGCCCCCTCCACTTCAGCCCCGTGGCATAGAGGGACACATATAGTCATTCGCAGACCAGGAGGGAGGACAGAGCCTCACATACCGAGACCCTTGTGGGAGTGTCCCAAAAGCTCAGAAAGCACCCCCAAAACAGGCTAAGGCTGGGAAAATGAACAAGCAGAGAAAAAAGAGGAACACCACTGAGAAATATTTTGCAAATGAGCCCAAGAAGGATCAAAACACTCAGTCTGAAGATGAGGAAGCACAAGCTCCTGCATCTAAAGACTCCAGGAAAAACAGAAATTGGGCTCAGGCTAATGACAGAGCTCAAAAAAAGACTTTGAAAATCAAATGAGGGAGTTAGAAGAAAAACTGGGAAAAGAAATGAGAGAGATGCAGGAAAAACATGAAAATGAAGTCATCAGCCTAGTCAAGGAAATCCAAAAAATTGCTGAAGAAAATAGCATGCTAAAAACCAGCTTAGATCAATTGGATAAAAGAGTTCAAAAAAGTTAAAAAGCAAAATTTAAGCAAAAAATCAAAGTTTAAAAAGTAAAATTGGCCAGATGGAAAAAGAGATAAGAAAACTCTCTGAGGAGAACAAATCCTTCAGACAAGGAATAGAATTCAAGGAGATTGATGAATTTAACAGAAATCAGGAATCAATATTTCAAAACCACAAAAATGAAAAATTAGAAGAAAATGTGAAATATCTCATTGAAAAAACAACTAATATGGAAAACAGCCTTAGGAAAGATAATTTAAAAATTATTGGAATAGCTGAAAGTCATGATCAGGAAAAGAGCCTTGACATCATTTTCAAAGAATTACTACAGGAAAATTGCCCTGATATTCTAGAAGCAGAGGGCAAAATAGAAATGGAGAGAATCCACTGATCCCCCCAAGAAAGAGATCCTAAAAAACCAACCCCTAGGAATATTATAGCCAAGTTCCAGAACTCCCAAGTCAAAGAAAAAATATTACAAGCAGCTAGAAGGGCACAATTCAAATATTGTGGAGCTGCAGTCAGGATCTCACAGGACTTAGCAGCAACTACATTAAAAGCTCATAGGGGTTGGAATATAATATACCAGAAGGCAAAAGAGCTTAGAATGCAACCAAGAATCAACTACCCAGCAAAACAATGTCCTCTTCCAGGGAAAAAGATGGACTTTCAGTGAACCAGGGGAATTTCAAATGTTCCTGTTAGAATGGCCAGAGCTGAACAGAAGGTTTGATCTTCAAATACAGGACTCAGGTGAAGCATAGAGAGTGGAGGAGAAGGGGAAAATATGAGGGACTTAATGATGATGAACTGCATGTATTCCTGCATGGAAAAATGACACTGGGGGCGGCTAGGTGGCATAGTGGATAAAGCACCGGCCTTGGAGTCAGGAGTACCCGGGTTCAAATCTGGTCTCAGACACTTAATAATTACCTAGCTGTGTGTCCTTGGGCAAGCTACTTAACCCCATCTGCCTTGCAAAAAAAAGAAAAAAAGAAAACTGACATTGATAATACCCATATGAACCTTCTCAGTTAATAGAACAGGTAGAGGGAGCTTTTATAGTTGAAGCACAGGAGAAAGCTGAATTTGAAGATAAAATATGGTGTAAAAATAGAGTCAATAGAAAAAAAGGGAAATGTAATGGGAGAAAGAAAAAGGAGAGGGGGAATAGACCAAGATATTTCATATAATAAGATTTTTCTTTATTACAATGAGCTATTGAAATGATATGGAAGGGGGTAAACAAGGGGGAATGAGGGAATCTTCACTCTCATCAGAGGTGGCTAGGAGTGGAAACAGCATATATAACTCAATGGGATATAGACATGTGGAGTAAGAAGGAGAGAAGGGGGACAGGGGGAAGGGGTGGGGATGTGAATGATGGAGGAGAGGATGGACCATGGTGGGAGAGTGATCAGATATAACACATTTTCTTTTCTACTTCTTGCAAGGGGCTGGGATTGGATGGCCTGTCTGAGACCATAGGGCCAGGTGGATGCTGGGCCTAAGGTGTGGTAGGGGGGTTTGGGGCCTCTTGGCCCCAGGACCAGGATCTTTCTGCTGGACCACTCAGCTACCCTACAGCAAAGTCAGAGTGAAAGGAGAGAGAAAATATAGTACATGGTAGTGGAGAAATACGAAAGAAGGGAGTTGTGATCGGCAATGGCAACGGTGGAAAAATATGGAAGTAACTTTTGCCATGGACTTATCCTAAAGAATGTGATCCACCCGCGACAGAGTTGCTGGTGTTGGAACAAAGACTGAAGAACATTTTTTATTATTATTATTTTTGGGGTGGAGTGCAGGGTAAATGGGGCTGGGTGGCCTGCCTGGGGCCGCATAGCAGGGTGATCGTCGGGTGTCTGAGGCCAGATTTGGACCCGGGTGCTCCTGGCTCAAGGGCCAATGCTCTGTCTGCCACCCAGCTGCCCCTACTATTATTACTATTTTATTTTATTTTGGGTCTTTTTTTTTTCCTTTTTTTGGTTTTTGCAGGGCAGTGGGGTTGGGGTGGCTTGCATGTCACACGGCTGGGTGATTGTTGGGTGTATGGGGCCGGATATGGGCTTGGGTACTCCTGGCTCCAGGGCTGGTGCTCCATCCATTGCGCCACCTGGCCATACCTACAATTATTACTATTTTTTTTTAATTTTAATTTTTTTCTCTCCCCTTTACTTTATCGCTCAAGCGAGTCTATATTTTGGGGGGGTATTTTGTTTACTCTTAAACAAGAGTATTTTATTAATGTATAACAAACATTATTTGTACAAAATGAGAATAAATAAATATTAAATACAAAAAAAGAGAGTCTCTGAAAATATAGAAGTGTTTTGACAAAAGCTTTAGGCATGGAAGCAGAGAAAATTGAGAATTATGAGGGGAAATGAATTTTTTTACCACTCTTTTTAGCATTTTTAAATTAAAGTTTTAAAATCCAAATTTTATCCCTCCCTTCCTTGAATGATAAGCAATCAGATATATAGTTTATATATGTGCAATTATGTAAAACCTTTCCATATTAATGATTTTATACAAGAAGACAAAAGAAAAAATAAAAGAAAGAATGTGAAAAATAGCATGCTTTGATCTGGATATCAATTCTTTCTCTGGAGGCAGATAATATGCTTTATCATTAGTCTTGTCTTAGATCATTGTACTGCTGAGAAGAGCTTAGCTATTCACAGTTTTTTATTGAAAAAATATTGCTGTTACTGTGTACAACATTTTCCTGGTTCTGCTCACTTCAGGATGCATCAGTTCAGTAAATCTTTCCAGGTTTTTATGAAACTATCCTGATTGTCCTTTCTTAGAGCACAATAATATTTCATTACACTCATATATTCCATATACTCATACCACATCTTTTTCAGCCACTCCCCAATTGATAGGCAAAAGGATGGATTCTAAATGTCTTATAGACTAAGGATTCTTATAACCATTTTCAATGGCTAGTGGAGTCCCTACAGGGCAGCTGGCCCTCAGTTCTCTAGAGGTAACCTCAAGGGATTGGGAAAATTCTTTTAATTCGATCAGGTCATTTCACCATTTTGGATGAGTTGCACTCAACTATCAGTTTAACCAATAAAAATGAACTTTAATATCAATGTTCCAAATGTTACAAGAAAATAATGCAAAAGCAGAAGTACAAAGCATTTCTATCAACATTGAGCACATTTCCCTTCTACCCACAAACTAGGTTCCTAGAGAAATTGGGTTCAAACTTAAACAGGTAAGTAGTATTAGTCCCATCAAGTTTGCTTTTAGATCCTATTCAGCTAACAATGGAGTCACCTCTTGGCTAAGGGCATGGAGTTTTGTTGCCTGCTCAATTCACAATTCACTACTAGGCTAAGTAAAGAATTGCTTCTCACCATGTGGTCTTTAAAAAAACCAAGCTTATAGGTGGCTAGGAGGCACAGTGAATAGATCACTGGCCCTGGAGTCAGAAGTACCTGGGTTCAAATCCGACCTCAGACATCTAATAATTACCTAGCTGTGTGGACTTGGGCAAGCCACTTAACCCCATTTGCCTTGCAAAAACCTAAAAAAATAAAAATAAAAAACTAAGCTTACAAACCCTAGAAACAGTTCAGGGAGGTGAAATACAATCAAGGCAGGAAACAGAAGCAAGGAGTGTGATCCTGACACTCTGCTCCTGATTAGATTTGGTGTGTCCTGCTCAATAAGTAGCCTTTCTGCAAGATCTTAGGGTCTTTGGGGAGAGTGGTGAGGAGGAAAGAACAAAAGAAGAGGAAAAATCCTCATTCCTCCTTGCCCTTGTTCTTTCCTCCTCACCACTCTCCCCAAAGACCCTAAGATCTTGCAGAAAGGCTACTTATTGAGCAGGACACACCAAATCTAATCAGGAGCAGAGGGAATTGGGAGCTAAAAGCAATTTCAAATAACAAGTCTAAAAGAAGAGAAGACAGGACACTGTATATTCCAGGGAGAGTTGGCTGTGATGGTCAAGAGCTGAGCTGAAGATAGGAACGGACCTAGGGAGTCCAAATAAGTAATTAGACTGATGAGCTTAATATGAGCTCAATTTAGCCAAAGTAGTGGCAGTGTAAGGACATCAAGAGAAGTGAAAGAACAGAGCCCTGCAGTCTAAGGCTGTAAATTGTATTGGCAACTTATATTTCTAAAGTCGTGTGTCTGTTCTTCACTCCGATGGAGTTTGAAATTGTCAGTGTATACTGGGTTTGTGATGGGAATATTTTGTAGCTACTGCTTTACTATGCCACAACAGGGCAGGCACAACAGGGAGGCAGAGCTTTGGGGTCCATTTAGGAAGAAGACTAGGACAGAGCGAAATCAGATTGTGGCGTTGGGCAAAAGAGTGAGATGTATTAGGTGGGGGGCCCCGGGGAGCCTCTAATTATTGCTGATCAAACCCAACGCGCATGTGCCCTTCTTCTGTTCAGAGGAAGATCACTCCATAGTGTCATAAAAGAGATGGCAGAGGTCGTCTCAAGAGGGGGCTGGGCTGCGGGGATGGAGAGGGAAGAGATGGCAGAAGACCTCACAAACCCTCTTATTTTACAAAAGAGGAAACTGAGGCAGAGAAGTGACTTTTAACTCTCCTTCCATCACACCACGCTGCCTCTCATTTCTGTTGCAACGTAAGAGAATCTGGTATATGGGGAAAATCCCAGGAAAAACAAAAAAAGCTCGTCCCTCACATCACTTTTCATGACCCAAGGAGAGATTTCAAATGAGCATGTGCTGGGTTTTGCGGGTAGTAGGAGAAGTCTCCCCAAAATTGGTAGGGTTTGTGACCTTTCAACTCTGGATAGTCTATTTCTTTTACAAATTAGTAAGAGTGATTCCATTTTTTAATGTAAAACTCAAGACAATGTACAAATCGGGGAGCGTGACTGGGGGGGGATTCGAACTCTCGGCCCACCTCTCCCCGGGCCGACTCCCTCCCCACTCGGCCATCCCATCCTTCCCACGCTTAAATAAATATATAAATACCCCACGGCCCGGCGCGGAGAGAGAGAAAGCCCTTTCTCCCCCAAACTGATGCTCAAGGAGCCGGGCGGCGCAGGGTCCGCGCGCCCCTCCCGCCGCCGCGTGCGCTCTCCCGCTCCCGGAGGAGGGCCCCGGCGGCCCGCGGCCAGGTGCGCGCGCAGGCCGGGGGCCAGGAGAAGCAGCTTGTCCTGCAAAGGCATCCCGAGGCTCCTGGACTCTGGCCCCGCTGGAAGGAGCGCGGCCCGCCCGACTGCTCTTGCTGCTTGAGAAGGCTCCCGGCCGCTTCCAGCAGCCAGCGGGTCCCATGGTGTAATGGTTAGCACTCTGGACTTTGAATCCAGCGATCCGAGTTCAAATCTCGGTGGGACCTCACTCACCTTTTTGGATCCCAAAATTAAAGTTTTGGGACTCCGCCGCGGGTTGCGGTCGTGGCCAACGATGCGACTGCCCCTGTGACCCAGTGGACGGCGATTTGGGGAGTCCCCTCCCTCCCTTAAGACGCTTTCGTTTCGTTTCCAGGAATGGGCTCGACTGCGCAAGCGCTAAGACTAGGCGAAAAATACGCGTGGTGGAGCCGGGAGGCGGCCACTTAGCCCCGCCCTTCTCCGCCCCCTTCCTAAACCCCAGGGAGCACCGGGAGGAATCCGAAAGATCTCGAGACTGGTTCCTGAAGGCAACAGCGGCGCCCATTGGCTTTCCGTGAAGACCCGCCCCTCGCAAACACCGCGCTTATTGGCTCCGATGATTCTTCTGGCCCGCAGTGGGGCCGGGATGGGTGGAGGGGCGGGGAAATGATGTTGGTCTTGGCTGCTTCCATTGGTCAGACTAGATGGAGGAGGCGGCACCCTCCCCATTCGTTTTATACCATTGGTTGTAAGGTGGTGCCCTTCTTCTCTGATCCTCCCTCCACTTAAGGAGAGGGACAATCCGTCCTCCTGGCTGCGTCAGTTAATTCTGTCAAACCACCTGGGCATCCTCAGCCGCTTGTATCAAGTAAACAGGAGTCCCGCTGTTTCCACTTCAACCCACGCATAAAACATTTGTGATTGATTGATTGAATGGAAATGAATAACATTGATTAACCTCTTGCTAAATTAAAGATAATGCTGTTAAATTTGCTGCACTCAGTTTGTCTGCAAATTTGGAAAACTCAACAGTGTCCACTGCTAAGGGATGTTCAAATTACTACGCAATTGAGCTCATTTCACATGCCAGCAAGGTTATGGGTAAGATTATGCAAGCTAGGCTTCGGCAATATATGACTAGAGAATTACCACAATAACAGACTGGTTTTCAAAGGGGCCAAGATCAAATTATCAACATTCGATGGATTGTGGAAAAAATAAAAGCATTACATTTAAAAAAAAAATCAGTTTCTGCATTGATTAAAGTCTTTGACTCTGTGGATCACAACAAAAAAGTGGCAAATCCTCGGGAAAATCTTATTTGTCTTTGGAGATACCTATATGTGGGTCAGGAAGCAACAGTTAGAACCAAACATGAAACAACTGATTGGTTAAAGATTGAAAAAGGCAGCATACTGTCATTTTTTTAAACTTATATACAGATTATAACATTAGACATGCCTAGGTGGCAGCATCAAAAGCTGGAATTAAGATTGCCTGGGGAAATATCAACAAGATCAGAGATAGGCAGATAATACCACATTGATGGTTGGAAATGAAGAACATGGGTTTTTTTCCCCTTTAGTTCTGATTCTTCTTTCTCAACATGACTACTATGGGAAATGTGTTGAACATGATTGTACATGTATAACCTGTATCAGAGGGAGGAGGGAGGGAAGGGAGGGAGGTAGAAAAATGTGAAACTCAAAACCTTACAAAGTAAGAGTACCGGCCCTGGAGTCAGGAGTACCTGAGTTCAAATCCAGCCTCAGACACTTAATAATTACCTAGCTGTGTGGCCTTGGGCAAGTCACTTAACCGCATTGCCTTGCAAAAAAAAAAAAAGCCCAAAAAGATAAATGTTAAAAACTGGCTTTGCATATAATTGAAAAAAATAAAATAACATTAGAAAAAAAGCAAATTAAGAACCCTCTTGGGGCGGCTAGGTGGCATAGTGGATAAAGCACCGGCCCTGGAGTCAGGAGTACCCTGGGTTCAAATCCCATCTCAGACACTTAATAATTACCTAGCTGTGTGGCCTTGGGCAAGCCACTTAACCCCGTGATCCTTGCAAAAAAAAAAAAGAAAAGAAGCCTCTTGATGAGAATGACAGAATATTTTAAAAAACTGACTTGAAATTTAACATTAAAAAAAAACACTAAGATCTTAGTTCCATCATTTCCTGACAAACAGAAGAAATGGAAGCAGTGTCAGATACTATATTCTTGTGTTTGAAGATCACTGAAAACAGCAACTACTGCCATGAAATAAGATACTCCTTGGAAGGAAAACTATGGCAAATCTGGACAACATACTTTAAAGTAGAGATATCACCTTGCCAACAAAAGTCTATATAGTCAAAACTATAGTTTTTCCAGTATCAATATATATGTGAGCTGAACTACAAGAAAGCTGAATGCTACAGTATCAACTTTCAAATTTTTTTAATGTTAAATTTCAAGCCAGCTTTTTTTTTTTATATGTGGACCTTTGAGAATCCCTTGAACAGCAAGGATATCAAATCAGTCAATACTTAAAGAAATTAATTCAGATTATTCACTGGAAGGTCTAATACTAAAGTTGAAGTTTAATTCTTTGACCAAATAATAGTAAGAAGGACTCATTGGAAAAGACCCTGACAGGGAAAATTGAAGGCAAAAGGAAAAGAGAATAGAGGATGGGATGGAATAGATGGTGTCATAGAAACAACAAATCTGAACTTGAATAGACTTTGAGTGACAGTGGAGGACCTGGTGTGCTGTGGTCCCTGGCAGGAAAATAGAGATACCTGAACAACAATATACAACATGATAAGAATTACAAATACTAATTACCTACTTTTATGTAGGGTAGTATGTTAAGTGCCAGGGATACAAAATTAAATGCATTCAAGGAATTTAAGTTCAATAGCTTGATGGTACAGTAAGTAGAACAGTGACCCTGAAATCAGGAGGACCTGAGTTCAAATGCGACCTCAGATATTTACTAGCTGTGTGACCTTGGGCAAGTCACTTAACCCTGATTGCCTAACATCCAGGGCCATCTCCAGTCATCCTGATTCAGATCTGGCCACTGGACTGAGATGGCTCTGGAGAAAAAGGTGAAGCTGGTGACTTAGCACTCAAATCCAATTCACCTGCTTGTCATGACATCTCTCCCTTGGTCCTGGCCTTCTTTGAAAATGAAGGACAGGGGCAGCTAGTTGGCACAGTAGATAGAGCACCAGCCCTGGAGTCAGGAGTACCTGAGTTCAAATCCAGCCTCAGACACTTAGTAATTGCCTAGCTGTGTGGCCTTGGGCAAACCACTTGGTCCCATTGCCTTGCAAAAATTTGAAAACATTATCTGGTAGTATGGGAGATACAAGATGAAAAAAAGAGAAATAGATGCATGATAATTAGAGGAAGAAAGGTAAAGCTTCCTTGAGAAGGCAGCGCATGAAATGAACCTTGAAGAAGGCTGAAGATTCTAAAGGAATGAAAGTTGAGAGGATCTGCCTTGTACAGAGGAAGGGTGGGTGGGGGGACAGTAAAGCAGATGGCAGTCTGTACACACACAGACAAGCCTACAGTTCTGGAAAAGGCCTCAGAGATCTCATTTTGAGTCCATCCCACTCATTTTACAGATGAGAAAATTGAAGTAAAGAAAAATAGAGGGACTTAACCATAGTTAATGTCAAAGAAGGAATTTGAACCCAGGACCCCCTGACTCCTGATCTAGCACTCTATCCATTGAACCAAGGAGCATAATTCAGGATACAGCTCAAAGACCAGTTTGGCTGGGGAAAAGTGTAAGCACACTTAATTAATTAATTAATTAATTAAGGGGATTAATGTTCTAGTAAAGCCTGGTAAGAGAGGTTGGAAGTTAGATTGTGGAGTGGCTTTAGTCATTAAGCTGATGACTTTGGCTTCTATTCTAAAAGCAATATCATTCAAAGGTCACTACAGAGAGTGCAACTATGATATGGTCATGTTGTTAGAATGCCAGAAAGACTATTTTATATGGAACTCACACAGGGCAAGTGCTCACAAGAGGGTCAGAAGAAGTAATACTGGGACACCTCAAAGGTTTCTCCTAAGAACTTTGGAATTGATTATGCAGCATGGGAGACACTGACATAGGAACGTCCAACATGATGTACTTCCTCAGAGAGGGTTCTGTGCTTTATGAGCAAGGCAGAATTGAAGTAGCTCAAGGGAAACATTACATATGCAAATTTACAGTAAACACCCCACATGAATTATCTGTGCTCCTGTTGGTCTGATCAGTCACAGTCAAACACATTGAAATTTGTCTCCAACATAGTGATGTCATTTTGGTCTTCTTTAATAATGAAGGACGAGAACTAACCAACCAGAATCAAATATGGAGCCACTGGAGACTAGTAAGTAAAGGAGGCTATTTGAATAATCCTGAATAGTAGTGAAAAAGGTCTGAATTGAGTTCAAATGATAAAGAACTGAACAAGGGTCAGGTGGTAAAGGATTGAACTAGTTAGATCTTTGTGAATGAAAGGAAGGGGTCGAGCAGATAAAGCCCTGGAGTCTAGAGGACTGGAGTACAAACCTGGGCTCAGACTTGATATTTACTAACTATATGATCTTGAGCAAGTCCCTTAAGCCCATTGCCTTGTAAGAAAGAAAGAAAGAAAGAAAGAAAGAAAGAAAGAAAGAAAGAAAGAAAGAAAGAAACAAAGGAAGAAAGAAACAAAGGAAGAAGGAAGGAAGGAAGGAAGGAAGAAAGAAGGAAGGAAGGAAGGAAAGGAAGGAAAGAAAGAAGGAAAGGAAGGAAAGAAAGAAGGAAAGGAAGGAAGGAAAGAAGGAAAGGAAGGAAGGAAAGAAGGAAAGGAAGGAAGGAAAGAAGGAAAGAAGGAAAGGAAGGAAGGAAAGAAGGAAAGGAAGGAAGGAAAGAAGGAAAGGAAGGAAAGAAAGAAGGAAAGGAAGGAAAGAAGGAAAGGAAGGAAGGAAAGAAGGAAAGGAAGGAAGGAAAAGAAGGAAAGGAAGGAAGGAAAGGAAAGAAAGAAAGAGAGAAAGAAAGAAAGAGAGGAAAGAAAGAAACAAAGGAAGAAGGAAGGAAGGAAGGAAGGAAGGAAGGAAGGAAGGAAAGGAAGGAAAGGAAGGAAAGGAAGGAAGGAAAGAAGGAAAGGAAGGAAGGAAAGAAGGAAAGGAAGGAAGGAAAGAAGGAAAGGAAGGAAGGAAAGAAGGAAAGGAAGGAAAGAAAGAAGGAAAGGAAGGAAGGAAAGAAGGAAAGGAAGGAAGGAAAGAAGGAAAGGAAAGAAAGAAAGAAAGAAAAAGAAAGAAAGAAAGAAAGAAGGAAAGGAAGAAGGAAAGGAAGAAAGAAGAAGGAAAGGAAGAAGTAAAGAAGGAAAGAAAGAAAGAAAGAAAGAAGAAGGAAAGGAAGAAGTGAGGAAGGAAAGAAAGAAGAAGGAAGGAAAGAAAGAAGGAAAGGAAGGAAGGGAAGAAAGGAAGGAAGGAAAGGAAGAAGGAAAGGAAGGAAGGAAAGAAGGAAAGGAAGGAAGGAAAGAAGGAAAGGAAGGAAGGAAAGAAGGAAAGGAAGGAAGGAAAGAAGGAAAGGAAAGAAAGAAAGAAAGAAAAAGAAAGAAAGAAAGGAAAAGAAAGAAAGAAGAAGGAAAGGAAGAAAGAAGAAGGAAAGGAAGAAGTAAAGAAGGAAAGAAAGAAAGAAAGAAGAAGGAAAGGAAGAAGTGAGGAAGGAAAGAAAGAAGAAGGAAGGAAAGAAAGAAGGAAAGGAAGGAAGGAAGGGAAGAAAGGAAGGAAGGAAAGAAAGAAGGAAAGGAAGAAGGAAAGGAAGAAAGAAGAAGGAAAGGAAGAAGTAAAGAAGGAAAGAAAGAAGAAGGAAGGAAAGAAAGAAAGAAGGAAAGAAGAAGGAAGGAAGGAAAGGAAGGAAAGAAGGAAGGAAAGGAAGGAAAGAAAGAAGGAAGGAAGGAAAGAAAGAAGGAAGGAAAGAAAGAAAGAAGGAAAGAAGAAGGAAGGAAGGAAAGGAAGGAAAGAAAGAAGAAAAGAAAGGAAGGAAAGAAAGAAAGGAAGGAAGGAAGGAAAGAAAGGAAGGAAACAAAGAAAGGAAGGAAGGAAAGAAAGAAAGAAGAAAAGAAAGGAAGGAAAGAAAGGAAGGAAAGAAAGAAAGGAAGGAAGGAAGGAAGGAAGGAAAGAAAGGAAGGAAGGAAAGAAAAGAAGGAAGGAAAGAAAGAAGGAAAGAAAGAAGGAAGGAAAGAAAGAAGGAAAGAAAGAAAGAAAGAAGGAAAGAAGGAAAGAAAGAAAGAAAGAAGGAAAGAAAGAAAGAAAGAAGGAAAGAAAGAAAGAAGGAAAGAAAGAAGAAGGAAGGAAGGAAGGAAAGAAGAAGGAAAGAAAGAAAGAAGGAAAGAAAGTAGGAAAGAAAGAAAGAAGGAAGGAAGGAAAGAAAGAAGAAGGAAAGGAAGAAAGAAGAAGGAAAGGAAGAAGTAAAGAAGGAAAGAAAGGAAGAAAGGAAGAAAGGAAGAAAGGAAGAAGGAAAGAAGGAAAGAAGGAAAGAAAGAAAGAAGGAAAGAAGAAGGAAGGAAAGAAAGGAAGAAAGAAAGGAAGAAGGAAAGAAAGAAAGAAAGAAAGAAAAGAAAGAAAGAAAGAAAGAAGAAAGAAAGAAAGAAGAGGAAAGAAGAAAGGAAGGAAAGAAAGAAAGAAGGAAAGAAGAAGGAAGGAAAGAAAGAAAGAAGGAAAGAAGAAGGAAGGAAAGAAAGAAGGAAGGAAAGAAAGAAGAGAAGGAAAGAAGAAGGAAAGAAAGAAAGAAGGAAAGAAGGAAAGAAAGAAAGAAAGAAAGAAGAAGGAAAGAAAGAAAGAAAGAAGAAGGAAAGAAAGAAAGAAAGAAAGAAGGAAAGAAAGAAAGAAGAAGGAAAAAAGAAGAAGGAAAGAAAGAAAGAAAGAAGGATAGAAGGAAAAAAAGAAGGAAAGAAAGAAAGAAGGATAGAAAGAAAGAAAGAAGAAGGAAAGAAAGAAAGAAGGAAAGAAAGAAAGAAAGAAGGAAAGAAAGAAGAAGGAAGGAAAGAAAGAAGGAAAGGGGGTGGGGCAGAGCCAAGATGGCAACAAGAAGGGATCGAGTCTTAGGAGCTCTCTGATAAAATTCATCAGCTAAGGACTCTAACTAAACTTTCGAGAGACAGAACCCACAAAGGGACCCAGTGAGGCAGTTCTCCTACTCAAGGTAACCTGGAAAAGAGCAGAAAGGCTCTGCTCCCTGGGATTAGAGAGGCGGCCCGCCAGAGGGGTGGCCCGCCAGAGCCAAAGAACCTCAGCCTCCTGGAGGCAGCCCCAGGGCACTGGGGGTCTCAGCTCACAGCAGCGGGGGAGTCTCCTGAGCTGCACGCTGAGGAACACCAGGCACAAAGTGGGGGGAACAGCTGGGACCTCTGCCAGAGCAAGCACGTGGAGCCCAGCCCTCAGGGCACACAGCAAGCAGCATCTCTTTCTCCAGCCCTGATCCAGGGAAACAGAAGCAGGTGGAGCTGGTAAGCAGGAGCCCCCAGGGCATGAGCCCATTGAGCTGAGGGTGGGGAGTGAAGAGAGACTGCCTAGCTCTGTCCTTTGCCCCTGAAAAAGGACTCTGGGGCTCTGACCACATTCAGATCCTGACCACAGTCTAGGACCCCCCATAGAACAGCAGCCCCCCCCACATCAGCCCCTTGGCAGAGTGGGGCGCTTATGCTCATTCACAGACCAGGAGGGAGGACAGAACCTCACACACTGAGACCCTTGTGGGAGTGTCCCAAAAGCTCAAGAAACACCCCCCAAACCAGGCCCAGGCTGGGAAAATGAGCAAGCAGAGAAACAAAAAGAAGACTATTGAGAAATATTTTGCAAATGAGCTCAAGAAGGACCAAAATACTCAGTCTGAAGTTGAGGAAGCACAAGCTTCTGCATCTAAAGACTCCAAGAAAAAACAGAAATTGGGCTCAGGCTATGATAGAGCTCAAAAAAAGACTTTGAAAATCAAATGAGGGAGTTGGAAGAAAAACTGGGAAAAGAAAGGAGAGAGATGCAGGAAAAACATGAAAATGAAGTCAGCAACTTAGTCAAGGAAATCCAAAAAAATGCTGAAGAAAATAGCATGCTAAAAACCAGCTTAGGTCAAATGGATAGAACAGTTCAAAAAGTTATTGAGGAGAAGAATGCTTTAAAAAGCAAAATTGGCCAGATGGAAAAAGAGATAAGAAAACTCTCTGAGGAGAACAAATCCTTCAGACAAAGAATAGAATTCAGGGAGATTGATGAATTTACCAGAAATCAGGAATCAATACTTCAAAACCAAAAAAATGACAAATTAGAAGAAAATGTGAAATATCTCATTGAAAAAACAACTGATATGGAAAACAGACTTAGGAAAGATAATTTAAAAATTATTGGAATAGCTGAAAGTCATGATCAGGAAAAGAGCCTTGACATCATTTTCAAAGAATTACTACAGGAAAATTGCCCTGATATTCTAGAAGCAGAGGGCAAAATAGAAATGGAGAGAATCCACCGATCCCCCAGAGAAAGAGATCCCAAAAAACCAACCCCTAGGAATATTATAGCCAAGCTCCAGAACTCCCAAGTCAAAGAGAAAATATTACAAGCAGCCAGAAGGACACAGTTCAAATATCGTGGAGCTGCAGTCAGGATCACACAGGACTTAGCAGCAGCTACATTGCAAGCTCGTAGAGCTTGGAATACAATATACCGGAAGGCAAGAAAGCTTAGAATGCAGCAAGGCTGAATGTCCTCTTCCAGGGAAAAAGATGGACTTTCAATGAACCAGGGGAATTTCAAAGGTTCCTTTTGGAATGGCCAGAGCTGAACAGAAGGTTTGATCTTCAGATACAGGACTCAAGTGAAGCATGGAGATTGGAGGAGAGGGGGAAAATATGAGGGACTTAATGAGGATGAACTGCATGTATTCCTGCATAGAAAAATGACACTGATAATACTCATATGAACCTTCTCAGTTAATAGAGCAGGTAGAGAGAGCTTTTATAGTTGAAGCACAGGAGAAAGCTGAATTCGAAGATAAAATATGGTGTAAAAATGGAGTCAATAGGAAAAAAAAGGGAAATGGAATGGGAGAAAGAAAAAGGAGAGGGGGAATAGTCCAAGATATTTCACATAAGATTTTTTTTTATTACAATGAGCTATTGCAATGATATGGAAGGGGGGAGGCAAGGGGGAATGAGGGAATCTTCACTCTCATCAGAGGTAGCTAGGAGAGGAAAGAGCATATATAACTCAATGGGATATAGACATGTGGAGTAAGAAGGAGGGGGGGAGCAGGGGGAAGGGGTGGGGATGTGAATAAAGGAGGAGAGGATGGACCATGGTGGGAGAGTGGTCAGATATAACACATTTTCTTTCTTACTTCTTGCAAGGGGCTGGGAATGGAAGGCCTGCCCAGAACCACAGGGCCAGGTGGATTCTGGGCCTAAGCGGTGGTATGGGGGCTCAGGGCTTCTTGGCCCCAGGACCAGGGATCTGTCTGCTGCGCCACTCAGCTACCCTACAGCAGAGTCATAGTGAAAGGAGAGAGAAAATAGAGTACATGGTAGTGGAGAAATAAGAAAGGAGGGAGTTGCGATCAGCAATGGCAATGGTGGAAAAATATGGAAATAACTTTTGTGATGGATTTATCATAAAGAATGAGATCCACCCATGACAGAGTTGTTGGTGTTGGAACAAAGACTCAAGCACTTTTTTTGTTATGATTATTTGGGGGAGGGTGCAGGGCAAGTAGGGCTGGATGGCCTGTCTGGGGCCACATAGCTTGGGTGATCTTTGGGTATCTGGGGCCGGATTTGGACCCAGGTGCTCCTGGCTTAAGGGCCAATGCTCTGTCTGTCACCCAGCCACCCCTACTATTATTACTATTTTATTTTATTTGGGGTCTTTTTTTCTTTCTTTCTTTCTTTCTTTCTTTCTTTCTTTCTTTCTTTCTTTCTTTCTTTCTTTTTTTTTTTTGTTTTTTGCAGGGCAGTGGGGATTGGGTGGCTTGCATGTCACACGGCTGAATGATTGTTGGGTTTACGAGGCTGGATGTGGACTTGGGTGCTCATGGCTCCAGGGCTGTTGCTTTGTCCATTGCGCCACCTGGCCATACCTACAATTATTACTATTATTATTTTTTATTTTAATTTTTTTCCTCTCCCTTTTACTTTTTTCGTCCAAACAAGTCTATCTATATTCATAGGGGAGGAGGAGGGGTATTTTGTTTACTTGTAAAGAAGAATATTTTATTAATGTAAAAATTTTGTACAAAATGAGATTAAAAAAATAAATTAAAAAGTTGCTAAAAATAAAAAAAAGAAAAAAGAAAGAAGGAAAGAAAGAAAGAAAGAAGAAGAAGGAAAGAAGGAAAGAAAGAGAAAAGAAGGAAAGAAAGGAAGGAAAGACGGAAAGGAAGGAAAGGAGGAAAGAAAGAAAGAAAGAAAGAAAGAAGGAAAGAAAAAAGAAGGAAAGAAAGAAGGAAACAAAGAAAGAGAAGAATGAAAGAAGGAAAGAAGGAAAGAAAAAAGAAGGAAAGAAAGAAGAAGGAAACAAAGAAAGAGAAGAATGAAAGAAATAAAGAAGGAAAGAAAGAAATAAAGATAAGGAAAGAAGGAAAAAAGAAAGAAAGAAGGAAAGAAAGAGGAAGAAAGAAAGAAGGAAAGAAAGAAGAAGGAAGGAAAGAAAGAAGGAAGGAAAGAAAGAAAGAAAGAAAGAAAGAAAGAAAGAGAAAGAAAGAAGAAGGAAGGAAAGAAAGAAGAAGGAAAGAAGAAGGAAGGAAAGAAAGAAGGAAAGAAGAAGGAAAGAAAGAAAGAGGGAAAGAAAGAAAGAAAGAAAGGAGAAGGAAAGAAGGAAAGAAAGAAAAAAAGACGGAAATGAAGGAAGGAAAGAAGGAAAGAAAGGAAGGAAAGAAAGAAGGAAGGAAAGGAAAGAAAGGAAGGAAAGAAGGAAAGGAAAGGAAAGGAAAGAAAGAAAGAAAAAAGAAGAAGGAAAGAAAGAAGAAGGAAAGAAAAAAATAAAGATAAGGAAGGAAGGAAAGAAAGAAAGAAAAAGAAAGAAAAGGAAGGAAAGAAGGAAAGAAGGAAAGAAAGAAAGAAAAGGAAAGAAAGAAAGAAAGATGGACTACTTCTTATAAGTAACTCAAGAATGATAAACAGAGGTGGAAGTTATCTCAGGATTGGGAGTCTGCTCAGCTTATACTAAGAATAACCTTGGGTTGGCTAGGTGGTGCAGTAGATAGAGCACCAAGCCTGGAGTCAGGAGTACCTGAGTTCAAATCCAACCTCAGACACTTAATAATTACCTGGCTGTGTGGCCTTGGGCAAGCCACTTAACCCCATTTGCCTTGCAAAAAAAAAAAAAAAAAAAAAAAAACCTTAAAAAAAGAAGAAAAAAAGAATTACCTTGAGAGAAATTACTATTATCTTAATATGAGGGCAAGGACTTTTGCAAAATTACAAAGAGAAAAAAAACAAACTGTCAAACTTTTGTCATGCTGTTATACGAGGCTACAAGCAGCCATAATTCAAAGAAAATGATTAATTCATAACATGAAAACAGAAGGGATTTATTGTAACAAAACCCCACTTTACAGAAATATTTCTTCTACTTAGTAAGTGAGGCTTTCAAAATGGGAGGCTACCCTCACAGTTTCGGTAGGCAGTACATAATAATAATAATAATAACAACAACAACAACTAGAATTTTACAGGAGAAGGAAATGGCAAACCATTCCAATACCTTTGCCAAGAAAAAACCCCATGGGCAGTATTGACATGCTGTAGTCCAGAGGGTCACAAAGAGTCAGACAAGATTGAATCACTGAATGACAAAAAGCACTTTATAAAATTTAAGATTTGTAAAGCACTTTACAAATATTAACTCAGCTCCTCACAACAACCCTGGAAGATTAATGTTATTACTATCTCCATTATATAGTCAATGAAATTGAGATAAATCAAAGTTAAGGGACTGCCTAAGATTACATAATAAGTATTTGAGGCAGACATTAAACTGAGGTCTGGCCTTATCCTGCGATCTATCCATCAAGCCATCTAGTTGGAAATGATAACTATATAATAGTAATAATTTGTAATTTAATTCATATTTACCATTAATTCCACAAGTAGAAAGTCAAAGATTAGTAACACTTCTAACTGTGAGGTGAGTCACAGAGGTCAAAATAAAAGACACTGGCTAATGAAAAAAGGAAAGGTCATTTAGAACTTGAAGGAGTCCAACCTCACTGCTTCATTTGTTTCATTAGGGTCATAAGGCAAGAGCTATTGAAGAGGTGACTTAACTGAACATCAAACTGCTAGGGAATTCTCAGTACTAGACTTTATTGCCTTTGTTAAAGAAAATGTACAATGCCAGTGTATTATCCTTTTGTCCACACAAATTTGGAAAGATAAGCATTTTGATGAGAAGAGATGGGAACTCTATATTTAAACTACATTTGGAGATTTCCCTGAGATAAAATTTCAGATGAGAACAAGATTTTGTGATAAATTTATGAACTTCTATATGAAGATGATTCTTTTATGCTTTAGAACCCTGGGCTGAATCTAGAGTAAGTGTTCTTGACATCTTTTGAGTCACAAACAGCTTTGATAGCCTGGTGAAGGAGGAATCCATTCTTCTCAGATTGTTGTTGTTCAGCTGAGTCCAATTTTTAATGACCCCATTGGGATTTTCTTGGCAAAGATACTGGGATGGTTTGTCATTTCCTTTTCTAGCTGATTTTACAGCTGAGGAACTAAGACAAAGAGGATTAAGTGACTTGCCCAGGGTCATACAGCCAGATTTGAGGTCTGATTTCCGAGGCTGGATTTGAATTCCAGAGCTGGAGCTCTATCTGCTGCACCAATTAGCGGCCCAGTCACTGGCTACAAGATGACAGTTTTGGGGGAAGACTATCTGTTCAAGCAATTGAGAGGTTGTGACTTATGTCAGTGAAGAGAGTATCTCCACTGACCCCAATGAAATCATTAACCCTTCCAATATGTGTGTTTATGTATGTTTATATTTATAAGTAGATGTACATGTATTGTGTATGTGTTGTATTCCATTCACGTGTGTATATGCATGTGTGTGTTTTTATGTCAGAGCCCTGGACAGATTCCTGAGAAGAGTGAGACAAAAATATCGCTGAACCCCTGATCTGCTACATCATAGTCCAGGAAACAAAGAGTGACCAGCAGAGGGCAGAGCGCTCTCGCCCACGACTGACCAGGGAAACCTCTCACTCTGCCAAGACTGGCTTTCCAGATGGGATCCCAAATGCCCTTATTTTGAGAACTACAGAATGACAGAATTGGAAAATAACTTTGAAATTATCTAATTCTATCCCCTCATAAAGGAAATTGAGGACCGAAAGGAGGAATTGACTCCTCATTCCCATGTTTCTTCTTTGCTTTTTTGGCCCAGTTAACACCAATGACCCCATCTACATTTATGAGTCTACATTTATGAACTAGACATGCTCTCAATGCCTTAGATTAGTGTTTGATGCAGGGGTGGGGGTGGGAGAGCAATTCTATTCTGATGTAATCCTCCTTTCCTATTCCTTCTTCTCCCTACCCCAATCCCCCAGCAACAGACAACAATAAGAAAGAATCTTGTTTCCTACCATAAACTCTAAACTCAGGACCATATTTTGTGTCTTTCTTGTCAGATTAGAGATGATTAAAGGCAGGGACTAATTGGGGTAAGAGAAGGTATCTCCTTTATCCTCTTTCTTTGTTGGGAAGAATATTCTGGCTAAATTTCCCCCAGTTTAAGGATCAAAGAGAGACTAACTTCTTACATACCACAAGGCCTAGGAATTAGCTTCCCCCTTATCTGACCCAGCCCCTCCCGCTTACCCAGTCTTCCAATCTGTCCTGAGCTAGAGATGAAGGAGTCAGGATGGGAGGAGCAGAGCAGATCTCTTTAGGATTACCTAGTGCCACAGGTCTGAGGAACCAAACTTCGAAGCATTCCCAATCTTCTTTCTCTGTCCTCCCTCCTCTTCCCATCCCTGGATGTCCTGGGCTGTCATCCAAACATTCTTTGAGTCACCAGAAAAAAAAAACCCAGTTGATCCAGAGCCTGAGAATGGAATTCAATGTACTCAACAAGCAGCAAGAGATGATCCAGTGTCTTGGTGGACTTTTGGCATCTTTTTTAATCTTCCTACCCCTTCTTGCCTGCCTTAAATAATTTTACTATTTGATAGCATCTACACTCTGGCTATGGGTCCTTGCTCTGAGGCTTACCTCTGCCATTAGGACAGAACAAGTAGTGGTCATCCTCTGAGGTGGACCCAAGGAGGCCTAAGCTCTAAATATTACTGAAAGAAGCTCTACAAAAGATACCCCTTCCCTTGCCCTCCCTCTCCGCCTACCCCCAAATAACTTGTTTTTTGACCTTACACCAGGGTTAACTTGAGAACTTTGGATAGATTTGTGAACTTTAATGGGGGGAAAATCATCTTGTTTTCTAAGTGCAATTTAGCATTTTACTCTGTGATTTAAAAACATTCTGAGAAGACTTTCCCAGACTACAAAGATTAAGAACCTCAGCCTTTTAAAAAAAGGGCTTGACTTCTAAATCTGAAATCTTACAAGTATATGATTCTAGTGTATTGGGTTTCTTTAGAGATTGTCTCTGGAGTTGAATGAACTCTGTTTTTAGGAGAGATCTTAGAATTTACAACCAAAAAGAATCAACTTTATAGAATCCTTACCAAGCCCTTCCTCTTACAGAAAAGGAAAAAAGCTCGTGGAAGGCAAGCTCAATGGTCTTCTTACCCCAATCTAGCATACCTTTCAGTTATTCATTAATAGCTCACACTTTTCTAATGCTATATAGTTTGTCTCAAAACACTGCATTAAATTGAGTATTAGGAAAGATAGGCTCAGAAAGGTTAAAGAGCTTGCCTGAGATCACACAGTAAAGTGTCAGAGTCAGTTTAAACCCAGATCTCTAGACTCTGTGTTCTGTACATTTTAATAATGCAACCTGTCCTTGCTCTGAGGATTATCTCTGACATTAGGAACAAACAAGTAGCAGTTATCCTCTGAAGTGGACCCAAGAAAGAAGAGAATCATTCACCATTAGGGATGGAGAGGGCCCCTGCCCCACGTCACCTACAACCCCGTTGTTGTTGGCAACAACAACCCAGTGGAACAAATGCTTTGGGATACCCTTCTCTTCCAACCTTCTTGTGAGGATCCACTTCCCTTTCCCCTCTCTTATTTAGACATACCCTACCCTATTTCACTTTTCAGTGGTGATGAGACCCCAACTCTAGACTCTCTTCCATTCATATTAGATATATTCCAGTAAGATAGAGAAGCTGAAGACTATGCCATCTACCATATCCTATGCCCTCCAGGCATATGGGAGTTGCTATCAGATATGTTGACATATCCTTAGGATTTCTGAACCTCTCCAGCTCCCATTTGAAGTGTAAGCTCTCTGAGAGCAGGGAGTGCTTCATTTTTCTCTGTGTATCTCTAGGGCTTAGCAATGCTTGGCACATGATTAACACTCAATAAATTATTTTTCATTCATTTCATTTCTAAAATTTTATTGCCCCTTCACCTCCCCAGTCCTGACCCAGATAACCTTTTGGATTGAGCTGGGAACAGTTTCCTGGTGGAGCTTTCACTAGTCCAATACAACTAGATTTTAACATCCAATTAATTAACTGGGAAAGAATAGGTATGACTTTGAAAGAGGGTAAACAGAATTATCAGGGTAGAGGAGAATGGTATTTGGTTGCTTGGGGTTTGGGTCTGTAGGTGATAAACTAAGGGAACAGGGAAAATCTGATTCTTGGGGTGAGGATCAGAATGGAGGAAGAGGGTAATCAGTTTATTATACAGCCACCTTTCTCCTTAAAGGGATTTTTGTCATCAGGAACGCCTTTAAGGAGAGGGTCATCTCCAGCGTTGGCTTCCACATAGTCCCTAAGTTCCTTCCCTGTTTTGGAAATCTGTGAAGGAAAAAAAAAAATCTCCTTAGGACATTTATTCATTGTTTTGAGATCTTTGACTAGGAATGAAAACCTGTCAAGCAGGACTTTCCCAAATGCATGAAGGATGTGAGTAGGAATCTGACAGAATCTAGTCAGCAGAAATGATATGAATGACTATTTTTTTTTTTGTATTTGTGAGATCATGGGGTTAAGTGACTTGCCCAAATGACAGAACTAGTAAGTATCATCAAGTGTCAGACCGGATTTGAACTCAGGTCCTCCAGGAGTAGAGCTCCTGGTCTACTGTACTATCCACTGTATCACTTAGCTGCCCCCGATGACTTTAATCATAAAGATTTAGTCTTATTTACATGTGTTAATTAGTCTTGTCACTTTCCATGACTTTATTTGGTGTTTTCTTGGCAAATATCCTAAAGTAGTTTGCCATTTCCTTCTCCAGCTCATTTTACAAATGAAGAAACTGAGGCAAGCAGGGTTAAGTGACTTGCCCTGGGTCACACAGCTAGTGAGTGTCTGTGAACAAGTTTGAATTCAGGTCCTCCTGATTTCAGGGCTGATTCTCTATCTACTATATCACCTTACTGCCCCCAAATTCTCCAAATGACTTTATCAATTTAAGCGTTATCTATTTGGGTTGACAACTTGGAAGCAGGAGAATCATCATTCATCTCTCCAGGCCACACTGAGGCCAAGAATCTCTCTTTTTTTTTAATTTAGAACTTTGGCAGGTCTATCTTCTCCATCCCCATTTTTGCAGTCCAGCTTATTAGAAAGGAGTTTCCAACACCTCCTTATCCTTTCTCCCCTCCAGCAAACTATCCCATAACCTATTCCTGTGCATTCCTCTCCTATCATTAAGATGAGAGAATAGAGAAAACCAAGGAAGGAAGGAGGTCCTTACCATGACTCTTTCGTTCTTCACTTCCTTCTTAAGTTGATCGATCTGCATTTTTAACAGCTCCTTCTCAGTGAGATCTTGAGCCATATTGCTCCAAAGAAACAGAGATCCTATAGGGATGCATGAGTCCATATTAAAAATGGACTCTACCATATTAAGCAGCTTCTTTGTTGCCAATCACTACCAAATGATATCATTACACTCCTTCTTCTATTATTCCTAAATTCCTTCATTCAGGATGAAGCAAAGGTAGATCCTATTCTTCATATGCCAGGTTTAATGAAGGGATCTTCCCACTTGGGGCGATTCCCAATCTGATGGTAGAGTCACAGATGAAAAAGAGGTGGAGAAAGATGAGAAAAGGCTTGTTTGGGTTTGAGGTTTTTATCCCCATCCTGAAAAATGTGGGTGACAAGTATGGGCTAATTAAACCCACATGTGGTTCCTTTAACCACAAATCCTTGAAAGTGATTTTTAAATAGATTCCTGGGAATTTATGCTTTTTCACTTAATTCCTCCTATCAAATCAAGCCTCCCTGCAAGTCCACCCTGGTCCTTACCTGTATATGTGCCTGGTGGTATTGTCGGTGGTGGGGTACTGTTCTGAAATCTTCAGAGAGGTACCTGTCTCAGTACTAGACACAATATTGTCTGGTCCTCTTCTTTCCAACTGAAGATTTCTTCTGTTTGAAGCAGCAGATGGTCTTAAGGCCAAAATTTCTGATCCTTAAGCTGATTAAAAGACTTGAAGTCACAAGCCTATCAAGAGACTTGTGTCCCCATTGGAAACAGAAAGGAATTGTCATCTGTCCCCAAACCAATACATTAACCATCTCAAAATGAAGCACTGAGGATGCTTAGCCTATAGTAGAAAATACTGCTGACACATGTTTGGTGTGTTTAAGTACTTAAAGGGCTGGATCAGACTTGATCTGGTTAGTACCTAATTGCAAAACAAGGAGCAAAAGTGAAAGTTTCAAAAAGGCCAATCTATCTGGGTTCCATTATAAGAAAAAAGTTCCTAATGCTTATACATGTCCAAAAGTGAAATATGATTCCTCAAGGGGGTAGTAGGTTCCCTATGACCAGGGTCTTCAGCAGGAAGATTTGATAACTTAGATGACTCCGGAGGAAAAGGTGCCCTCCCTCACTTGCATCCCATGGTCTATGATGTCATGGTCCTCTTCAAGGACAAAGGACAAACAACAGCAAAACTTTGATTTTAAGGACTATTACCAGGGGTGGACCTCTTGCTCAGATCTAGATTAGTCTCTAATGTGCCAAGCATAAGATTCTGTGACTTTGTATGTTCAAGTGACTTTGACCGTAGTCTAAATGATCTCCTTGCCTCCCAGCTCTATCCATGACTTGGTATTGTCAATTGTGCCTGATTCTTCATGACCCCATTGGGGGTTTTCTTGGAAAAGATACTGGAGTAGTTAACCTTATCCAATGAATAAAGCAAAAAGAGGTTAAGTAATTTGTCCAGGGTCACACAGCTAATAAGTAATAGAAGGCCAAATTTGAACTCAGGTATTCCTGATTCTAGGGATGCTATAGGGTGCAGAGAACAGAAAGCTTGGCTGAGAGTCAGGAAAACCTGAGTTCAAAGCTGACCTCATATACTTACTAGCTGTGCAACTCTGGACAAGTCATTAAACCAGTTTGCCTTGGTTTCCTTATCTATAAAACCAGTTAAAGAAGGAAATGACAAACCACTCCAGTATCTTTGTCCCCCTCCACAAAAAAAAAAAATAAACCCCAAATGAGGTCATGAAGAGTCAGAACCAACAAGTGAACAACCAAATTCCTAACTCCAGGCCCAGTGCTCTTCACTGCAGCACTTAGCTGTCCCCTGCTATTAGGATTGATTTCTCCAGGGTTCTGGTCACATTAATTCCTATTCCATTTCTTATTCTCCAATTTTTCTTCTCATCTTCTTCCTTTCAACTGTTCCCTTCTCTCCTCATCCAACTTCTGAATTTTCTGCCCATTCAAGCAACCTGCACTAATAACCTTCTGATACCTCAGTCTTCCTTGGGTCTACCCAACTTTGAGTACATTGCTTTCTCTGCTATGGTAAGAAAAAAACATGCTCCTGATAAGGAGGCCCCCTAATTCTAGTGTAAAGCTTTTTTTCCTGAACTCAAAAGGAGAGAGAGAAAGCCATTTTCCTTCCCACCATTTCTGTCCTACTCTTGCTAACCCTGCTTTAAATAATATAAGCTAGCATTTATACAGCACTTTAAGTTCAGTAATACACTCCCCATAAATTATCTTTTCTGATCAGTCTCCATTTGATATTCTCCTCCTCCTTGAAATCTTCCTTGATTAATTCTACCTAACAATAACCACTCCTCTTTGGGGTCCTCTTATGATCTTTTCCCCAGTTTGCATTTTGTTTCCTTCATTCTATTTCTCTCTTCCTCTTTCTCTATCCTGAGTGTATGTCCATAAATCTGAGGTTAGAAGCCATATCTTTATTTTCCTTTGGTTCTACTCCCAAGAGTTCTCAGAGATCTCTGCCTTCAGGCACGCTTCATCGGACAGACTCAAAGAGTAGTGGAAGGAAGTTTTAGAAATGTGCTAGGGCCTTTGAGAGATCATCTTGTCCATTTATCTCTTTGGTGTTTATCTAGATGACAAAATCAAGCTCAATTCACTTTGGGGTTAAGAAGGAAGGGAAATGGTGAGAAAGTGTACATTCTATCCTGCTCTTGGGAATGTGTCAAATCCAAATTCAGTATTTAGCCTGATACTGATGATAGTAACAATAATTCCTGCCTTCAAGGAACCATGCTACTGGAGGGTGGGCAAGAGCTGAGCTCCATGTACATGACAGAAACACAACAAAGGACTTTATGTGGACTAAGGAAAGATTTGGACAAAATACTCTAGACCAATATAAGGAGAGAAGATTTTTAGCCAGGGAGGATCTGAAAACGCTTCCTGGAGGAGGCACTGAATAGAGTTTTGAAATGAGAATTTGGAAAGGAGATGAGAAAACTGAATTTATCCCAGTCATGGAGAATGCCTGGACAAATTCATGGAGGTAGGAGATGTAATGTCAACTTTCAGAAAACAGCTAAAGTCATTAGTTTTGACTGTAACAGAGAAAGTGAAAATAATAGTCTGAAAAGAAGACTTTAGAAAACCTTAAATGCCAGAGGGAGGAGTTTTCTTTTTATCCTAGAAGCAAGGAGAGAACTACTGGTAAGTTTTGAGCTGGTAACACTGTAATGTCTGTGCCTTAGGGAGATTATTTTGGTAGCTGTGTGGAGCACAAATTCCTTGGTGTTTTAGGGTCCACTATCCATTCCCAGGCATAGAATGTTAAAGTGGAAAAGAACCTTAAAGTCCTTCCAGCCCAGCCCTCTTATTTTATCAATGAAGGAAGAGGTAGACTTATCTAAAGTGAGTTCAGTCATGTCCCCATTTGGGGTTTTCTTGGCAAAGTTATTGGAATGATTTGCCATTTCCTTCTGCTCATTTTACAGTTGAGGAAACTGAGGCAAATAGGGTTAGCTGACTTGCTCACTTACCTGACAACTAGTCAGTGTCTGAGGCAGATTTGAACTCAAAAGGCTGTGTTTTCCCAACTCTAGACCTAGTACCCAAGGTCATACAGCTTAATATTAGGCAGAATCAGGACTAGAATCTAGAGTTCTTAACACCCAATCCAGAGCTCCTTCCTCTTTTCTAAACTGCCTCCCTGAATTAGCAAGTTCACGTTAGCATTAGAATCTGTAACCTATGTGCATCAGGAGCATGTTTTTTCTTGGCATAGCAGAGAGAGCAATGTACTTAAAGTTGAGCAGACCCAAGGCATATTGGATATGTGAACTTGGGCATGCCATTTAAATTCTAATGCCTCAGTTTCTTTACCTGTAAAGTGAGGGAGTTGAATAGGACCACTGTGAAATCTATTTTCCTCTGATCCTTATTAGGTGCAGAGATCCACCCCTTAAAATAATAACACTTTAGCAACTTCATGATAACTCTTAAGGAATTGCTGAGAAGTTATTCCTAGGCCTTAATTTTGATGCCTCTAGCTGCAGCACAAGTCCATTTCCATTTGTTTGACCTCAGTGGAGACAAAAAACATCATTCAGTCCCCACCCCCTGTAGGCTCCTACATCTAATCCTAGAAACAGCTAGACCATGATGTGATGACTAGAGGACTGGACTGGGGAGCTCTGAGCTGGGGAGATCTGAGTTCAGATCCTGCCTTTTCTGAAATTGGACAAGTTTGTTAAGCGCTCCTAGGCAGTTTCCTCATCTACAAAATAATTAATGGCACTTACCTCACAGAGCTGTTGCCAAGATCAAATATGTAAAATCCTTTTCAAACGTTAAATTACCAAGTAAATGCCAGCTATTATTATTATCTCTATGTCCTAGTCCTCTCAACTCACCAACCCCCCAGTGACTCATCTCAGAGCTTCCCAAGGAAGCCCCCACCCTCTGCTCTCTTCCCATCTCCCCACCCCCTTAAGTGGAAAAACCACACACACACACACACACACACACACACATAGACACACACACACACATGCACACGCACACGCACACGCACCCCTCCCCCAGCTCCCCTAGCACACACACACACCCTGGCTTCCTCTCTGGGGCCTGAGAGCAGATTCAGCTTTGGTTTCCTCCAAGGGGGGTAAGTTTACAGAAGGGGGTTGGAGTGATCCCCAATTAAACTCCTTCCCTCTGGCCGGGGCTGAGTGGAGTCCAGAAGGCCAGGGGAGCAAGCATCGGCTTCCTCTTGTCTGGGAATGAGCCTCACTGTCTTCCTCAAGACCAGCTTTACCTCTTCGGCCCCAGAGAAAGCCAACAAGAGGGAGGGCAATTAGAGCAGCCAATCAGAGCCCAGGAGAGGCACAAAACTTGTGTGTGGCTCCGGGTGGCTGCCTGGTGAGAGGAGGGTAACCACAACCCGGGGGGCCATGGCTGAGCTGCAACAGCTTCTGGAGTTTGAGATACCCACCGGCCGGGAGGCCCTCCGAAGCAACCACAGCAGCCTCCTCAGAGTTGCTGACTACTGTGAAAGCAACTACGTCCAGGTAGGTAGTGTCCGGTTCTGCTCCCTCCCATTGACTGCACTGGCTCCCTAGTATTTGGACACCATCCCCCAACTCCTATCAGCCTTAGTGCCTGGGCCATTTGAACCTGCTTTCTGTGGGGCTCAGGGTGGGAGAGGCTCAGTCAAAATCATTACCCACATCCAAAAATAATTCTCCATTTCCTTGTAAGACCCCCCCCCTCTCCTCCCCCAATTTATACCTGCACACTAAATGTGCTTAAACCTAAGCTCTTCCAATGTGAGTTGATGCTATCTTAAAATATGTGCTCATCATTTTACACTTTCTTTCTCCTCCTGACCCCCACCCACCAACTCAGAGAAGAGTAGGGCTGGAGGCAATACCTTAGGGGGAAAAAAACACAACCCCAAACATTGCCTTTCCACTCTTTGTAGTAGGCATGGAAGTCTCTGGGGCAGTGAGTGGAATGGTGAATTGGGTCAAAACTAAGAAAACTTAAGGAAAAGGAGAGGAAAATAGGTCAGATTGTGTTATTGTGGGACTCAGAGGTAAGAAGATGCAAAATGATCTCATTGAGGTACCTTCCAACCAAGGGAAAAGATTCTGGGATTTTTCCAAGCATCTGGGTGCCACTGAAAAGACTTGTCTGAAGCTATCTGCATTTTCCCAGCTTCTCTCAGGATTGAAAACCCAAAGAAGCTTGCTACTTTGATGAAGGTACAGTAGTGGAGAACAGATAGCCAAAAGGGGGAGAAAAGCAAGGGCTCTGTCAGGTAAATGCATGTGGGAAGGATGGAATGATGACATTTCCATTCATATTGGCATTGTAACCTACAAGTGAGATGCCAAATGGCATGCAAAATAGCACCTGATCTTGGACTGTTGATGAACTGTCTCACCCTTACTGACTGCCAATGTAGTATAACTCAGTTCAATTCAACACATTGAGGAGAAAGCCTTGGCTAGGGAGTCAGGAAGCCTTGAGTTCAAATCTTGCATCTGCTACCGGTGATGTTTCTGTTCTTCGGCTTCCTCATCTGCATCCTGTGAAAATAACAGTCCCTTCTTCTTCTGAAACCCTTTCTTCTAGACACTATAGACTTTTCTTCTAGAAAGGATTTTTATTGCCTTATTGAAAAGGAGAGAAGGAAGGAGGAAGCATGTTTCAGATTAAGAAACTGAAGTTTTCTTAAAGGAAAAGGAAGGAAGGAACTCAGTGAGGGTATCCATGGTAAAAACTGGGATGCTTAGAGACTCAGTGAACTAACTAGACTTTCCAGGCCATAACTGTTTTCCTTGCTTTGTCTGGGACGCTTATCAGGTTAGGAGGAGATGGGTGACTGATCAATGCCGTTATTTAGAGTCCCTGATCTATCCATTCTACACACTTCTCCCTTGTCAGGAAAACCACAAGGGTAGCAAATAGAAGATGCTGGGGTTAACCACAGTTCTATATCTTGTTTCTCAGGATTAACTGAGTTTACATATCTGGGGTAATTGCTGTGGGATTTCTGAAGGATAGGAATCTTAAACTCCATTATAGGGTCCTCCTGACCATTTCACCCCCATCCTCTTTCCCCACTTCATTCCAGGGGCTTCTTCCTTATCAGCCAAAGCCAGGGTCAAGGCTCAGAGGGATAGAGTCCAGCCTTTACCTTTCCAACCCAAATAACTGCTTCCTGATGAGGGTTAGAAGAAACCTTACAGATTGTAAATTCAAACTGGAGTCAACTTGAGCTCCTGAGAGCTCATAAATCATTCCACAAATTGAGGCTTGATTCATTGTTTTGCTGATTGCCTAAACTTAAGAAAATTATTTAAAAAATTGTTAACACAGTTTAAACTTAAAAGTATATCTTGGACACATGGGTTTCTCCTGGAGAATAGTTATTTAACATTTATTATTTATTATTTACCAACATACTCTTGCTTATAGATCATCTCACCTAGATCTGTTTTCTTTTTTCTTGGAGGCAGTTGAGGTTGAATGACTTGCTCAAGGCCACACAATGTCTGAGATCAAATTTTAACTCAGGTCCTCCTGACTCTAGGGCCAGTGCTTTATCCATTCTTTTGTTTTCAAGAGGAAACTAAGACCCAGAAAGTTTAGTGATTTTCCCAAGATATTCAATATCAGAATTGAAACTAAAACTTCTTTATATTCTTCAGTGCTCAGTACAATGCTCCACACACAATGTTAAATTAAGTATTTATTACCAATAATAAACATCATGAATGACAGCTGGCATTGATATAGAATTTGCAGAATATTCAATAAAATGTTATCCTTGCAACACTGGAAGAAAGTTCTTATTATTTCCATTTTACAAATGAGGAAATTGAACTAAAAAAAAAAACAGATGAAGGAACTTGACTAGGATCACATCGCTAAGAAGTTCAGAAGCCTGATAAGAACTCAAGCTTTCTGGACTCTAATTTCATCACTCTTGCTACAATTAGTGTAATTAATTAAACTCCTACTTCTGTACTTGTCCACATAACAGCTAATTAGTCTTTCCCTCCTTAAATCTCTGTTTGGACTTCTCCAATGCATGTATCATATTCTAACCCATACTATGCTTGTTTGTGTACATATCTTATCTCCCCAGCTAAATTGCAAAATCCTATAGGTAAGGGATGGTATCTCTTATCTTGGTTTACATCTCCTAGCTTAGTATCTGACAGTAAGCATTTAATAAATGTTTACTATTATTATTGACTTTGCACATAGTAGACCCTTTATAAATCTTCAACAAATGGATGAATGAGTGGGAAAAGTCATCTGTCCTGTTCTCCTGCCCAATGAACCTCTGGGTTCATCTTCCAATAGCCAGGAAGGACAGATGATCTCCTTTGTGCCTAAAGATGAAAAGGAAGCTGGATGGATACATCACCTATTTCAACCTTTTTGTTTAGGAAAAAAAAAAAAAAAACTACTCCACCAGATGGATAAAGCTATTGCCAACCATGCTTGTACCTAAGATTGAGGGGGAAAAAATCATTTGGACCAATTTGGACTTTAAAACACAAGGCCTAAGAGACAGAAAAAGTAGAGACCCCAAAACATTGTACAACCACTATAGGGTGAGGATAGACAGCTGCAGAAGAGCTTATGTGACATATAGCAGCCAAGACTGACTCTTCTTAGTCACTAGTGGTTCTTAACCTGGGATCCTCAGACTCCTAAGGGAGTTCATGAACTTGAATAAGAAAAAAAGTCACATCTTTGTTTTCATTGACCTCTAGCTGAAATTTAAGATTTCAGTAATTTAAAGATGATTCTGAGGAAGAATATTCATCATTTGCCAGAGGAGTTTAGAACCCAAAAAAGGTTTAGAGTTTCTCTACTACACACAATTGTTTCTAATTTAAAAAGCCCCAATTCATCTACATTTTGGCATCTTAGTTAAAGTTCTGCAGTTAGAATTCCATTTTAGGTTTTTTGAGGGTAGAAGGGAAGTCCTTTCTGAGATCTCTTGCAGGTCCTTTGTTCATCACTCATTCTGAGGCTTCATTCTTAATGCACATAACCTCTGGGGCAATCCTTTTTTTTTTTTTCTCAGTGATAACTGTGGTGTAGTCAGAAGGGCCCTTGATTTGAAATTACCAGACAGGGTGAAGTCCTTATTTTCTGTGAAACCTTAGGCAAATCATTTCCTCTCCATAGGGCCTTAGTTTGCTCATGTATAAGAAAAGAGGTTTGTTTTAGGACCTTTTCAGCCCTGATAGGCAATGATGCATGTGAGGTCTGGGCTGTGCTGGAAGTAGAACTATTTGTCCTACAGGCCACTGAAAAGAGGAAAGCCCTGGAGGAAACCATGGCCTTTACCACTCAGGCCCTGGCCAGTGTGGCCTATCAGATCAACAACCTGGCTGGCCATCTGCTGAGGATGCTGGATCTCCAGGACATTGGGTTGAGGCAGGTGGAGGCCAATGTGAGCACACTGGACCAGGTAAGGGGGAAGGGAAGAGCCAGAATAGCTGTCCTTGGTTCATCTCAATAAAGTCATTTTGATCCCCTTTCTTCCTTCCTCTACCCTGTACTTGACCATGGGTCTGTAATCTTAGATCCAATAACTTGGTATAAATTAGATAGATGAGAGAGAGAGAGAGAGAGAGAGAGAGACCTGCATTTCAGTGGAATTAGTTACCTTTGTATATTTTATTCTATACATTTAAAGATATTATTTTCAGAAGTAATCTATAGACCTTATGAACTGCCAGAGTCCACGATACAAAAACGGTCAAGAATTCTTGTCCCGGATCCTTGTTTCTGGGAGACCATTCTTCATCCATAATAGCTAAGCTCCCACACACAATTTCTCTATCTTTCTACTGGTTGTCTGGAAGGAAAGGAATCTGAATCTTTCTTAGTGCTAGCTCTTGGCTTTGTAGATATGCTTATGATTTCAAGAATCATAGACTTAGATGAAAGGGTCTTTAGAGGTTATCTAGTCTCAACCCTTTTTTTTGACAGAGGAAGTTAAACCCACACAGGGGTGATTGAGGTATATTCAAGGTCATACAGATCCTAAGCCATAGAGACTGAATTCAAACTTAGGTCCTCTGACTCCACACCCACTGTTCTAGATGGACAGAGAACCCTGATCTCCAGTAGAGGATGGGCAATGGGAGGGAGATAGAACCCTAGACCAAAACAGTAGCTTTGGAGTGTATTCAACAGGGAGGCAGTCCTCTGCACAAATGTTTCTCCCATCGCCTCACCCCACACCGTCCACTTTCCTTCCTGCATGCTCCAGTGCCCATAGACTTCTGGCCTATAACACATGAATCTCCCCCCTCCCACCACTGATGGGGTGTGTCCTTTCCTCTTGTTCCAGCAAACAATTCCTTTTCTCCAGGCTCCGTGTCTCCAGTGAAAATTCCATGGAGAGAACAGAGCCGATCCATCCACCCTTCCCATCCAGGCCTTCAGGCCCCAAATCCCCTCTCACCCCGCCCCTTTAGATGGGATGATATGTTTTGAGCCAATCTAGCTTCCTCCCAACATCCCCCCCAAACCCCACCCCCGGGGGATTCCATGTTTTCTCTCTTCCTCCTGTTCCTGTCTGTCT
This sequence comes from Macrotis lagotis, assembly GCF_037893015.1. Classification (NCBI taxonomy): domain Eukaryota; kingdom Metazoa; phylum Chordata; class Mammalia; order Peramelemorphia; family Peramelidae; genus Macrotis; species Macrotis lagotis. The sequence goes on from NC_133659.1 coordinate 193,408,257, forward strand.
AATAATAATTGTCATTCCCTCTCCACAGGAAGTTACTGAAGTGGTTCCATCCTCCCCAACACACATACACACAGAAACACACACACACACACACACACACACACAACATATATACACACACACTCTCAACTGTAATTACTGAGTGACCTTGCAAACAGTTCACCCACTCTGGCCCTTATCTCTATGTGGTATCATCCTACTCCCTTCACCACCCACCCATGGGTTTGGAGGGGTCCTTAAAAGATTCAAAGTCAGGGAGGAACCTGGATCAATGCCCACAATAGGTATTTACCCTTCCCTGACCTTTACTACCCCCTCCCATCCACCCAATCTCCACAGATGGTGAGCATACACATGGAGAAGGTTGGCCGAAGGGAGATTGGAACACTGGCTGTGTTCCAGAGGCTGCCGACAAACCAGAAGATCATCCCCCCTGAGAACCTGCCTGTGATGGAGCCCTACTATAGGAAACCTCTCAACTTTGCCAGCTTGGATCATGTTGGGCATGGCATGAAGGTAGAACCAGAGGTCCCTCCAATCTTGGTCAGGGCTTTCTTCCACTTCAATCATTCATTTCAACATACTTTCAAGCCCATAATACAGGCTTTGATTTCTGTTTCTGGGGGAGCCATAAAACTAACCTCTTTCCTCCTTGAATGCTCTATTTCCTAATCTCCTGTTTGAGCAAATCACTCAACTTCTTCTTATGCCTCCTTTCACAATTGTCCCTTAATACCCTTTTGTCCCACACCCCAAACAAATTTAAATTTATTAATTTTTTTGCTGAATGTGAAGTTGAGTCCCGAGCTTCCTCTCTTACTGTGGTGCTGAGAAAAAGCAGTGGGTGCTGGGCCCTGGCTGTGCATGAGAACAGCCCAACCACTTTATGAGAATAGAAACTTCCTCTGGCTGGAGGTTTGAGGTGTTAGTGCTTTTTCAGCCACTGTCATTGCCATGTCAGAGCCAAGTGCGGCTGGGGTGCAGGGGGTGGGCTGGGCTGCAGCTGCCTAAAGGAGCTCTCAGAGAACCTTGGTGGAGGGGAAAAAATCCTCCCCAGAAGTCTCCCGAGCCCACCCTTTGCCCCCACTTCCTCACACTGAAGATTGGTTTCTTCAAATCTCTACTTCTTATGCCATTAATATGACCATTTTAGATAATCTCTTGATCTCATTCCAAAGACAATTCCACACTCAGTTATCCAAGTGTCGTCTATCCTAAATCTCTTGTTACATGCAGATTAAAAGTTCATTTTCCTCTTACTTCAAGTGGAAGTGACAATAACCACCTTTCACATGGAAGATCATTGTCTTTTTTCTGCCCTTATCATTTTTGCCCTTATAAAAATAGCCTTAAATTACACACACACACACACACACACACACTTTCTTTTTTTTTGCCCTTTTCATCATTAACAGTTCCTGATGAATTGGACCTTAAAAGGATAGTGTTCTTTACACAAGGATACTTCCTATATTTCTCCAACAAAACAAAAAACACCATTAGATACTCATGATACTGAGAATGAGGTCTTTTGCCTCATCTACTGAAGTCAAAACACAAATATCTCCTCAGGCCCGGCAACTTTTCCCCTGCTACTGTTCAGAAATTGGCCTGCACTTCCAGAACCAATTCTTGATCAATGCCCTTCCGGAAGCCCCCGGGGTTCTGGGCTGCTCAGTTGGGAGTCAGAGGTCTAGACCAAAATAGGGTCTTTCCTTCTCAGGCCTTCCTATTAAGATTGAGGTGGAGTGAGGAAGAAATCTGGATGGTAGTGGGAGGAGAGGCTGCTATTAGAAGATTAAAGGGCCACAGTCAGTGGGGGAAGTGTCTTCTCTAGAAGACCAAGAGAGAAAATAAGGGGATGTTGTGGCTGGGGAAGAGGAAATGGCTGGCAGACGGTGTGTCTGTCTCAGCCCTGACTCTGGTAGCAGTAAGTCTGCATACCGCATGCTTCTGACGTGCTGGGTCCAACTGGAAATGAGGCAGAGGGGAGCTGTAGTTGGGAATCGAAACAGAGTTGGGAGTCATCTTCCCCCACCCAGTTCCCATCCCTGGTACCCCAGTTCCTCTCTCTTGGTTCCTTTTGAGGTCAAGGAAAGGATGGCACACAATAGGGAGCAGTTGGGCAAGGGGGCCAGCCACTTAACTTTGGCCTACCTCTCCTCTCCCAGGATCTGAGCACCCAGCTGTCCAGAACTGGAACACTCTCCAGAAAGAGCATCAAGGCTGCAGTTAGCCCTACCCCAGGAACCCTGGGGTGAGTGAGGGTCTTGTATAGTCAAACAACCCTTATTTGTTCCTGGCTTGTCAACTCCTCCTTTCCCCCAGATCATTCCCACCTCCTCTCTTTCCTATCTAGTCTACCCCCTTGTAGGAGGCTGATTTAACAGCTTTTCCTTCCTTGGTTGGGAGTGGGGGAAGTGGAGGTAGATGGAGCAGAGGAACGAGTTTAGGGATTGGGGTCAGGAAGACTTGAAAGCAACTCCAGCTAACCCTGAACAAGTCACCCAATCTCTCTCCTTCAGTTTTCACAACTATAAAATAGAGATTATAATACCTATTTCCCACAGTTGTTGAGAGGATCGAATAGATTTCTAAAGTCCTTAGCACCATGGCTGAACCATAAAAGGCTTTTAATAAATGTTTCTTTTCACCTCCCACTTCATTTTGTTGCTCCCCTAATTCTCCTCCAGTCGGATCTCTAGAGTTCCCGAACCTGTACACCTCCCAATCATTCCTGATGACAAACCCTCTGCAGCCTACTCTCTGACCTCTAGCAGGTAAGATCTTTCCACTGATAAAGTCTGGTATGGGGGAGAGAACATGACCTTCAGAAAATTATCCCTGCTCCGGCCCCTCCCTTCCTCCTCTGTCCTTGGGGTATGTAGAGTGGTCAAGGAATACCGGACTGGGTCATTGGGTTGTTGGGGATCAGGACCAAAGAGCCAAAGTCCCCAACTGTTTCTCTGTTCTTCTTTGGACTTTAGTAGCACTGAAGGCATCTGTGGGTTCCCTGGGTCCAAGATGCCAATGATGCCCCAAGCCCCACCTCTCCCTGACTCCATGTCCCCAAACACCGAAGCACTGGAGACATCTGTTCCTGAGGAGCTGCCAACACCACAACCTGGTAAGGAGCACCATACCTCCCTCAGTCCTCTCTCTCTAGCTCCTTTACCCATGTAACTTCCCTTCCCATCCCTTCTGGCCTCCCGTTCCTCTCCCACTCACCTTCACCAAAGGAGCCTTCAATTTTCTTCTTTAAGATTGTACAAATAGCTGTGGAAAAAAATTCCCAAGTGAACCTACTGGGTTGGGAGGAAATTGTGATGGGATTTTACTTCTTTAACAAAGATTTAAGGAATTAGTATAGTATTTAGACCTGTTCTAGGACCTATGGAAGAGATGGCAGAAAACAGTCCATTTTCATGTCTTCTGAAGATTCTCCCCACCACCACCATCTTCTGCTTTCCTTTCAGCACCAGATCTGCCTCTGCCCCTGCCCCCTCCCCTAGATCTACCCCCACTCTTGGAGACTGATGAACTGATGCTGCCACCGCCTCCATCCCTTGACTTTGACCTAGAACAACCTTCTTGGGCTCCTGCTCAGTATTTGGAGAAAGGTACTACTTTCTAGATATTTCTTGGAGAACGGGGCAGTTAGGTGAAACAGAGGATGGAGTGCCAGAACTAGAGTCAAGAAAGAATCCTAGTCCTGAGTTCAAATCTGGCCTCAGATACTTACTAGTTGTGTGACCCTGAGCAAGTCACTTCACATTTTTTTAACCTTGGTTTTCTCATCTGTGAAATAAGCTGGAGAAGGCAATGGCAAACCATTCCAGTATCTTTGCAAATCCAGATGAGGTCATGAAGACTTAGACCTAACTGAAACAACTGAACAGCACTTGAAGGTGTTGCCACCCTGGCCAGCTTTCACACCATTTGGATGCCTGGATCTCTTGGCTTCAGCCAGGGATTCTTATCCTCCGACAGCCTTATTTGAAAGAATTGGGTCTTGTGAGTTTCCTCAAGAAACCTCATCTTACAAATGAAGGCACTCTTCTAGCTCCGTATTGGTACTGCTATCTAGATCTAGACTCAGAGCTGAGACAGACACACCATCTAGTTAGCCTTCCTTTCGATGATCTCTTAGAACTAGTTATGTGACCTCAGAGACCATCTTGTCTCGTATTCTCCAGTAGAGCTTTGCTGTGAACTAAGGAAATCTCTAAATTCTATACCCCTGATTTCATGATCTTTGTAGTTTTATGCCTTACTATCAACTGTTGACTCAGAAGGGCAGGGAACCAAAATTTGGGATGAGGGAGGAAAGTTTTTAAAAGATGCATTTAAAAAATTAAGAAACTTCAACAGTAACAATTTGTCAAACCTGTAAAAATTTGCCACGGGGAAAAAATCTGCATTTTATAAAACTGAAACCCAGAGAAGTTAATGACAAAACCACATAATACGTTAGTGGTGGAGCTGGGAGTAAGAGGCCTTGAAAAAGTCATCTAAGCTCTCTAAGTGAAATCACTTTATTAAATGAGGGGGTCGAATGAAATAACCTCTCAGATCCCTTCCAAGTTCAAATTTATGATTCTGGGTTAGAGCACAAATCTGACTTAATTCATTTCTCCTATGAAATATGATTTACTCTAAAAATGAGAAGATCAGGGTTCATATCCTGTCACTTTGTGACCTTGGGTGACTCATTTAAACTCTTTACCTCATCTTTGATATGAGCATGTTGAATTACAGGACCTTGAAAGTCCTTTCCAGCTCTAAACATATGAGTTTATGTGGCAGAATTTTCAGAGCTTGCCTGGGTCACACACACAAATACGCCCAGACCAGGCTTTGAATCTGAGAAATTCAGAATATTTCAAGGAAGCAGAAGATACCCTAATAGATAACTGAAAATATTTCATGACCAAGTTTAATCTTAATTATGTTTTCATTTTTTTTTTTTTTGCTGTTGGTTCCTCTTCCTAATACTGGGTAGCACACACTGACTTGGAAACAAGTTTTTACTGGATAGCAAGGGAAGATGATTGGAAGAATATTCCACAGTCCAAAGAGTAGATCTGTCAATTTGGTCTAACAATAACAAATATAAAACTCAAGTCCTATATCCCCATTTTAGACATGAAGAAATAGACAAAAGGGGGGGTTAAGCTAGTAAATGAATGCGAAGATTTGAACTTGGGTTTTCCTAAACCAAACCCAGTACTCTATATGTAGTATGCAATAGGTAGCTTTCCTTTACCTTATGCTGCTTAACTTCTTTTAATCAATGACTTGAAAGCACAATTGAAAGGATCATCAAATTTTCAGTTGGCACAGGGATCAGAAAGTTAATACAATCAGGATCAAAAAAAAGAACTATAAGGCCAGCTCAAAGACAAAATGGAAGACTGGCAAATTTAGATAAACAATGGCAGAAGCACAAGATGGGGCAAATATGGCCAGACAATTTCTCTGGAAATTGCACATTTTTGTAGACTATAGGCTTATTTGAATCAACAAAGGGACATCATAAGTGAAAAAACTAATATGCTGCAATGACAGGTATAGTATGTTGAATTAGATCATAACTCTATTCCCTCTTCTAACAAATAGACCACATCTAGCATCATATTCTAGGAACTACACATTAAGAGGAACATTGATAAAACTGGGAGCAATCTAAGAAAGCAAATGGACTAGGGACCTGTCATGGGGAGTAGGGTGGGGGAATGATCAGACTTGTTTTCTTTGGTCATATGGGGCAGAATTAAGAGGTAGATTTGAACTGGTGATTACCAGAGGAAGTGAGTTTTGTCACTGGAGGTCTTCAAAAAGTTGGACAACCACCAGTTTGACATATTACTGGGGAGAATGGTTTGTTCAGGTTTAGGTTCTTTCCAAATCCAACATTTAAGAGGTAGGAGAGGGTAGCTTGATGGATAGTGACCAGGACTATAGTCAGGAAGACTTGTTGGAATCAAATCTGGCCCCAGAAACTATTTCTGTGACCCTGGTGCAAGTTACTTAACCCTGTTTGCCCCAGTTTCCTCCATCTGTAAGATAAGCTGGAGAATGGCAAAAACCACAGTATCTCTGCCAAGAAAACCCCAAATGGCATCATGAACAAGAATATAGTGAGCCTAAAATTGCATAGTAATAGTTGAGATTTATGTGCACTCAAGCCAATTGTCCTTTGAAATGGATTCACTCCTTAGGAATATAGTACTTCTTTCAGGAAAATAGGTCTTGTAGCACAACCCCGGGGCTTCATCTTGTACCCATTGTTTAACGGGATCACCCAAGACTCATTTCATAGAATCAGCACTATGAGGGACCCTATGAGGTATTTGGGTGAAGATAAATCACTTGCCCAGGGTCACAGCAAGCTTTGCAGCCATATTCAAGCCTAGGATCCCCTGTGACAAAGCAAGCTGTCAGTTTCTCTCATCACTGCTTGAGGGTCTCAGTGTGATATCCCCTCCTCTCACACAGTGGTGACGCTGTACCCTTACACCTGCCAGAAAGACAACGAGCTCTCCTTTGATGTGGGCACCACCATCTGGGTCACCCGCCGCTACTCGGATGGCTGGTGCGAGGGTGTCACCTGTGAGGGTTCTGGCTTCTTCCCTGGAAACTACGTGGAACCAAGCTGCTAATAGCCATGGCATCTGGGAATACTGGTACCAAGAAAGGGACAAGCTGGTGCCCCTTTCTCTAGCCTTCACCTTGCCCTTGGGCTCAGAGCCTTACCCCCTTTCCCCCAATATTTCAGTAACTTCATCCATTCCGGCAAGTTTTCCCGTGTGCCTGGGCACAACGTTGGGGGCAAATAAAGGGAGAGAGAAACTCAGCACTTGGACAGCTTCAAGAGATTCCCAGACTGAACGCCTTGTGTCCTGTACGCTGTGCTAGCATTGTCTGGGGTGAGGGGTGGGACCGGGAGATGTGTTTTCTTCGTAAGGGAGAAGGCAAGAACAAGGGATGGTGCCAGCAGATGGTTTGTTGGCAGGTGAGAGATAATTCTAACATTTGGTGACGTTTGCCCTCCCACTTTGAATAAAACCAGGTTAAAGCTCTTGATCGTTCCTGCTTGGGGCAGTGTTGTTGCCCTGTGATCCTCCTCTCCGATTTTCATCAGCATTGGAGGGTCCCCATCGTCGGACTTCACTAGAGCACCCCTGAAACATCCCTCTCCTAGCAAACGTGTTAGGACTCATTTCGCCTCCTCGGGGCTCCAAGGTCACCTGTGTCGAGGGGGTTGGATCGTCTCTCAAGACTTGGGGGGCTTTGGGACCTCATGCGGGTGCCGGGCCCCCGCCCGGCCCGCAACTGCACCGGGAGTCCCCGGAGGGCAGCTACGCCAGTACTGGAGGCCTCGCCTTCCAGAGCAGGCTCGGGGGTCCCTGCTCCCCGCTCCCTCCCGCGCGAAGGAGACTCCACTCGGACACCTTTTCCCCCTTCACTTCCTTTATGGCCCTCAGGCGGCAGGGAGCGCGGCGAGCGGGCACCTTGGGCTTGGCTGGCTCTGCTTAAAAACATCATGGCTGTGAGTTCCAAACACTGCGAGACGGGCCTACGTGGGGGGGGGGGGGGTCCCGGGGAGCTCGGCTCGGCTTCTTGCCGCACAGCTGGGGGGGGGGGCAGGGACGGTGGGGCCCGGCGCTCCCCGGTCCCGCCGCCGGGTGGGACGGGCGGGGGGCGCCCAGCAGCTCCTGCAGCCGCCCCCCGGCGCCCGCGCGTGTCTGTGTGGAGGCGCGGCGCGTGTGCGCGGGCCGCCCGCCCCCCCACGTCCCCCGCGAGCGGGGCGCGGCCGGGAAGGACAGACCAGAGGGAGCCCGGGGTCGGGGGAAAGTTGTCGTGTTGGTGATTCGGGGCGGCCCGGCTCCCCGGGGCCCCTAGCCCTTGCGCAGCATGTCCTGCAGGTAGCGGCGGACCTCGACGCCCGACTCCCAGGGCACCACGGTGGCGCGGCACGGCGAGGGCTCGGCGCTCTGCGCCTCCTGCAGCAGCCGGTGCATGGGGTAGCCGCGGCGCGGGAAGGCCACGTCGCCGGCCGCCAGCAGCGCCGTGGGGCAGAAGTCGTTGGCGCCGTCGCCCACGTACAGGAGGCGCTCGAAGTGCACGCCGGCCTGCGCCCGCTCGCGCAGGTAGTCGCCCAGCACCTGGCGCTTGCACATGTTGGCGGGGCAGCGCGCGCACGCGTGCTGGTGGAAGGGCCGCAGCCGCAGCAGGCCGCGCTCGTCGGGCGCCGCGGGGTTGCTCAGGACCCTCCGGAACAGGCCGCGGTGGCCCGAGGCGCGCAGGGCGCTCTCCACGCCGAACGTGTTGGCGTCCGAGATGAGGATGGTCTCGAAGCGGCCGCCCTGCCTGCCGAGGAACTGGAAGAGGTCGGCCATGCCCGGGCAGAGCGGGAGCGCCTCGTAGACGCGGCGCAGGTCCTGGGGCCGCACGCCCTGCTCGCCCAGGTGCCGGAACACGCGCTGCATGTACTCGTTGTAGAAGCCCTCGCGGAACGTGGCGCGCAGCCCCTCGGGCAGCTTCTGGCCCGGCGCCGCGCGCACGATCGAGTCGTCGCTGTTCTCGTTCACGATGGTCTCGTCGAAGTCGAAGGTGAGCAGGAAGCGGGGCGCCCCCGGCTCCGCCATCCCGGCGGCGTCCTGGGAGGGGGGAGCAAGCGAGAAGGGGCGCGGCAGCGGCCCGCCGGGGAGGGGGGCGTTAGACAGCCGCCGCCACCTGAGGGGACCCAAGGGCTCAGTTAGCCTCGGCCCGGCCGCGGCCCCCGCCCCTTCCCCGGAGAGCCCCGTTATGCGCGCGCGGGGGGACCGAAAAGCACCCCACACCCCGCGTTCTCGTTGTCCTTGGGGCGCCCCTTCCCCGGGACACCTCTCGGATCCGTTCCCCCAATAAAAGGAACATGGGGGCGCCTGGAATGAGCCGCCCCTTTTTCATTGTTGTGCCCCTGCTCGTCTTCAGACCCCACTAGAGAGGGCGGCTGACTCCCTCCGCCCCTCTCCGCGCCCCCCATGGACAAGGCAAATTCTCTGCCCCCTTCCGAAGAGCAGCCCCAACCCAGCCCTTCCTATACCCCAGCCACAGGAGGGAGGACACATGGACACACACACACAGACACAGACACACGCACACACCGCAGAATTTCCTCATTCCTCTCTTACTTCCCAGAAGCAATCATGGGACCGTCCAAGAGAAGGAATGGCTACAGTGGTGGTCAAGGGGAGGGTCCCCAGCGGAGGCTGCATGCCACCGAGGAGGGCTTTCTCCAAGATGCTGCAGATTTCTAGGATGAGGCACGAAGTGCCAAGCCAGCTTGGGAGGCCCAGTCAACATTGAGTCTGGCCCTATCCTAGAGACCTGGATGTTCCTCCTTCTACTTCAAAGGTTCTTAACCCATTCTGTGTTCTGGAACCCCTCGGGAGTCTCCTGGAGCTTATGGACCCCCCCCCCTCATATTGTTGCCTATATTGAGGATTAAACAGAATGCTAAATCCCAGAAGTTAACGAAAATAAAGACATTGATTTGTTCAAGTTCACAGACCCCAGAAATCTATCCTCAGACTCCTTGGGTGACCTGAGTTAAGAACCTCTGTTCTAGAAGGAGGCAAGAGCAAGGAGTGCCTCTGTTGCAGTTTCCTGAACAAGCTAGGAGGTAAAAGGTTCTTGTAGCTAAGTCATGGATTCCCAAGGGCTCCCAACTATTGGTTCATCGCTAATCACTTGCCAGTTCCCCAGGAAGGGGGTGTCAGCAGGCAGGGTTTCTGTCAGAGGTCGAAGCAGCCGGACAGCAGAATTGGGGCTGGGGAGGGCGGGGCCGTCCCGCAGGAAAGTACAGCACACCTGGGAGACAGGGAGGACGGGGACAATGACAGAGGATGGGAAGGAAGAAAGGAGAAAGCTCACCAGATGCGGGAGGTGGCCCCATGAGTGGAGGAGAGAGAGTCGGTGGCACCAGAACAGAAAGGGGAATGAAAAAAGGGAAGGTTAGGAGGGAAAAGGTCCATCATGCCAGGAAGGATAGAGATGGAGGAAGATGATGGAGAAGAGAGTGCAGTAGGGAGAGGCCAGGAGAGCTAAGATAAAGGGGTGGCAAGGACAGGGAGCACAAAGATGAAAGGAGGAAGAAGGGGAAAAGATGAGTAAGCCAAACAATGCCAGAAAGGAGTAGAAGGAGAGAGACAGGGAAAGCACAGCAGACCCACTTCTCCCCTCCACTGACTTTGCAAACAGTCTCGTAGAGAGTATTATGTGCAATTTTGGAATATTCTGTATAACTCCAACATTACTCTCCTAGCCCCAAAACGCTATGCTTGGGGAGTGGGCTCAGGAGAACTGAGTGCTATCCCTCAATTTGCCATGCAACGTTGGCAAGCCATTCACCTAACAGTGCCTCAAGTTTCCTCACCTGTAAAATGAGGAGCTAGACTGAATGAGCTCTAAGATCCCTTTTTACAAAAATACTCTTGACTGTAAGTAGATTACTGGAAAAAAAAACACACACACACAAACAATATATTTATATACCACTTTCCCCTTTCCCATCTCCTCTATCTTCACCTAAGGATTTAGAAGAAAGATGGAGCCAAGGTCATTGCCTTTGTCTCCACGGCACATAAAAGGCAAACCGGGATTTCCCCAACATTACCTATCATTTTCCAGAATTGGGATTTGAAGCTGGTTCTCCTACCTGAGCAATGGGGCTGCTTTCCAGATGACCCTATTTCCCAAGGACCTGAGATATCCAGTGCCCTAGGATACTGGAAGCGCCTTGTACTGGGTGCAAAGCACTGGTAATTCTTCCCAGCGGGATATACATAACCTCAGGAATCAGATGTAAAGAGTGGAGTCTTAGGGGAATTATTTACACCCTGTATATTAGGGCAGCCCTCTGGACGATCTGTGGCTATTTCCCTCCCCTATACCCCTCCCCAATTACTTGAATGGCCATCAGGGGGAGCTACTTACCCTAGAAAGGCATCTCAAGCCAGTGACTGGAAAACACCCGTTCATCCTCAGGACATAACCCAGGGCTCTGCCAGTTGAAACTTTTTACCAGTAGTTCCCAAAAGCTGTATTCTGATCTCCCTGATAATCACATGAGAAAAGTCAGTGGAGAACACAGAATTCAGATTTCCTATGCGCCCCATAGAGGAATGAGCTCTTCTGTTTCCTATCCAAGAAGCTGACTGGCACATACAGGTTCAGTATTAGAAGGTTCAGAATACCTGCTCATCATGCTTTCTACTGTTGTGCCTACAACCGAGTGAAGAAGGTCAATGGCAACTGGATCACTCAGTCCACAAACATTTTTAAAAAATTGTTTTTAAAGCATCTTATCACCACTGTACTGGATAGCAGCTGTGTTAAAGTGGGTCAGAAGGTCTCAGAACCCAGCTCTGAGGTGTCATTTAACATCCTCTGAACCTCTCAGTCTCCTCATCTGTAAATACTTGCCCTTCACCGAGTGTTTGGAATCAAATGAGACATGGATGGCACAGTGGGTAGGATGCTAGTCTCGGCATCAGGGAGACCTGCTTTTGCTGCCTTAGACACTTAGCTGAATTAGGTTGGATGAGACCCTTTGACTTTCTCAGTCTCAATTTACCCATCTCTGCAAAATGGCAATACTATTATTAGTACAATACCTTACAGGATTGCTTTGAGGATTAAATGGGATAACACAAGGCCGACTTTTCGATTTGAGGACTACCCAATTACACTAATGTGTAAAGCACTTTGCAAACCTTAAATGGTTATATAAATAGTGGCTACTACTATAATGGATGTGAGGTAATTTGCACACCAAAAGGTACTATATAAGTGCCAGGCATTTTTGGTTTTAGGCAACATTAGGGAATTAGGGGATACTTGGGTTCCTCAACCTCCATTTAGGGGAAGCTCTTAGCAAGTCAAGAGATTATTTCAGGAAGTGTCAGTATATGGGACTTTCAATTGAACAACTATTCTTGGGATAGGAAGAGATGGGTGATGGAGGTAACATCTAAGATAGAGAACATGAGAGCAGGAGGTAAGAAGGAAGGTCTGGATTTGGTCTCAATTGAGTAGGTAGGTATCCGTGCATTTGCTACCCAAGCTAAATTGCCCACTCTGGGATGCCAATCAATGAAGTCTAAATTGGAGGGTTTAATTTGTAGGATCCAGACAGTCCCTGATCTTTAAGGAGTAATGGAAGCATTAAGAATTAGGAGGGATTCAATGTCCTCTGTCAATTCCAGTAAGATATAGGACCTCTCCACTTTCCTCAAGGTTTACTCATCCATTGCTTCCTGGGATAATCAAGAGGTTATTTGTCAAAGATGCTACCTAGAACAGGCTCTAGAGAAGAGCTCCACATCTCTAAAGATGATCTTGTCCCATATTTCATTCCAAAAATCTCGATGCCAGAATAAAACAGCAGTAAGGAAGGAAGCTTCCCATCTAACAACTCAGGTTCTGGCTCAGAAAGTTTATAAGATTCTGGTGGGGGATAAAGTTCAATGTCAGCAAATGGGCAAGTGAAAAAAGTGAAGATAGGCCCATTGGGAAATTGAAACACTGAATGGAGAAGGAGAAGGTAAGAATGAAGAGACAGAGAAAATGAAAAATATTTGGGAAATATTGTCCCTAGAGCATCTGGCTCATGGGTTAGGAGTGAGTGTGAGCAATTTTCCCAGCTTCTTCCAGAAAGATAACACATGTTTGGGATAGGCCAGGAGAAGGTCTCCTACTGGAGAAAAAAGGTCAGAAGATACCACTCCTTGTAGTCCAAGCAAACACTAACAGTAATAAGAGACAGGATAATGGCAAGGGAGATTGAAACTGAGTCCTTACTGATGTGGGAATACCACTGCCAGTCTCTGCCCTATTCTTGAGTCCCTGGAGGGAAGGATCTTCATACACCAGTTTACTCCTCTGGCCACACCAATTCAATTCTCTCTTTTTCCTCAAGTCTCAAACACAAAGAACCCTATCATCCTAACTCGCTGCCCTCCGTGGGGATCAGGCAGAGATGCAGAGGCTGTAGCTTCCTTCCCTCCTCTCCATCAGCAAATGCATATGACTTAGATCTGAGTTCAAATCTATTTCCTTCAAATTGATGAGGTCCACACCTCAGTGCCCCAACTAGACCCTGCCTTGAACAAAAAGAGTTCTTTTAGAAAAAAAAAAAAAGGATAGGATCTAGAAACCCTCCCACTGTGGAGAACTAAAGAGTTGAGAGTAAAGATGTTTATAGGGAGAGAAATCATAGCTTCATCTTTTTCCCCACCCAACCCCATTTAAAGAGCCAATCGACAGAACTCTAGTCTCTCCTGACTCCTGCTACCTCTACCGTGGCATAACACTTCCCCTTCTCTTGTTCTCCTCCCCATTCTCTGTAGGCAAAGACTGAGCCCAGGGGAAGGTAGAAAATTTAAAATCTCAGGTCCTTAACTCCTAAAATAACTTTCTTCCCTCTGGGGTGTGGGGGGTCATTGGAATTTGGAATCTGAAAGGGCAGACCTCCAAGGCAGAGAGATGGCTCAGTAGTTAGAGCACTGACCTTGGATTCTGGAAGACCCAAATTCAAATGCAATCTGGGCGACCCTGGGGACAAATCACTTAATCTCAATTCACCTTAATCCCCTGGAAAAGGAAATAGCAAACCTCTCCAGTCTCTTTTTCAAGAAAACCCCATGGACAGGATCAGTACTATTATTGTTCATGGGGTCTGGAAGAGTCGAATGTGAGAAGGGGGGAACGGTTCACTGTACCCAATATCCACACTTGAAATGTAGCCTTCATCCTCCTTATGTGAGGATACTATCTTTAAGGGCTGTTTCAGAATGGGGATGTGGGTGTAGGAAGTGAGGACTGTGAAAATACATAGTATTCTGTCAGTCCAGGACCAAAATTGAGTTCTTCGTTGAATACATGAACATGTAGTCAAGATCCTTCTCCTTTTGTGGGTTGGGCGGCTCTTCATCTCAGGGTCGTCCTCCTTCATGGAAGGCAGAAGGATTCCTCACTATCTACTGAAGGTATATACAAGTAAAAGGTCCAGAGAGGTTGAGCTACTCCCCCAGAGCAGCCTGCACAGCAAACAAGGGCGCCAAGTTCTTCGGTCTCCCTTCCAGCAATTCTAGCCAGTCTCTCCATCGCCCGCCCCGGTGCAACCATGCACAGACCCAGACCCTCCTCCCGCCCCTCACACAGTTCTAAGTGCCCCCCTACGTTCTCAGTGTTTTGCACAACTCTTAGGAGGAAATTGCTATTAAGCTGCATCTTTTGAGGAAGGGGGGGCCACGATAACCCAAAGGAACAGGGTGAGAGAAGGCCGGGCTGGCTCCTCCCAGGGACTGGCCCAGGGGCTCCGCCGGCCCGGGAGTGGGCTCCCGCGTGGGTCAGAAGGTGACGGACGGTGAGCGGAGGATATTTTTAGAGCCGGCTGCGAAGCAGACACTGAAGCCTCCCCGGCTGGCCCCGGGCTCGTGGCTGGGAGGAGGGGGCAGGTGGGTGGGGGCGGGGCGGGGGCAGGAGAGAACCGAGACCTCGGGCGGAGGTGCAGGACCCGAGGAAGGGGAGCCGCGGGGGGCAGAGTGGGGAGAAGGGGCACACGCGCCCGGAGTCCGGCGCGCAGTCCCCGCCGCCACCCCCGCTCCTCCAGTCCCCCCCGCAGCACGCGCGCCGCGCCGCCCTCCGGGCACCCCCGAGCCCGGACCCCAGGCTCCCCCCCGGGACTCACGGAAGCAGGGTGGCAGAGGCGGCGGCACCCGCGGCGGCGTGTCCAGGCTGAGCTCTTGCAGGATGCGTGCGAGGTGGACGCGGACTTGGATGCGATATTGGGGCGCGGGATGGAATTGGGGGGCAGGGGCAGGAGGGGACGCGGTGTCCGACGCCCCCCCCCTCAGTTCCCGGGCTCCGATGTACAGGTCGCCCGCCCCGAGGGGCCGCAGAGAAGAGCTCGGCTCGGCTGGCCCCTCCAAGCCCTCCCCGAAACCCACCCCCCGGCTTGGTCCCAGGGCCGCCGCCGCGTCCCCTTTAAGTGCCCGGGAGCCGGAGCCAGAGCCCCGGCCGGCGCTGCGGCTCCCGCTGCACCAGAGCCCACCGCAGTCCCCGCACGTCACAAGCGGCTGGCCAATCACGGCCGCGCCGGCGCACATCAAAGGGGCGGGCCGCGCGCTGGCCCCGCCCCCTCGGCCCCGGGGCGCAGAGGGAGGAGGCGCGCCCCGGAGGGACGGAGCCTGCGGGAGGAGCGGGGGTGGAAGGGGCGCCTCCCGGGGCTGCGGAGTGGGGAGCCCTGGCCCCCCACCTCCTCCTGCCCCTGCACCCCCTGTCTAAAAGCGAGAGCTGTTCCCCCTTCCAGCCAGTCACGTCAAGAGTATCAGTACCAGTAGCTTCTGCACCGAACCGCCGCTTCACCCCCCCCCCGCAATCTCCCCAGGCGCCCCCATACTCCCCTCTCTCTTTTTGCACGGCCCCAAGATGGGGAGGAAAGTCCTCTGCCCCGTGCGCAGAGGCTGCGCCGCCGAGGACCCTCCCCGGAGTCCGAACGGAGCACCCCGGCCGAAGGACGCAGAAGTCCCGGCGTGGACGCCCGGCTCCGCCGCTCGGGCGAGTCTCGGCCTCCCGGAGCCCGGCTTTCTCCTCCCCGAAAAGACTGGGCGAGACCGCTCGGGTCCCAGCCTCCGCTCCGCTCCCATTACAGAGCGACACCCCCTTTTTACAGAGCAGACCGGCCTTGAGAAGGACGAGGAACGGGGTCCTCTAGGGCCACTTCTTACATAGTCCAAAGATGGGGGGCATGAGAGTGCTGATGAGATTATAGAACGCCAGATCTGATCCTTTCATTTTACAGATACTCCGAGAAGTTACTCTCCCTCACTCTTCACTTAGTAACCGAAGGCAGTGAGAGAAAGTTTACACCTTCCTCACACAGCCTCATCCAAATCAGCTCTTCTTTCTAGTTCTTACTCATTAATCCAAATTTAAATCAAGCCTAAAGAACTGGCTAAATGCCAGACTGATAATGGCTAGGGATTCAGGGAAGGGAAAAAGTCCTTTCCATATCTTTGCAAGATAGGGATCCCTGGGAGAATCTAGTCCAATACCCATTCTACAGATAAGAAACAGTTTCATGTAACTGGCCTGAGGTCATACAGTAAGTGACCAGAATTGGAATTTGAATCCAGATTAATCTCCAAACCCAGTACTTCTGGGTTACCTCTTTTCTTTTTTCTTTTTATCATAATCATTCTGAAAATCAGTCTTGCAATTTGGGGCCATTTTGTTCTTCGACCCAAAGCTGGTAGTGGGAACAAAAACAGGGAGGAGGATGTGTTTCCCAAGAGCCTGCTGAAACATCAAATGAGATGGAACAGAAAAAACACTAGCCCAATCCAGACCTGGTGGATAATGCCAACCAAGCACGAAGGAATTCAAATAGGAAGGACAGAGCCACTGTCCTTTTCCTAGTAGAAAGAGGCAACTTTGCAGAGACGTTCTCCCCCCAGGTTAACCAAGTCTGTCAACCCAAGAATTTCCATGATGGGAGAAACTTGGATTCTTGGATTCTCCTTGGCAAGTGTCCCATCAGAAAACAGTTCCCCACCTAGGCGCATCAGTGACTACAATCAGTGGGAAAGCAAACTCATAAATTCATTTGAATATAAACCTGAGTAAACATATTGAAGAAGAGAGGGCTGGCTGCCAAAAAAAAAAGTCGGGGTGGGGATTGGGGGTGGTAGGGTTGTAGAAACCAACCCTTCAAAGAAGACTTTGGGATTATCTCAAATTTTGGGTCCCATGGAATTCATGGTGCATTGGGATTTAGAATCAAACAGCCCTAACAGACTGATTAGATGACCTCAAAGGTCCTTTCCAAATAACATGAAGATTATATATTCAAACTTGGCCAGGACAAATCACTTCTTTCTTGGTCTTAATTTCCCCTCATATAAAATGACTGAAGATTTAAAGCTCTGAGGGACCATAGAGGTTATTTAATTCAAATAGTATTGAGGTCCCAGATTTGAATCTAGCTCCTCTGACTCTTAATCCAAGGTTCTTTCTACTCTAGCAGACGGGTTCCTTCTATGACTCAAGGGTTTCTCATCATTACTCATAGTCTATCCCCTACATTTCTGTTGAAATGCTCTAAAGGCAAGAATCTTTAATGACAGAGCAGGAAAGGGCAGCTTCTGGGCAGGGCTTCTGTGAGTCTTGCCTATCTCTGGGCAGCAGATGAGGTTTTGTATGAATCATGAAGTGGTTGCTGGGAGTGTTAGGGTAAGAGAGGGGGAAGGGAGTGGCTAGGTGGTGCAGTGGATAGAGCACTGGCCCTGGAGTCAGGAGTACCTGAGTTCAAATGTGACCTCAGACACTTTAATGATTACCTAGCTGTGTGGCCTTGGGCAAGCCACTTAACCCTGTTTGCCTTGCAAAAACCTAAAAAAAAAAAAAAAAAAAAAAAAAAAAAAGAGGGGAGTGGAAGGGGGAAAGGAGACTGAGTTAGAAAAAGTAACTCTAAGACTCAGTGTCCCAGGTGGGGCAAGACAGATCTAAGGAGGGAAGAGAGGCCTAGCCTGAGTAAGTAGAATTGAGGGTGAGGAAAGAAGTACCACTAGGGAGATGGAGAAAGAATATAACTTAAGGACGCAGCCACCAAAGTTAATCAGTTACCTGAGGGCACAGGCTGAGGAATGAGGGTGGCAGATGAAGTGGAAGGGGCAAGGAGTCGATTACATTCCTTTCAAACAAACATTTATATTAGGGTTCCTGAACATAAAGACAGAAACAAGATTACTTGCCCTGAAGAAGCTTGCATTTCTATTGGCAGGAAAACAACATGTACTCAAGTAAAAACAAAATATCAAAATAAATGTAAGTATGTGGTGGGAGGGCAGGGGAAACAGAAAGCCCTCAGGTAAAAAGGACTGGAAGACAGAATACTTGATCTGTGGTCAGGAAGATCTGAATTCAAATATGACTTCAAATATATACTGTGTATGACCCTGGACAAGTCACTTAACCCTGTTTACTTCAGTTTTTCACCTGTAAAATGAGCTAGAGAAGAAAATCTTTGCCAAGAAAAACCCAAATGGGGCCATGAAGAGTCAGACATGACTGAACAGCAGGAGATGGTATTTAAGTTGAACTTTGAAGGAAACTAGGAATCCAGAAGCCTAGAAGCTAGGAAGAAGGGCATTTCAGACAGAGAGGACACCCTGTTCAAAAGCTTGGGTTGGGAGATCAAATATTGAAGACAGGGAACAACACAAGATAATTTGGCTAGAATGAAAAATGAGAAGATGTAATGTGAAATAGGATTGTGAGCTCCTTCAGGGCAGAGACTGTATTAGGCCTTTCTTGATATCCCAGATGGTTAGCTGTTGTTTGTCCTTTGTTCTCAAAGAGGACCATGACATTTTGGAGATGATGCCATGGCATGCGAGTAAATTGAAGTGCAAAGTCACTAAGTTTAAGCTACATTCTTTCCCACTTTGATTGAGGCAATGCCCATTTAGTGATTATGGCTAGGTAAGAAAGAAGGCAAAGAATGACCTCTTTTATATAGTCCAAAAACAAAAACCAAAAAACCCAATCATTCTGGTAGGGGAAGACTAGAAGATCCTCAAAATTTCTAACTTAAACAGAAACAGTTGCTATTGGCATTCAATTCAGTTCAGGCCCAAACAATGATCAAGTTGAGGCTTGATCTAGATAGCACATATTATTAATAACTGATTGGCTGGATAGAGTAGGATCCAGTGGAAGTAGGGGAAGAGAATAAGCATTTGTGGGTCTCCTACCTCTACCTGCCAGGTACTTTACAAATATTGCCTCATTTGTGATAAACCACATCATAGATAAAAAATAGCAGATAATCCAAAAATCATTTATGGAGGGCTATTCATATCAGAGAGGAAAATGAGGACTTGAGGAAGCTGGACCTTTAAGGTCTCTCTTGGCAGAGACCTTATGACCCTATGAACTTGCTGGGCTATGATTTGCTCATCTATAAAATTAGGAGGTTGGACTAGAGAACCTGAGAGTTTTCTTCTAATACTAGGGCTATAATCCTAGCATCTCTAAGTTCTTTTCTAGCTCCAAATCCTTTGGTAATAATAGCTAACATTTATATAACACTTTCAAAGAACTTTAGATCTATTATCTGGTTTAAGCCTCACACCAGCCCTATGAAACAGGTGCTATTTTTATTGATGAAATAACTTATGAACAAAGAGTGCTTGAGATAGGATTTGAACTCAGGTCTTTCTGACTCCAAATCTAGCATTCTCTATCCACTAGATAGAGTGGCTGGCTGTGATAGCTATTAGGTAAGCATTTGGTTTATCTAGACACTCTAATGGGGCATATAAAGGCATGGAATGACAATAGGGTCAAATACTGTCCTGGAAAAAAAGCAACAGACTGAGAATCAGGAGTCCTGGGTTCTAAATTGATCTCTGTCATTTACTAACACTGCGACGTTAGCCAGTCACTGACCCAAATCTGTCTCCTCATCAATAAAATGGGGACAATATGGGGTTAATGCAAGATTTTTTTTTTTAAGCAATAAGGGTTAAATGACTTGCTTATGGTTACACAGCTGGGAAATGTGTCTGAGGCTGGATCTGAACACAGGTCCTGTGACTTTAGGTTCTGTACCCTACCCACTTCATCATCCTATCTACCCCTTTAATGCAAGAATTCAAAGAGATAACATCTAAAATAATGTATAAGTGTCAGCTTTATGTCAACAAGTTTTTATTAAGTGCCTACTATAAAGCAGGCCTTGCTGAGCTGGCATTGGGAATACAAAGACAAGCATGAAACAACTCTTGTCCATAAGGATTTTACATAATCAAACCACTTAACTTTCTTAGGTCTCAGTTTCATTTGTAAAATGGAGTTTTGACTAGATAATATTTCTTCCAATTCACAACTCTGTTAGCAGGAGTTTACCTCATAACCATGTAGTACTGAGTAGGCAGCTAGGTGCATAGTGGATAGAGCATTGGTCTTGGAGTCAGGAGGACCTGAGTTTGAATCCAGCCTTAGACTCTTGACACTTACTAGCTGTGTGACCTTGGACAAGTGACTTAACCCTGATTGCCTTGTATCCAGGGCCATCTTCAGTTGTCCTGATTCTTAACTGGCCACTGGACCCAGATGACTCTGAAGGAGAAAGTGAGGCTGTTGACTTAGTACAGAAGCCCCTCACTCAATTCCAATTCACTTCCCTTGATGTCATGACTTTCTTTGAGAATGAGGAACAAACATCATCATGTAATACTGAAGTAGGGGAAGTATTAGACAGAGAAATATATATATATATATATTTTTTTAATTTATTTTTTCAAATATTTGCAAGGATGATTTTCTTTTCTTTTTTAATGTAATATTTATTCTCATTTTGTACAAATAATGTTTTTATACATTAATAAAATATTCTTGTTTAAGAGTAAACAAAATACCCCCTCCCCTGATAAATATAGACTCACTTGAGTGATACAGTAAAGGGGAGAGAAAAAATTAAAATTAAAAAAAATAATAGTAATAATTGTAGGTACGGCCAGGTGGTGCAATGGATGGAGCCCCAGCCCTGGAGCCATGAGCAACTGAGCCCACATCCGGCCCCATACACCCAACAATCACCCAGCCATGTGACAAGCAAGCCACCTGAACCCCACTGCCCTGAAAAAAACAAAAAGAAAAAAAGACCCAAAATAAAATAAAATAGTAATAATAGTAGGGGTGGCTGGGTGGCAGACAGAGCATTGGCCCTTGAGCCAGGAGCACCCGGGTCCAAATCTGGCCTCAGACACCCAACAATCACCCTGCTATGTGGCCCCAGGCAGGCTACCCAGCCCCATTTGCCCTGCACCCCCCAAAAATAATAATAAAAAATGTGCTTGAGTCTTTGTTCCAACACCAACAACTCTGTCGTGAGTGGATCAAATTCTTTATGATAAGTCCATCACAAAAGTTACTTCCATATTTTTCTTTTTTTTTTTTTAGTTTTTTTTTTTGCAAGGCAAATGGGGTTAAATGGCTTGCTCAAGGGCACACAGCTAGGTAATTATTAAGTGTCTGAGACCGGATTTGAACCCAGGTACTCCTGACTCCAAGGCTGGTGCTTTGGTGCTTTATCCACTGTGCCACCTAGCCACCCCTCTTCCATATTTTTCCACCATTGCCATTGCCATCCCTCCATTCGTACTTCTCCTCTACCATGTACAATATTTTCTCTCTCCTTTCACTCTGACTCTGCTGTAGGGTAGCTGAGTGGCGCAGCAGACAGGTCCCTGGCTCTGGGGCCAAGAGGCCTCGAGCCCCCATACCACCCCTTAGGCCCAACATCCACCTGGCCCTATGGTCCCAGACAGGCCTTCTAATCCCAGCCCCTTTCAAGAAGTAAAAAAACAAAATGTGTTATATCCGACCACTCTCCCCCCATGGTCCATCCTCTCCTCCATCACTCACATCCCCCCCCTTCCCCCTGCCCCTCCCTTCTTACTCCAGATGCCTATACCCCATTGAGTATATATGCTGTTTCCTCTCCTAGCCACCTCTGATAAGAGCAAAGATTCCCTCATTCCCCCTTGCCTTTCCCCTTCCATATCATTGCAATAGCTCATTGTAATAAAGAAAAATCTTATTATATGAAATATCTTGGCCTATTCCCCCTCTCCTTTTTCTTTCTCCCATTATATTTCCCTTTTTTCTATTGACTCCATTTTTACACCATATTTTATCTTCAAATTCAGCTTTCTCCTGTGCTTCAACTATAAAAGCTTCTTCTACCTGCTCTATTAACTGAGAAGGTTCATATGAGTATTATCAGTGTCATTTTTCTATACAGGAATACATGCAGTTCATCATCATTAAGTCCCTCATATTTTCCCCTTCTCCTCCAATCTCTATGCTTCAACTGAGTCCTGTATTTGAAGATAAAACCTTCTGTTCAGCTCTGGCCATTCCAACAGGAACATTTGAAATTCCCCTGGTTCATTGAAAGTCCATCTTTTTCCCTGGAAGAGGACATTCAGTTTTGCTGGGTAGTTGATTCTCGGTTGCATTCTAACCTCTTTTGCCTTCTGGTATATTATATTCCAAGCCATACGGGCTCCCAGTGTAGTTGCTGCTAAGTCCTGTGTGATCCTGACTGCAGCTCCACGATATTTGAACTGTGTCCTTCTGGCTGCTTGTAATATTTTCTCTTTGACTTGGGAGTTCTGGAACTTGGCTATAATATTCCTAGGGGATGGTTTTTTAGGATCTCTTTCTTGGGGGGATTGGTGGATTCTCTCCATTTCTATTTTGCCCTCTGCTTCTAGAATATCAGGGCAATTTTCCTGTAGTAATTCTTTGAAAATGATGTCAAGGCTCTTTTCCTGATCATGACTTTCAGGTATTCCAATAATTTTTAAATTATCTTTCCTAAGTCTTTTCCATATCAGTTGCTCTTTCAATGAGATGTTTCACATTTTCTTCTAATTTTTCATTCTTTTGGTTTTGAAGTATTGATTCCTGGTTTCTCGTAAATTCATCAATCTCCCTGAGTTCTATTCTTTGTCTGAAGGATTTGTTCTCCTCAGAGTTTTCTTATCTCTTTTTCCATCTGGCCAATTTTTCTTTTTAAAGCATTCTTCTCCTCAATAACTTTTTGAACTGTTTTATTCATTTGACCTAAGCTGGTTTTTAGCATGCTATTTTCTTCAGTATTTTTTTTTTTTTGGATTTCCTTGACTAGGCTGCTGACTTCATTTTCATGTTTTTCCTGCATCTCTCTCCTTTCTTTTCCCAGTTTTTTTCCTAACTCCCTCATTTGATTTTCAGAGTCTTTTTTGAGCTCTGTCATCACCTGAGCCCAATTTCTATTTTTCTTGGAGTCTTTAGATGCAGGAGCTTGTGCTTCCTCATCTTCAGACTAAGTATTTTGATCGTTCTTGGGCTCATATACAAAATATTTCTCAATGGTGTTCCTCTTGTTTCTCTGCTTGCTCATTTTCCCAGCCTTAGCCTGTTTTGGGGGTCCTTCCTGAGCTTTTGGGACACTCCCACAAGGGTCTCAGTTTGTGAGGCTCTGTCCTCCCTCCTGGTCTGTGAATGACCATATGCACCCCCCTCTGCCATGGGCCTGAGGTGGGGGGGGTCCTGCTGTTCTATGGGGGTGCCTAGACTACAATCAGGAGTTGAATGTGGTCAGAACCCCAGAGTCCTGTTCCAAGGGCAGAGCTCAGCAGTCTCTCTTCACTCCCCTCCCTAGGTTCAATGGGCTCATGCCCTGGGGGCTCCTGCTTACTGGCTCTGCCTGCTTCTGTTTCCTGGAACTCAGCTGCTTTCTATCAGAGGGACTTGAGTTGCAGAACTGCCTCACTGGGTCCCTCTGTGGGTTCTGTCTCTTGAAAATTTAGTTAGAGTCCTTAGCTTATGAGTTTTATGAGAGAGCGCCTAAGACACAATCCGTTCTTGTCACCATCTTGGCTCCGCCCCTGAGAAATATATTTTATAGTCATTAATCTATATCTTCATACTGACTACATGTATCTTTCCCTGACCCTACCCCTATCCCCCCATCCCATTGTCCAAGTTATGAGATGAGGTCAATGAACTTTAGTAATGTTACCCCTTCCTGGCAAGGGCTCAGCTAATCTCTGTACCAGTTCAAAACAAGCTTCTACCAACAAAACAAGGGATTCCTCCCTTAGCCTGAGCTACCACCCCTCATTTATATATCTCTATATGTCTCCCTATGTCCTTCTTAAAAATTCAGCTCAGAGGGGCAGCTAGGTGACACAGTGAATAGAGCACAGGCCCTGGAGTCAGGAAGACCTGAGTTCAAATTTGACCTCAGGCAATAATTTTCCCAGCTGTGTGACCCTGGGCAAGTCACTTAACCCCTACTGCCTTAAATAAAAATTAAAAAATAAAACCTCAGTTCACTCCTCAGTTGAGCTTTTCATCCTTCTTTGGAGGAGCCTCGTGATCCCCTTCACACTCTTTCCTCCCTCTTAGCTTCCCTTGATGTTCTCACCAATGGGGTTGTTTCTTCATTACTTAATTCCCCTACTTTTACTGAAACTCATTATCTTGCTTCCTCTCTAAAGAACCTAACTTGAGAATTAAAATTTAATTTTAATTTTTCTTTTCTCACCCCCTGAATCAGAGTCTAGTGAATTCTTCACAAAATGACCCCACATCTATCCTTATTCTGAAACCCATTTCTCCAAGCTTTGATACATGTGTGACTGAACTGGATTAATATACTTTATGAAGGGAGACCTAATTCTCAGTCAAAGTTTTGATCAAAGAGGAACATTCTGGGACACATTTCTCCCCACCCCTCCCCAGAGTTGAGAAAATATTTTAAGTCAAGCAAATTACTGGTGATCTGGAAGGAAAGAGAGAAAGACAGACAGACAGACAGACAGAGACAGAGAGAAGGAAAGGAGAAAAAGGGAAAAAATGAGAGATTGATAAAGACAAAGAGAGAAAGATTATAGCAGTGCTATCTTGGGGACCTGATGGGGGGGAAAACACTTTTCACAACTTTTCTTGATTGGGAAGACACTGGTTAACAGAGGAGTAAGAAAGTGGATTATTGTTCTGTCTGACCATCAGGGGAGGCTGGTTTGTGGTTCAAGTTGGGTGACTCCTATTGGCAGCAGCACCCTAGGAGAGTCAGATCAGGTCAGGGGTTGGACTTGGGTCCTTGGCTCTGCAGGTAGCCTGATTAACTTGGTGTTATCTGCCCATCTAAAGGTGATCAGACTCTGGAAACATTCATTCTAATCAAACTCACCAAAATCAGAATACTGATTTATTATAATGTTCATAGACATCCCTATTTCCAAAAAAGAAAGGGTGTTTTTAATGTGAAGAGTTATAAATGGAATATCCTAGGTCACATCAGATGTCCCAATATTTAGCTTGGAAAACACAGTCACCATAAATACTAGTCAGTTCTCTGCATGGGATACTCCTTGTGGCTCAATATACACAGGAGACCAAATCACAAAGTCAGAAAGAAGGTTTCTTAGTAAGCACAGAAGTAGAGCAAAAGGGGACACGAGGCCTGACTTAAAGGATTTTTTCATCAAACAGAGACAGTCTGATGATTTCAGTAAAAAATAGTAACTAGATTTTGACAGTACTGGTGAAACCCTGACAACTCTCAGCATAAAATACAAGTACACTCATTAAGACTTTGCTTGCTAGGCTCTGGAGAGTTTAGATAAGACATTAAGGTGTAGGGGGAGAAGACATACGGATATCAATGAGACATAAGACTAATAACAGATAGCTAACATTTATATAGTGCTTAGTATGTGCCACACACTCTGCTAAGTGTTTTAAATTATTACCTCATTTGATCCTCAAAGCAACCCTGGGAAGTAGGTATTATTATCATCTTCATTCTACAGTTGGCAAACAGGTTAAGTGACTTGCCTAAGGTCACAGTTTTGTTGTTGTTTAGTTGTGTCTGACTGTGATTCCATGGACCCAACCTATATTATCCATGGGATTTTCTTGACAAAGATACTGGCATGGGTTGCCATTTCCTTAAACAGTGGATTAAGGCAAGCAAAAGGTTAAATGACATGGCCAAGATCACACAGGTAATAAAGTACCTGAGACTGATTTGAACTCAGGTCTTACTGACTACAGACTGAGCCCTTTATCCCCGAGTCATCTGGTTACAAACATGTAGAAAAACATATGCAAACAGGTACAAAAGTGTGAGAGGTCTGTTAGAGAATTTTTTTTTCTTTTAGGTTTTTGCAAGGCAAATGGGGTTAAGTGGCTTGCCCAAGGCCACACAGCTAGGTAATTATTAAGTGTCTGAGACCGGATTTGAACCCAGGTACTCCTGACTCCAGAGCCAGTGCTTTATCCACTGTGCCACCTAGCCACCCCCAGAGAAAGTAATTTCTAACTGGGGAAATCATTTAGTGTGGAGTGGTTTTTAAGATGTGCTTTAAGCATGCGATAAAACCAAACAGTGGAATTTGTAGATTTTTATTATTAATTTATATTATCAATTATCAACTCATTATATTATTAATATAAATAAAATAATTGATAATAATTTACATTTTTATTAATGTAAAGTTTTATAATGGGGTTCGAAATCAATTACATACACATATAAGATTGAAAGTCATGATAAACTAGGTAGCAGGAACTGGTTTTTGTCTTTGGTTTCCAGAACCTCCAACAGTATGAGACTTCAGCCTTTTGAATGAGGTCGTTCCCATGTTACTACTGAGCTACTATGGCATTACTGTAATGTCAGGCAGAGCAATGGCATGGTGCTATTATACCGACAAACTTGGTAAGGCTTACCTGTCTCTTAACACTCTAATCATCAGTATGATGATTTTATGGCAATAGTCTTTTACGACTGAGATAAAAAGACTGTGGAAATCCTGTGAGTTCCAGTGCATCAGTCTCTATTCACTACTCCAGAATGCTTCAGTGACTAGTCAAGTCAAGGGACTGCTGCTCCAGAGAGACTTAGTGATTAATAATTTTAGAAAAGCAGCTTGGCAAAGTAGATCTCTGAAAGCAGGTTTCATAATCCAGAAAGGTCTTGGGTTCAAATTTAACTTTTGACACATACTGGCTATCTGACTGGGGCAAGTAAGTCACAACCCTGATTACCTCCAAAAAAACAGCAAGAACAAAAGAATTCATTAGGCATACTTAAAAACAAATATATTCTAATGGCCATTTTCAAATTATGCATTCAGTCATATACATTCTGCCTCCCTGAAGGGTTTTCTGTGACACACTTCTCATATCAATAGCTCAGTCATGCCAACTATTATGATAACTTGAGCAGCATCCTTGAGGCACTAGCTCCTCCACAAGTTGGCTTCTTCCTGGAATCTTTCTCACCCTCCTTTGCATTCTCCCTGAAGGGGACCTAAAACATCTGTTCTCTTTTGAAACCCAAGTTCTTCTGAGAACTAAGATTTCTTCTCTTCCATCTCAAAAGCAGAGAGTATCAAATAATCATTCCCCCCCCCAAAAAAAGGAACATCTTAAGCAAATAAGATTGAGCCCTGAGTTACCATAATAAAAAATAGTCATATCCTGGATGAATATTTGGGGAGGGGCTTTTGAGCACATAGTCTGATCCTTTCATGATGGGCAATCATTGGACCCCTGCTGACAGCCTTTCCAACTTCACACCATAATGATGAAATGCTTTAGGATGTGAGAAATTTATTAGTTTAGCTTCAATTTAAGGAGACTGAGCTTTTTGTGGGCTAATAATGGCTGAATCACTGGTCTAAAGTCCTTCAGTCTTTGTCCTCAGATTCTGAGAGGATGCCTTGGGTGTGGCATCTTACTTTCCATACTTTGTCTGCTGGGTGCTATTGGCTATGAAGGGGAATTTTATCCTCTCTGGGCTCTTTGTTTCTGATTGTAATAAGCTAGAAAGGGTTAAGTAATCATGACTTCATTCTCAACAACAGAGAAGAATAGAATCGCAGTATATCAAAGCTGGAAAGGGACTTTAGGGAACATTTTTACTGGGAAGGAAACTGAGACTCAGAAAAAGTGATATCAGTTGCCCAAGGTCATAGACTGCTAAAATAGCAGATCTCTGTCTAGGGAGGCTATCAATCAGCAGACAATCAGTCCACATGCATTTAATTAGTCCTCAAATTTTGCCAACTGGAGATACAAAGAAAGGTCAAACCAGCTCCAGTCTTTAAAAAGCTTACATTCTAACAAGGAGGTGATGATGTTTATCCTAAGTTCTCAAAGAAGTCTATGAGATGAGAGAAGTGATCCCATGACATGCCCATGTATTGGAACTGGATCTGAGTGAGGGGATGCTGTACTAAGTCATAGACTCACGACACGTCCTCTGAGGGATGGCCATGGATGTGAGGCAATCAGGGTTAGTTAAGTGACTTGGCCAAGGTTACACAGTTAATAAGAATATGAGACCAATTTTGAACTATGTTTTCTTGACTACAGGGTTGGTGCTCTATCCACTATGCCACCTTGTTCCTAACAAGGGAGACAACATGCTAGGGAGTAGGGGTGGGAAGTAGTGGTGTGGTCACAGGATCATAGATTTAGGGTTGAAAAAAAGACTTTAGAGGTTTATTCTCCCTTATTCTACAGATGAGGAACCAAAAGCACAGAGAGGACAAGTTACAGGTTCAGGGACTCACAAACAGTAAGTGTCACAGAATCACTGAATCTCTACTATAGTGTACCCCATAAGGAGTTTCCAGTTTTAAGATTTTTAAGGATAGGAAACCCCACCTAGGTCTTCTTGACTCCAGGTCTAGTGTCCTATCCACTGCCTCTGCAGGATATAAATGAAAAACCAGGTATTGATTCTTGTTCTGTCATTAACTGTGTGACTCTGGGAAAGTCACTTCATTTCCCTGGGTTTTAGTTTACTCATGTGTTAAACTGATCTCCTCAATCCCTTCTGGTTATAAATCCTATACATTTAAGATGACCTTTTTCCTGAAAGAATTCACAATCATTAAGTTTTCTGTATCAGTAAAGGGAAAGAGGCACAGGGAAGCCAAAAGATTGGATATTTCTTTTAAAAATAATTCTCTTTGGCATGGGGTTATAATCTGAAACCCACAAGGTCTGACACTCTCACATCTGCCTTTTTCTAGTACAACTCTATCCAAATCAGAATGGCTTTGCTTTGTGGGGAGGCTTCCAGGGGACCACCAAGGATTTCTGCTCTGTTTCTCAGGGGGTGGGGATAACTCCAGTGGAGTTTATTGTGAATGGATGGATAGATGAATGGATGGAGAGCTTAGATAGAACACTTATTAAAAGTTTACCTTGCAAGGGGCAACTAGGTGGCACAGTGGATAGAGCACTGGTCCTAGAGTCAGGAGGACCTGAGTTCAAATGCAGCCTCAGATTCTTGTTAATTATGTTAACCCCATTGCCTTGCAAAAAAAAAAAAAGTTTACTTTGTATCAGATATTTTGCTAAACCGGGGAACAAAAACAAGAAAAAAGATGGTTCCTTAAGTAGTTTCTATTTTAATAGAAGACAAAACTTAAAGGGAAGTTGAAAGGGAGAAAGACCACAAGGGGAGAGGGTGAGTAATTGCATGAAGTAGAGCAGGTCAAAGAGTGAGTTTTGCCAAGGGTGGACTCCTTGTGAAATGGTGATACTGGCCAGGGATTATCAACCAATCTCAATCAAGTGATGTTGTTCCTGTTGCTCATCAGTTATCAGTTATGCCTTACTCTTTGTGACCTCTTTTTCTGGGGTTTTCTTGACAAAGTTACTGGAGTGTTCTACCATTGCCTTCTCCAATTCATTTCACAGATGAGGAAACTGAGGCAAACAGGGTTAATTTGCCCAGGGTCATACATCTAGTAAATATCTGAAGCTAGATTTTTAACTGAGGTCTTTCCTGACTCCAGGCTAGGCATTCTCTCCATTTCACCTTCTAGCTGCTCCAAGTAAACTAATAAATTTATATTAAGTCCTTCTATGTGTCAGACAATATGGAAATGTTACAGATAAAAAGAAAATCAAAAATCAGTCTATACTCTCAAGGACCTCAATATCTAGTGGGAGACAATAAGGAGAACAGAGCCCTGCATTTATACACCTGTAGTGGATATGTTTGTGTATATATATATATATATATATATATATATATATATACACACATATATATATACAGAAAGTCTCACTGTATTATATATATAATTTTGTGTATGTTAATTTATATATATTGATTTCTATATTTAATTTTCTAATATACTCAATATTTTAAAACTGATATATATATATAAGTTAAATGTATATGCTCCAAAATGTTCTATGAATATACAAGTATATATATATATATATATGCATATATATATATATATATATTATTAACAAGAATGTGACCTCTGGTAAGGAGGTCAACTTTTTTCTCTGAAGGGTAGGATACTATAGTAAAAAAGATCCTGGTTTTAAGTAACTGCATCAGATAACTCTCTGTCATGGGGTTAGGAAAGGGAGGAAAGTAAAACAAATGTGGAGCTCAAAAACCTACAAATGTTGAAAACTATCTTTGCATGTTATTGACAAAATAAAATAACTTTCAAAAAATCACAAGAGATATTGATTCTTCAAATGAATCACTTAATCAAAAGTGTAAACTAGAGATGAATAAATCCTGAATCAGTTTTTGTCTTTGAATAAAAGGCAAATGATGGGGGGAAAAAACAAAGGAACTGGTTTGATTTCTACTTCTGAGATCTTAACAATTCCGAGTCTCGGTTTCTCCATCTTCATGCCAACTATAAAAGAAAAGGGTTGTTATCTCTTTTTTGCAGGCGTGGAAATGGTGATCAAGGAGTCTTTAAGTGATTTGCCTGGTACTGCATTTGAACCCATGTTGTCTTAGTCCTAGCACCACATTCACAATCCCAAACTATGTTACGATTAAATGAAACTACATAGATACTGCACTTTGGAATGGCAAAGTTATTTATAACCCTCACGTGTTGTTGTTGTTATTAGTATTATTGCTCATATCATTTTTCCTCAGCATTTTCTGTTGGGGTTCAGATAGAAATAATCCAAAGATAAATCATTACCCTGTGACTATTCACTATTCTGGCATATGTCCAATTCTGTGGAATACTGAATAAGATTTCTTTCTTTCTTTCTTTCTTTCTTTCTTTCTTTCTTTCTTTCTTTCTTTCTTTCTTTCTTTCTTTCTTTCTTTCTTTCTTTCTTTCCAATTGATCATTACTTCTATGTTAAGCAGATAAACTCAGGAAAGAGAAGAAACCTTGATCCTGGCCAAAGTGATAAGAGGTTCTAGAGTCAGGATTGAACAGGTGAAGAACTGGGTTAAGAAACAGTGGGAAAAAACAAAGAAATCATAGAAGAAACCCCAGAAATCAAGTTATGAGTTATCATCCCTATGAGAATCATCACAAAGAGGACAGCTAAATGGTACAGTGGTCTGGTGTCAAGAAATTTGAGTTCAAATTTGACCTCAGACATTTACTAGTAACTTAGTAACCCTGGGCAAGTCACTTAACTCTCTTTATCTGTCTCTTATGAACAGGGACTTTTTTGTTTGTCTTTTGGGGAGTTGTCCTTCTTTGTATTCCTACTATGATGAAGAGAAGTCATTTAATATATCCTTGTTGACTTCCTGTACTCTATGTCCCCCTTCTCATAGAACACCAGTCTTTTCCTGTAATAGCCCTTAAAACCTGTCTCAGTCGTACTTTTGGGTGGGGATTCATAGGGGTCACTGAGACAGAAAGATAATATAGATGAATTCAGGAAAACCTGGTCCAGAGGTACAGTGAAAGGATTCTTCAATTATCTAGAAATTTGTTGGTGCTCTCTTTCTGCCCAAAGCAGAGTACTCAATAACATCTTTACTTGTCCTAAAGATAATTTCATTCTTCTAAATATGGAGGAATCAACAAGGGAATACATTCTTATTCTCCATCTAGTCTTACCAAGAGGTAGGGATTGGTTATTATAAGTAGAAATGTCAGGTATCTTGGGGAGAAGTGACCACTCCATTTTATATAACTTGTGAAAAAGAAAGGGAGGAAGAAAGTATTTTGGGAGAGCAGTTTTCAAAGGATTCAGAGAAAGGATAGACAGAATTTAGTGTCCTAAAATTCTACAGAGGAAACCAGGCTAGGAAGGATAGTTTCTGTCAAGAATAAAATTCTGGAGACACGAAGGAAAATTCTTATGAGGAATGAGGTACAGTTATCCCTTTCACATAGTGAT
Organism: Macrotis lagotis; assembly: GCF_037893015.1. NCBI lineage: Eukaryota > Metazoa > Chordata > Mammalia > Peramelemorphia > Peramelidae > Macrotis > Macrotis lagotis. Next base: position 193,440,033 of record NC_133659.1, read on the forward strand.
TTTCTCATCAAGGTTTTGATATACCTTGGGTCTGCAAAAAAAAAAACTAAGCGGTAATTTTTGGGGAGTTTTGTGGATGCCATAGATGACAAAAAAACTTTAGAAACTCAGAAATGTATAAAATATTTGTATAGTATAATATAGCTTATGATCAATTATTTAATCCAAATTTTACAATAGTAAACATCCCATAAAAGAAAAAGAAAAACAATTCAGACTTCTTCTCTGGTAGGAAAGGAGGGCCAAAACGTTTCATGAGGATTGTTCAAATCTTGGGCTTAGCATCCCTAACCCCTGAGATATGGAAGGTCTAACTGTAGTTGTTTAGAGAGAACAATTTGGTTATACAGGTAACTTTAAAAAAAACATTTACAGGCAGCAAGGTGGTGCAGTGGATAGAGCACCAGTCCTGGAGTCAGGAGGGTCTTAGTTCAAATCCAGTCTCAAACACTTAATAATTTTCTAGCAAGTCACTTAACCCAGTTGCCTTGCAAAAATAAAAAATAAAAAAAAGACCATGTACAGTAAATGGAAGCCAAAACAGGTAATGGAGGATGAATATAAAGGCATTCATGGTCCAATAAGAATAGTTTCAGAATAAGCTGGGATTGCTGAGAATAACCAAAACTGCTTTTTTGGGGGGTTTGTTTTGTTTAAACTATAGAGGGCAAAAGAGAAGAAGCAAAGAAGAAATATGGTTACCATTTGGGAAAGACTAGATAATAAATAATGTCAGAGGGAAGGCAAAGCAGGCCAACTCCATTTTGTTTCTGTTTTTGTGGTCAGAGAGAAGGATTTTCTGACTGAAAAGGGTGCTGATACTCAAGATAACTGGAAGGATAGCAAGAGAACAACTAGCCCTACTTGTTAAGTTTAAATCACCAAGGCAATACATCTCAAGAAACTGAAAAAAAAAACAACCATGGATGGTTGAGTCGTTATCATTGAGCTTTTAAAGGTTAAAGAAAACAGGAGAAGTACTGCAAGACTGGAGAAGGTAAAAGTCCCTTCCCTTCTATTTTTTGGTAGGAAAATGGAGTGAATTCTGAAAAAATAAGCCAGTAGGCTTGAAATTTCTGTAAATTGAATTATGAAAGAGATGGTGAGTGAGTGTGTTGATCACATAATCACAGCATGGTGTCATCAGGAATAGATCATATATGATAGATCTCATGATGTGAAAAAAGAGATGTACATTTTTGGATATGATCGATGCAGGAGTTTGTAAGATTTGATTAGGCATATTTGTGAAGAGGTTTTAAGGGCAGGTCAGACTTAGGTTATTATCCTGTGAGATCAGGTTTAATGTTGGAAAAAAATGAGGTATTCCTAAGTAATTCAAGAGTTAACAAAAAAGGGGGCTAATTTAGTCATAGCAGAGAAAGTATACTCCACACCACTACCAACTCTCATCTCCATATGGAAATACTTGTCTGTTGACTGCCCTGCCCTCTACCCACCTCCCACTCTTGGGACTTCTGACTAGTCTAAAGGGTGCAGGCTCACATGGTTGTACTTTTTTTTTTAAGACCTCTTAGGTGAACTAGAAACCATATCAACCTGCTTTGCCTTCCCTCTGTCAACATTACTTTCCCAAATGGCAACCATATTTCTTCTTTGATTCTTCTCTTTTCCTCACTATGGTTTAAACAAAAGAAACAAATCAAAAACATATAAAAAATCAATCAATCTCAGCTTATTCTTATTGGACCATGAATGCTTTTATATTCATCCTCCATTACCTGCATCAAGGGAGGTACAATATGCAACTTAGGAAGTGTGGGTAATAGCTCTGGGAGGTTAAGTGCTGTTTTGATCCCCATTTGACAGGTGAGGACACTAAGGCTGAGGAAGATTAAATCACCTGGCTCACATTGCTAATAATTGTCTGAAGTCATACTTGAACCCAAATTTTTCTGACTCCAGGAATGCTCCACCCACTTTTGATATCCGGCAACTAAAGTATATCACTGACTGGCATTGGAGTCAGTTTGAATTTAGCCTCAAGACACTGAACACTTGCTAACTGTGTGACCTTGGGCTAGTCACTTAACCCCAACTGTCTCACATTGAGGGCCATCTCCAGTCATCCTGATTCCAGAGGAAAAAGTGAGGCTGGGGACTTAGCACAACTCCCCATCCCCACTCAAATCCAATTCATGTGCTTGTCATGACATCACCTACCTGATCTCATGGTCCTTTTCTAGAACGAAAGACAAAAATCATCACCCACTTTGGTACCAGTTGCCTCTGCAGTGGATTTACCACTTAACCTAAACCATGTTGGGGAAGGAGGAGAGAGAGGAAACCCTGGTGGAAGTTGTTCTATAACATGAGAATTGTCTTTTTCTTTTCTTTTTGTTCAATTCAGGGGGAAAAGAAGAAAAAATAAATAAATGTTTAATTGGGAAAATAATAAAAATTTCAAAGAACAGATCATGTCAGAATAACTTCATTTCCTTCTTTTTTTTTTTAACAGGGTTTCTTACTAGACTTATAATTCAGAAGAATCCTCAAGACACAGTTAACAGTTTACCTAGATTTTAGAAAAACATTTGACAAAATCTCTTATGCAGTCATTATGAAAAACTATGTGGATAGATGTGGGCTAGACAATAGTGTATGTTAAGATAGATTCAGATCTGGTTGGGTGACTGAATCCCACAAAATAATCATCATCAATTGCATAGTTATTGTCAGTACCAACTTCAAAGGTCTGTAGTAGAGGCTCCAGGGGGATTGCTTGCTTGGCCCTGTTCTGTTTAACATTTTTACTAGTGAATTAGATAAATAAAATACTCATCTCATTTGTAGATGACACACGACTTGGATGGAAACTAACATTTTGGGTGCAGAATCAAAATCCAAAAATATTTTCCCTATGGAAACTAACATTTTGGGTGCAGAATCAAAATCCAAAAATATTTTCCCAGACTAGCATTTTGGGCCAAATCTTAATAAAATGAAATTTAATGGGGATAAATATTGTCTTACATTTGAGTTTTTTAAAAAATCAACTTCATACATACATACATACAAGATAAAGGAGGCATTGGTAGAAAATAATTCCATCTGAAAAAAAATATGATGTTTTTTTGGACCATAAGCTTAATGTGACTCTACTGTGAGGCACATTGATAATTGTATTCACTGGTAATCTCAGTGATATGGTGCTCCCTCCAACACTGTAAATCACAACCCATCCAACATCTTCTCATCCCAATGGGACTCTTGCCCATATTCTTCAGTAAAGGGAGTCCATCTAACATTCTGGGGGCTTTCCTCTGCATCTCTTTACTTTAGATGGATACCAAGAGAATATGTAAGTTGCCCATCCAGTATCTACACATGACCTCTTTCCAGCCATACAATCTCTCTGATACTATCTTTCATCCAGCTTTTCCCATATAAATTCTTCCTGGCAATATTTGACAACCTAAGAACACTTGCAGTACAGCTCTCCATTGTCCTTTGAGTAAGCCATTATTTTATGTGACCTGCAGTCACATAGAATTAGTAAATAAATTGCTGTTGTTGGGTCACTGCAGTCATATATAGGGGATGTGACCCCATGGCAGCGGGGGAGGGTGATCGCATTTGGGATTTTCTTGGTAGAGAGATACTGCAGGGATTTGCCATTTTCTTCTCCAGTTCACTTTACAGATGAGAAAACTGAGATAAACAGGGTGAAGTGGCTTGCCCAGGATTACAAAGCTAAAATTGTCTGAGGTCAGATTTGAACTCAGGATGATAAGTTTTCCTGACTTTAGGTCCAACCACCTAGCTGCCCATGAATAACATCAAAAAGATATATCTTTATTTCAAGAAGAATCTTGGGGTCATAAAAACAGTAATTTCATAGTCCAGTACCCTAAGTACCTTCTCTTTAATTCTGTTTGTTAATTCATTGTCCAGGTAGGGTTTCTGTTCAAGATTTTTGTACTGACAGACCAGTTCTCTGGGTTGTCCATTCAACTGCAAATCATGGTTGAACAAGAGGCATTCTCCATTCATATGGTTTTTGTGTGGATAATTAGGTTCTACTTGTTTGGATGATTAAGAATATTATTTAGGAGAATTTGCAATGTTCTGGGACTCAATGCAATCAACTACCAACAGAAACATCTGAATGATATCATACAATTGGTAGGAAATTCCTTTTAGATTTGAACTCTCTGCTGGATAGCTTCCGTGACAATGGCAAGGTCCTTTGGTGAGAATATTGGTGAGAATACAATCTCCCTATTTTATACCTCTTTTGAAATTAATAACCCAGAGTGTCTTTGAACAATAACTTTTAATATATGCAAGGAAGACAACTTGTAAAAGTACTTTTAAAATTTTCAATTTGTTCCACAGAATCAAGTTGTGGCTTGTTGATTTGTTTTATGGTCAGTAAGCAAGTGGCAGAATTTTGTATTCTCTGCACATTTCATTGAATTATATGATTATAAGGATCTAGCCTACTGAGGGATACAATTTTCAAAAGATTATTTCTTCCTATTCCCTTCTCATACCTTCATCAAGGATGCCCCACCTCAGTAATTATGTAGATTAGTCTTATAGAAGATTGCATAGAACTAGGAAAACAGCCATATGGGGCAGTACATGTTGACATGTCCTTAGTCACTTTTTTAGGAGGGGTGATGCAAAAGGTTTGATTTTTTTTTTCCTCTGAGCTTTTTGAGTATTTTTCTCTCTCAGATATCCTGAGTATCTGTTCCTCCACAGGACCATAATTACAGTTCCATGGACCCGCCCTGTATATATTTGATTATGTCCAGGGTTTTTTTTCTGTCTTTGTTTTCTTTAATATCCCTTTTTTGCAACACATTGGGGATTAATATCAGAGTCTAAAAGTGGTGTCTCTGCTGTCACAATGGAGAAAATGTTTCAGATCATAATTTTTGCAGATCTTTTCATCTAGTTTGTTTTCCTAATTCCATCCTTCCATCACCTCAGAATTATTTTATTGTGTTTGGTAGCTCAGTAAGCTTCCTGTAGGCTTGTTTTTCCCTTTATTGTTTCTGTTTTATGAGGTAACATTGCTCATGATCTTCCAACATCCTCATCCATAAAATTTTACAAATACATTTATATTCTAAACCAATATTGTCTTTTGGTGCCTTATCTCTCCATTTGAAATTCCTCTCCAGACTACACAGCTGGCTCATCTCCATAGGACTTTATCACAGAAATCTTTTCACTCTGGAAATTCATTTCACCCCTTTCCAACCTTTTCTTCTTGCCCCTCACCAATTCTTTAGAACCTCTCTGAATTATTGGTTGGATCTTCCCAGAACCTCCATTTTAAGGAGGACAGTCCAAGACCATGCTAATTATGTCTTCATTCATCTCTAAGCTGACTTAATTCATCTCCACTGGAATTCACAAAGTGCCTTTAGTCCACCTTTCTAGCTCCCTTTTATGCATTATTTCCCTCCATTAGAATATGTTTCTTGGGGCAGCTGGGTGGTACAATGGATAGAGCACCCACCTTGGAGTCAGGAGGACCTAAGTTTAAATCCGACCTAAGACACTTAATAATTGCCTATCTGTGTGACCTTGGGCAAGTCACTTAACCCTATTGCCATAAATTTAAAAAATTTTTTTTTAAAGAATATAAGTTTCTTAAGGGCAGGGATTGCTTTTCTTTCAGCTTGTATTTGTATTTTCAACAATTCTTGGTGCATTTTGCTGTAGACTTTTTTTTTACAGATAAAGAAACTGAGACCCAAGGACATTAAATGACTTGCTCAGTCACCCTTATACACTTTTTCTTAGGTTTTTGCAAGGCAAATGGGGTTAAGTAGCTTGCCCAAGGCCACACAGCTAGGTAATTATTAAGTGTCTGAGGTTGGATTTGAACTCAGGTACTCCTGACTCCAGGGCCAGTGTACCACTGTACACCCTATCCACTGTACCACCTAGCTGCCCTACCCTTATATACTTGTACAACTTAAAAGTAGTAGGTTATTCTTGTGATCTGCCTAAACACTATATTTATTTTGCATATTAAACACATTAACTTCCAGATTATCTATAGGATATATATTTAACCTTTTTGTTGTTCAGTTGTTTTGGTCATGTCTGCTTCTTTGTGACCCCATTTGGAGTTTCCTTGGCAAAGATACTCAAGTGGCTTGCCATTTCTTCATCCAGGTCATTTTTACAGATGAGGAAACTGAGGCAAACAGGGTTAAGTGACTCACTCAGGGTCACCCAGCTAGTAAGTGTCTGAAGTTAAATTTGAACTCAGGTCTTCTTGACTCCTGAGCATTGGGCATGTCTAATCAATTAAATAAGAACCACAACATTGGTTGTTCACCACCTTCAGTGCCTCTTAACTGTCTTTGAAAAGAAAGTTTCCTTAATTGTAGGATCATAGAGCTAGAAAGGACTTTAGAAGTCATCTGTCCACCCTGCTATTTCATGAATGAGAAAATGAAGGCCCTATGTAATGATTTGCCCAGGTAACAGAACTGGGATTTCAATCATTCAATTATTAAGTATCTATTATGTGGTAGGTACTAAAAGAGGCAAAAAATAATCCCTACTCTCAAGAAGCTTACAAACTCATGGAGGAAGAAAATATGCAAACAAATGATGATGATATTTCTCATTTGTTCTTGAAGATCACATATCAGGGAGGTGATGCCATGACAAACAAGTGAATTGGACTTGAGTGAGGAGGTGCTGAGTTTCACTTTTTCCATCAGAGTCATCTGGTTCCAGTGGCCAGATATGAATCAACCTGATGGGAGATGGTTTTGACTAGTAGGCAATTAGGGTTAAGTGACTTGTCCAAGATCATACAGTCAATAAGTGTCGACTGTTTAAGGTCAAATTTGAACTCTGGTCCTCTTGACTTCAGGGCCAGTGCTTTATCCACCATACTATCTAGCTGCGGGTTAGGGAAAGCTTCCTGTAGATAATAAGTCCTCTAATGCCAGAGATAATGGTCTTCCCATTGTACCCTGATGCTTATAGGCAGGAAGTTTTGGTATGGTTTTTTTTGCCTCTGACCTGTCTTATTTCTGACTCCTAGACTTAAGTTTTCCATCAAATTTTTTGCTGTCTTTCCCTAAGTCCACCCTTGCATTGAAGCCACTGAGTAGTAACATAGTTCACACAAGTCTCCACAAAATTTCTCTCCTTCCTCATCCTCTACAACCAATTTGGATTTCACCTCTATGATAATTTTGAATAGGCTGCAATTATCTTCCTTTTTCAATTGTGTATTAAATGAGTAATACAATATGAGATGGTTCAGCATACCACAAAATGAGTTATCTTATTACCTTTGTACACACAATAAAACCAATTCCAGCACCTTTTTTTGTATATGTAAGAGAAGCACCCTAATGTCTTCCTTCCATTTAGCAGCTTACTTTCCTTGCATTAGAAATAAGAGTGTTAAACTTAATAAAGGTACACCCACCAGCTGGTCATTGGACAAGGTTATCACATTTAACATATCATCAGTTGTACAGAAAATCTAAAAACACTTATTTTTAGTACCTTCTGCCTCCCCCCACCATTCTCCTAGTTTCACCACCAAAACCAAAGGCAGTCATTCAAAGCCTGTGGACTATTTTGTAATCTTATTTGTGTGTTTGTTTAGTTTGTTTTTGGCTGATTTTTGGTTTTTCTGGCTAAAGGACACCTCCAAATAACCAGACTCTTGGTGAAGAAGCCTCTTCATACTTAGCTAGGCTGGCCTTGGCCTTCAGGAGACATTAAGACAGGGGAAGAGGAGGATGGTGAAGGTAAAGGAATAAGCATTTATTATCATTTATTTCCAATATAAGAGTCAGAGGAATGTGGCATGGATAATGGAAGGATGAGCAACACATCTAAGGAGTGGGAAGAGGAGCAGATGCATCCAAACTAGGAGAATGGTAATAGATAAAATAACCTGAATTCATGGGTTGGGGATTGTGGCTAATTGGGGGAAAAATCAGTAGAGGGGCTGGGAAGAGTATCAAAAGCTAAGGGATTGTGAGGAGAAAGATAAAGAGGAGAAAAGCATCAGGGTGGGGATGGGGGCAGTTGCAGGTAAGGAAGGGAAACGCATGGGAAAGAGGGATTGTGAATAACTAGGAGAAAAGCTTCAGAATCTGGTAAGAGTGGGAAAAAACACCCTCTCAAGGAGGTATTGTGTTTATTGGAGAGACAAGCACTAGGAGAGTGTGGATTGGGAAGCAGCTAGAGAAGGTGATGGAGAGTGCAGGAAGACTTGCTTCATGTCATTATTCTGTTGGATCTTGGCAGGTGGTGAGTATCTCTGTCATCTTTGTAAGAAGGACTTGTTGGGTTCAGTCAGCTCTGGGGGTTTTGCCCTCAAATGTTGACAGAGTCATCATGGTTTGGTAACCATGATGATCAAACATGCTGGAGGCAGGGGCTGGACAAAAGCATCCCAAATTAGGACAGCATTAGAGATACTGAAGAGCAGGCCACCAAGTGCTCTGGGTCTCCTACCACAGCATCAGACTCAAGACAGTCACATACACAATCAGAGGGAGACTAAGATTGGGAAGGAGGTAGGAATGGCTGCAGGACCCCAATGGAGAGGCCAAAGATAGCTACCACAGACCCCAGGAGAACCAGTCTGTTTAGGACCCAGCCCAGGGCCCCAAGGTAGAAGAGCTCAATCAGGGTAAAGGCTGTCATGACAAAGATCAGATCAGATGAGGAAGATGTCACCCAGAGCAGAACGAGGAAGCCTACCAAAAGACATATGATATAAGGCCCTGAGGAGGTATGAAAAAAAATTGTTAGGCAGAGGATGAGGAAGCATTTGGCCAGGGTGTTGGTCTCCTCTGAGGACAGCCAGAGGAAGAAGTAAAGGGCATAGGAGGCAAAGAAAGGCACCAGCCTTAGGTTGGTCCAAAAACAAAGGATCTGGAGCATGCCAGTTTGTCCAGAATCCCCTAGAGTTGTGTGACCTGAAATTTTTTTTTTGAGGCAATCAATGTTAAGTGACTTGCTCAGGGTCATAAACATTGTCCCATAGTTAGTGAATGTCTTAAGAGGCTGGATTTGAACTCAGGTCCTCCTAACTCCAGTTTGAGTGCTGTATCCATTGCTCCAACTAGCTACCCCAGAAACCCCATCCTCTTGGAGATGAATTTAGCTTTGGTTTGCAATAGATCTTCAGCATCCTTGGGTGCCTCCCCCCCTCTGATTGGAGGGAGATACAGAACCAGAAAAAGCATTTATAAAGTATATCTCAATTGACCCTTCTAACAAATCCCAAAAGGTATATTCATTTATTATTCCCATTTACTGAGAAAAATGAGGCAGACAGAGGTTAAGTGACTTGGCTAGGGGCCACACAGTGATAGTGTCTCAGGATGGATTTGAATTCATTTTGTCATCAGTTAATGTGTCAGATCTGCACTCATAACCTTTATGGTAATGGTAGAAACTGCCAACACTTGGAATCCTTTGGGAGCTGAGGATCATTTTCATGTCAGAGCTCACTCTAGCAATGGAGAAGGACTTTATGGAGGAATAGGGTGACATAACAGACCCAAACCCCAAAACAAAACAAAAAACCCCGATTAGGGAGGTAAAATTTTGTTTTCCTCTGCATTGCTCAAATCATATTTGTGTTTAGTTATAAGCATCTTATTTTGGGGAGGGTGCTTATAAACTGGAATTTATCAGAGGAAAGCAACCAGGATGGTAGAGAGCCTGTAGAATTCATTCCATAAAAATCAGTTGAAGTTGTTATTCAGTCATCTCAGTTGTGTCAACTTTTTCATAACCCCATTTGGGGTTTTCATGGCAAAGATACTATAGTGGTTTGTCATTTCCTTCTCCAACTTATTTTACTGATCAAGAAACTGAGGCAAAGAGGATTAAGTGACATCCCTATGGTCACACAGCTAGTAAATGTCTGAGGCCAGATTTGAATTCGGGTTTTCGACTACAGACCTGATGTTCCATTTACTATGTCACCTAATTATCCTTTTCCTATGGATATACTTTCTCTAATTTGTTTTGTTATGATTTTGGATAAACAGGACTTTCTCTGTTAGTTGCTATGTGTTCATTGTAGAATTGGTATTTGGTGGAAAAGGGGTCAAGTCTTGTATATAAAGCTTGGGGTCCTCTTTTCCTCATAATGAAATAGTAGCTAGAGGTTAGCCTGAACTTGAAAATCACATCTTCTAATTAGTAATATTTAAAGGATCAGATTAATATAATTCTAGCCTGGTATCCCCTATCTCTAAAGAGCAGAGAGTGGATAAACTTCTGAATCCAACTTTCTGCTTCCCCTTCTGGGAGTAAATGAAAATCTCCTTTGGAGAAGAGGCTGGAAGTGTCTAATCTGCTTCCCTTCCAATGATACAACATCCCCCTGCTATATGTGGGGGACAGTCTCTTACTACATTTACTACCTGAATGAACTTGGACAACTCATTTAACCTCCTCAGATTTTAGTTTCTCCATCTATAAAATGAGATAACTGAGATAGCCTTTGAAGTCTCCTCCTGCTCTGGGTCTATGACCCTATGAAATATTTGAAGTTATGCTATAAAAGCAGAATTTGATTCATTCTATTTGTTTTAACCAAAGCTAAGAGGAATGAATAGAAGTTCCAAAGAAGCAAATTAAGGTTTGATGCAACAAAAAACTTCCTAAATTTTAGGTGTACAAAAGTAGAGTGGGTCTGCCTTGTGAGACTGGGTGGGGTAGGGAGGAGTGTTTGTGGGGGTTCCCTCTGCTCCCAATAAAAGTCTTCAAACCAAAAGAGTAGATGTACTCTTCCAGGTCTCTCAATTCTGTCATTCTGTGAGAGCACTTTGTAAGACTTAAAAGTGAAATATTAATGAGTTGTTTATGTTTTTATTTTCCTACCACTGCAGTTTCAAGGGAACTAAACAAAGGAAAAGGCAACAGAGTGTCAATCACTCACTGTCTGACTTTTATTTGTCCCATAGCCTGACAGAACCTGCTGCCATACTCTTTTTCCTGGCAAGTCTCAAGTGGTTTTGGTCCCAAATCTGCTAAACAGGGCTGGCTTCGATCCTTGGTAAAATACCAAAGGGAGGGAATCCCAGGTCAAACCCACTCTCTGGGAGGTGCCACCTCATTCAGGGGATAATGACAGGCTCCAGATCCTCTATTCTGTCCTTGAGGCACAGATTACAGGGTGAGGTTCTCAGGAGAGCTATATTGGGGCCGAGGATCAGTGCTGCATTCTGCCCACGTTCCAGCATAGCCCTGTCTGCTCTTTGGGAAGGGGGCTAATTGGTGTCTCCAGGGTTTTCTTCAGAATGCCACAAACCCCAAGATAAAAGGAAGCAGGAGTAGAATTTTTTTAAAGGCTCTGTAGTGGGAGGGTGGGGCTGCTTGGAACATTTAGCATAACCACAAATAGTAGGAAGGGTAGAGGCTGGCTGGGGAGGTGGGGAGAAGAAACTAGATTGGATAAAATGACAACTCCCAGAAGAGAGTAGGCAGTCTGACAGCCTACAAAGAAACATAAGAAGCTGTCCTGACCAGGCCCTTCCAAATCCCCCATGCCCTTCCAGGAGGCAGAGGCAAGGTGACCACATTTAGGGATTAAAGACAGAGAAAAGGCTGATTCATCCCTGTCCAAGGCAGCCATGAAAGGGGACGGTGGCTTCTGTCCCCTACTCTTTGTGGAGAAACCAGGAGGAGACCTGTCTTATTTGCCTTCTACCCCTTAGGGGAGAGATTTTCTAGGTCTACTAACTCTTCCCCTGATCTGGCACAGAATCACAGGACTCAGAACTAGAAAGAATATTAACGATCACGTATGAAGTTCAGTCTGTTTTTGTTAGAGAAGGAGGGGCTCTGAGGGAAGGAAAGAGGCTTGCCTTAGGTGAGGTGCCCTCTATCTCTTCTTGCTGGCTTCCCTGGTTTCCTTCAGGTCTCAGCTAAAAGTTCTACCCTCTGCAAGAACAGTTTCCTAGTCCTCCTCAGTCTTAGTGCCTCCCCTTGGAAACTACCTTCCATTTATCCTGCTTATTGCTTGTTTGTACATGGCTGTTTGCATGTTATCCCCCCCATTAGACTATGAGCTCCTTAAGGGCAGGGACTAGCTTTTACCTTCTTTTGTATCCCTAATGTATATTCTTCATTTTCAAAGAAGACCATAACATCAGGAAGATGATGTCATGACATTCATGAATTGGATTTGAGTGAGGGGGTGCTTAAGGGTGTCTAAGACACCAGTCTTACTTTCTCCTCAAGAATCATCAGGGTTCAGTGGCCAGATATCAATCAGGATAACTAGAGATGGCCCTGGATGTGAGACAATCAGGGTTAAATGACTTGCCCTATGTCACACAGCTAGTAAGTGTCTGAGGCCACATTTGAACTCAGGTCCTCCTAGTGTTTAGGGTAGGGAAAGTCTTTAGTAAATGTCTGCTGATTGATTTAGAGGTAAAATGGATCAAAGAAGCCATCTAGTCCAACTTCTTAATTTTATAACTAATATTTATCTATTACTATATAATTAATAAGCATGGTATTTCCTTTCTTCCCTCTATTGTCAACTGAATAAGGCAGATTTCCTGTGCCAGGCATAAAATGATTAACTCTTGGATTAACCTTCTGTTCTGGCACAAACTAAGTTCAAGACTAAGGTCATAAACCTTGGCTATTAGACTCCAGTAAGTGGAGTGGAGTGGAGGGCACATGCTGCAAAGGACTTGAAGGACAGAAGAGAAGGGAGGTCTAACACAGAGGAGGGTTATACACAGAGATGGATTATAGGAAATCATGAAGCTCCAGGGGTAGCAATGAGTGAGACAGAAACATAGAAGAGTGATGGGAATTCATGCTTCAAGCCTGGAAACTAGTTCTGGCTGTTGGAGCTAGAACTAGGAAGCAACAAAAGCATGGAATGAACTATGATAAAGAAGAGCAAAACTAGGCCTGCCCTTCAATGGTACTGAACCATGGAGACTATAAATGTCTGGCACAAGGGACAGATTACTAATGCCCAATTTTTTTCTTTGCTTAAGATGGTCTCCAAACCAGAATGGTACTGTTAAGCTATGGCAGCTATATCAGATCAAAGATACAGACCTAGAAGGGACTTCTTAGTTGTTATTGTTGATGATGAACCATTTTTTCAGTCAAGTTTTACTCTCTGTGACCCCATTTAGGGTTTTCTTGGTAAAACTATTGGAGTGGTTTCCCATTTCCTTCTCTAGTTTATTTTACAAATGAGGAACCTGAGGCAAATAAGCTTAGGTGACATGCCCAAGGATCACTGAATATGAATGAGGCTGGATTTGAACTTGGATCTTCCTGACTCCAGGAATACTTTTTTCTATGGTGCAACCAGTTGCCCTGGAAGGGACCTTATAAGCCACCTACTGATTGCTTTATTTTAAAATTAAGAATACATAGATTCTAAGAAGGGAAGTCACTTGCTTAAGGTTACATAGTAAGTAAGCTGGTTAATATCCAGGTGTTTTGTACTCATTCCACTGACCTGTCTCTCCTTACCACCACTGGGGAAGGTGGTACTCACTAAGGTAGAAAGATATTTGAGTCCATAACAATCATAAATGTTTGCAGGTTACATGTAATGTAGCAGTGTTGTAAATTGGATGGACTGTGTATAAGTCTTCATTGAAAGGCTGAAGCCCACTACTGAGGGAAATGGAGTATACATAAGTTTTTTGTGTTTGTTGACTGCTTTAAAAAATCCAAACAATTCTATCTTATTATTTGTTCTATATTTTGCTAACCTGAGTGCTTGCATAGGAATTATGGACCCTCTTTCTTTTTCCTTTTTTCTGGAGACTTAGAAATTTACCAAATTTCAATAATGTTTGTCCTTCTTTCTTGAAGAAGACCATGACATCACGGATGTGATATTGTTCTAAGTCACCAGTCTAACTTTCTCCTCCACAGTGATCTGGGTCCGGTGACCATATATGAATCAGGATGATTGAAAATGGCCCTGCAAGGTAATCAGGGTTAAGTGACTTGCCCAGAGTCACACAGTTAGGAAGTATCAATTGTCTGAGGTCACATTTGAATTCAGATCCTCCTGATTCCAGGGCTGGTGCTCTTGCACCACCTAGTCAAATTCTAACAGTTCCAGAGGAAGGGAAGGCATGAAACCAAAATAGGTAATTGAGAATTGGGAAATCTTGCATTTGGTTTGTGTCAGTCTAGTAGTGAGTCACAGAGTATAGCTTTAAATTGTTTTGCATTCTACAGTTCACTCAGGTTTTACAGACACTGATTTACTGCAATCTCCCATTTTACAGAGAACAGAAGGAGACTTGTCCTGAATCTCAGAGCCAGAGAGAGGCAGAGCTGGCAGAGAACTTCGAGGGTTCCTTAGGGCAAGTGCTGCCCTAAAGGTATTTATTCTTTAGTTGTTTTGAGCTTGTTGCAGGAACTGACTGTTTAACCCCACAAAATTCCCTATGGCTTTGCACTGCATCTTTCCCCATCAGTGCCGGAGCCCTTCTCAAGGGCTGGGATTCTGTTTCTTTACTTTTGAATCTACACATTCTTGCTCACACCCAGCAGTGTTACTTAATGCTACGCAAGATCCTCTAATCTGCCACAAGGGAAGTCCTGTAATGAGGCCCAAAGGAAAAAACTTGCTGATTCATGGGGGAACCAAGGACAGGTGGAGGACACATGACTGTGGGTGGGAGGTTCTGGCTCAGCTGGCTGAGTCACCTACACAGACAGACTTTTAGAAAGCCTCAAATCTCTTCTCCCTTTCAGACGGGCTACATGAGACTCAAGTCTTGGCACCTGACCCAGAGAAGGCACAGGATGGGCAGGAAGCCAACTGCTCTTTCACCTCCAAATCTGTTTCTCTCTTTCCATGTTGTCTGGTTTCCTGTGCTTAGGTATTCTATAATAGGGTTTTCCTGGGTTTGGGGTCTTTTCCGGTTTTTAACCTTTATCTGCCTCTAGTCCTGACCACATTTAGACTGATTGGATCATGCCTCTTCCCTATACACACATGCAGTTTTATAGCCCTGCTACTGACTTGGCATCACATCACAGCCCTGTTATGATACACTGTAGCATTGTTGTGACTGCTAATGACTAATGAAATTATACACCTGGGCCCATTTGGAAAAAAAAAATCACCCTGACTTCATTTTTACAAGGAAATTAAAGCCCTGAGCAATTATAATTCTGATACTGCCCTTCCCCTTGCATCAATGGGGAGGCTAAGAGGGGGACAACTGGATATTAAAAAAAAAAATCTTCTGATTAATGCAAATTCCTCAAGACTCAACTTAGTGAATTCAAGGTTGAGGGTCTGGCACCCCTCAACCTGCGTAGGAAGTGTAGGAAGGCCTCTCTTCATTGAGTTCCACGAGGGAGACTTCTTTATAGCCCAACCCCCTTCTGCAGCCTCCTCCATTGCCCAGCACCCAGAAAAGTATTTTGGCTGAGAGTACATTCAGGGCAACCAACCAACAACCAACCGATCTCCTGACACATGATCCAATGGCAAGCAGGCCATTGGTGTTATACCTTCTTATTAAGAATGAAGGCCAGGTTGATGGGGGTTTTTGGATGTGCTATAGTGTGTCAACAGTGTGTCCCTTTCACTTGCTTGCTTAACTGTTTTTGTTCCAAAAGGAGTGGGGACAGAGGTAAATATGAAAATGTTATTTTTTTAAAAAGCAATAAATTAAAAAGAAAAAGGTCAAGGTTTTTTGGGAAAAATAAATATATTTATATAAAACTATAACTAAAAAGAAGGTATCTTGGCTGCACAATTATAGAATACATAATAATAATCCATCCAGGCACTGTGCTAAGTATTTTATAAGTATTATCTCATTCGATTACCACAACCCTGTGAAGCAGGAGCTGTTATTATCATTCCCATTTTATAGCTGAAGAAACCGAAGCAGACAGAAGTGACCTGCTTGGGGTCACACAGAAAGTCTCTGATTTCAAATCTGAACTCAGGTCTTCCTGCCTCTAAGCCTGGGTTCTCTATCCACAATGCCAGAGGGAAGGAGAATCTGTATCATATTCACTATACTACTTTTCTGTAGCATGCATGTCAGGGAAGATCCTTTAAGTCTTAACAGCTTTCAAAGTGCTTTAACCTTATAATCTCAGAATGATTCTATGAGATAGGTTAGGACAAAAATCCTGGTCTACTGACTCCCAGTTCAGAACTCTTCCTTTCTAACTATCACCAAGTTTTCATTGGAAAGATGACTATGTAGATCCTGTTATCTGGAAAAATGGATAGAGGGAGAGAGCTCTGGGCCTGGAATCAAAGATCTGAGTTCAGGTACAGGCCTAGACATTAGCTGTATAACAGGAAGCAAGTCATTTACCTCTGTCTCCCTCAGTTTCCTCAATTGTAAAATACAGATAACAGTACTTAGCTAATAGGGTTGTTGTGAAGCTTAAAAAAATGATTTGCAAAGTGCTCAATTAGCACAGTACTTAGAATATAGTAGGCATTATATAAATGCTTATTTCCTTACTAGATCTGCTCAGCCAACTCCCTCTCTAAAGTCTAAGGCAAATACCATCCTTGGACAGTTGGATGTAATTTAGCCTAGGGGCTTCAGAGAACAGCTGTTTCTACCCTCCTCCAAATCCCCACATAAACCAAGACCAGATTGGGGTGTGGAGAGGGGGATAGGAGGTATAAATACTGAAACTGATATCTCCCTTTACCTTTCTAACCCCAGATTTCTAATCTGGAAAATGGAGAAATTGTCCTTACATTTTCAACTTCGTGGTAAAAAACAGAAAAGGTTTTTTTTTTTTAATTTAAAAAAGAATCAAGAAAGATCTATCAAATGCAAGGCTCTGTCCTTGACCATTTTTGCTATACTTTCTCTAGACAACTTCAATCATTCCCAAGGCTTCAGTTATCACTTCTATGCAGATCACTCCCAAATCCCTATCTCCAGTCTTTTTTTCCTAATTGCTAGCTGGAAAATGGACTTGGTAAACGACACTGTGTTGTATTCCTCTAAATTAGGTTCATTATCTTCTCTTTTACAATATTCCTTCCTCCTAACTTATCTATACCTATTGATGATAGGCACCCTTCTCCCTATTACTCAGATTTGAAACTTCATAATCATGAGTTTACAGACTTCAGAATTGGAAGGGATACCCAAGATTCTTTTTCTCCTTGCTCTTCCCATTATCACTCCAGTTCTAATCTTATTATAATTCTTAGCTAAAGTATTGCAATGATGATGATGATGATGATGATGATGATGATGATGATGATGATGATAATGGTGATGTTTGCCCTTCTATTCTTGAAGACCTTGAGATCAGGGAGGTGATGCCAGGACATGCAAATTAGTTGGATTTAAATGAGGAGGTGCTGTGCAAAGTCACTAGCTTCACTTTCTCTTCTAGAGTCATCTGGGTCCAGTGGCCAGATATGAATCAGGACAACTGGAGATGGTGCTGAATTTAAGTGATTAAAGGTTAGGTAAGAAAGAGATGAGGAAAAGAGGTCAAGAATGACTAGTTCCCCCCCCCCCAAAAAAAACAAATAAAGCTGGGAGGGTAAGATCCTCAGGGTTTCTCATGATTAAGGCAAGTAAGAAAGAAAAGAAGCAAATCTCTTCTGCATAGTCCAAAAGAAGGAAAAAAAGAATTCTATCTGGGAGGGTAAGGACCTCAGGATTTCTGGACAAAACAGAAACAATTGCTGTTTACATTCACTCTGAATCAATCAGGGAGCAAACCTTGACCAAGAGTCTGAGATCCATGGAGAGCTAGAGGGATTTGGGCTTCTAAATCCCAAGAAATTTCATCACCTTTTTAAAAATTTATTTTGGGTTTTTTTTGTGTGTGTGTGAGGCAGTGAGGTTAAGTGAATTGCCCAAGGTCACACAGCTAGGTAATTATTAAGTGTCTGAGGTCATATCTGAACTCAGGCCCTCCTGACTCCAGGGCTAGTACTCTATTCACTGCGCCACCTAGCTGCCCCTCATCAATTTTTTAGGCAAAGCACCCATGCACCCATAAACATAGTAAGAAAGAAGAGAAAGAAAATGAAGGAAATGAGAGAGAGAGGAGGGGGAAAGAAAAGAAGGAAATAGATGTTGATGTTTGATGTTTGTCCTTAGTTCTCAAAGAAGACCATGAACCATGACAATATGCAATAGTCTTCTAATGGATTTCCTGGCTCCAGTTTCCCTTAAAACCAAAACCTTTTCCATCTGGCCCCAACTTGTCTGTCCAGCTTTGTATACCACGGAAAATCCCCGTCATACTTATACACAGGCTAAATGAGTCATTTGTGAGTCTCAAACAAGGCTTCAAAATTCCAACCTTTCCACCCCTCATACAATTCTAGTCATGAAAGATTTTAAATTCTTAAAAATGAAATATCTAAGTGTTGTGGATAACTGGATTTTCCAGCGATAAAAAAAAATGTCTTCATAAACATCCATGGAAGTTCTCCCTCTCATGTTTCAGCATGGCAGAGTATGACCCTGGCATCTATAGGTTTTTGCAAGGCAAATGGGGTTAAGTAGCTTGTCCAAGGCCACACAGCTAGGTAATTATTAAGCATCTGAGGCCACATTTGAACTCAGGTACTCCTGACTCCAGGGCAGGTGCTCTATCCACCGTGCCACCTAGCCACCCCTGAACCTGACATCTTTAAGACTATGCCAAGGCTACACAAGTTGTTGTAGGTTCTACCAAATTCAAAAAGCTTCAAAGGCAATCCTCATGATAGATTCTATGTCTGTGATCATTAAGTTCTGAGAAAATTATCATGACAAAGTTGGCAGATAATGATGTTTTTGGTCATTAGGATCATTTACTAAGGTGTGGAGGAAGCAACCCCACATAGATAAGACAAGAGATCTTTTGAAGTGCTGTTGTAGGCATTTATTAAAAGTAATATTCAATTTTTTTAAAAAGCAAACTATACATATAGATATTTGAAGATTCATATACAATCAGTTTATTCTCTCCTACTTGAAAATGCTAAATTGTTTTTCTTTTGGTGTTTTAGAATAAAAAAAATTTTAAATAATGGGGGAGGGGTAGACTAAATAATATTTAAACTTCCAAAAAAAATTTCTAAAGTGTCCCTTATGGCATCCTCCTGAGTGCTGCATTTGAGGTGACTGCTTACCCCATAGTTTTAGCTTTGCCTTTGACTTTGCCCTAGGTCTAAACAAATTGAATTTTGAAACTTTCTCTGAATGGGTTCTGAGCCATCCCACCTATGTGATTTTCCTTATATTATTGTACCTTAAGCCTAGAATACCATCCTTACCTGTTTTTAAAGTTCTACTTCCAGGCTCAGTTCCAACACTAATCACATCTTTCATCATGTATTCTCTCTTTTCTCTGACTCATATTTTTTTTAATACTTCTAGAGTATTTAAAATGTTTTGTTTGCATTATAGATATTTGTGTTCCTCTCCTATTTCACCCTACAAGACTGGGACCTCCTTGAAGGCAGAAGCTATATCTTATTTATGTTTTTCTCTGTGCAGAATAAATTTTAGGTAAATATTTGCTATGCTAAAAGCAAAAACAACCAGATAAACACTACTCCAAACCACCCAAATGTTGCCACCTAATTCATTTGCACTTGATAAACCACAAGCTGACTTGAAAGGAACCTTTTCTGGAAGTTATCAGAGAGAAACAGCTGCAATGACTGGCACTAAACAACCACAACCCCAAAGGTCTAGGGAGAATCCCCTTCAACCAGGCTAATGTCCAACCAATTCTCCTGGGCTCTGGGATAAAATCTCCTAAGTGGAGAGAATAATATACTGAATATCTCATCTTTAGTTTTTTTGTTTGTTTGTTTTTTTAGATTTTTCAAGGCAGTGGGTTTAAGTGACTTGCCCAAGGCCACACGGCTAGGTAATTATTAAGTGTCTGAGGTGGGATTTGAACCCAGGTACTCCTGACTCCAAGGCTGGTGCTCTATTCACTGCACCATCTAGATGCCCCTCATCTTTAGTTTTAATGAGTCAAAGGTTTCCAAAATATTGGGAAAGGAATGTAAAAACCAAAGAACATTTAATAGTCTTTTTTTTTCATTTCAAAGTCAAGATGGCTTCCTATGTCTGGGGGAAAGCAGAATTTCTATATACCTAGTGGAGTCACAAGTATGTAGAGTTGGAGAGGAAAAGAGAGATAAGGCTACATATATATCTCATACTTAAAATTATCTGAACTAATGGAAGAAAGGAACTGGAGATCATTTTTAAAATCATGAATAATTGGTAGCTAATTAAAAAAACAGATACTCTCACAATGAATAAAACCAGAAGACAGTTATAACTAAAGGGAAGATCATCCCCTTGAAAAGAAGCAAACAAAGGTAACAAGAAGCATCATTTTATGGAATATCTGATCATATATTACAAATGCTTACAATTAAACCAATTGCTTCATAAATAGTCAACAATTAGTAAAAAAAAAAACCCATTTATTAAGCATCTACCATGTTCTGGCCCTGTGACAATAAATAAAAGTAAAGTTCTGGTTACTGACACAGGAGTCATTTCGGAATCAATTGTCTTTGTGCCAACAGGTCATCATTTGATTAGAAGAAAGGGATTAAAAATATGGAGAAAAAAACTACTGCATACAATAACAGATTCAACTTAACCTCTTTAAATGCAGTGATGATTTTGAATAAAGGGCAAGCATTGTGAGTTATGTTAAAAAGAGACCAATTAAAGCACATATAATACACAGATTCAATTACAAAATGCTCCATTAAAAAAAAGAATTTAAATAGCTGCAAGAATATTCAGTGTTCATGGTTGGATCATGCCATTATAATAAAAATGAAAGAACATTCCAAATAACTGATAAGAGAAATGTAAATTGAAATAACCCTAAATTTTTACCTTATGTACACACCAAAATATCTATAGCAATACTTGTAGAAGCAAAGTAGATACCTATAAATTGGAGAAAGACTAAAAAAATTGTGGTACATGAAGGGAATGGAATATTACAGAGTTATAAGAAATGACAAATATGATGAATACAAGAGAAGCATGGGAAAAACTAATGTAAAGTGAACTAGGCAGAGCAAGGAAAACAAAATATACCATGAATATAACAATGTAAATGGACAGATCCAGAAAACAATTAAAGATTAATTTTGTGAAATTATAAAAAAGGAGAAGCTAGATGCCATAGTGGATAGAGCACCAGCCCTGGAGTCAGGAGGACCTGAGTTCAAATCTGACCTCAGACACTTAATAATTACCAAGCTGTAGGGGGCGGCTAGGTGGTGCAGTGGATAAAGCACCGGCCCTGGAGTCAGGAGTACCTGGGTTCAAATCTGGTCTCAGATACTTAATAATTACCTAGCTGTGTGGCCTTGGGGGCAAGCCATTTAACCCCATTTGCCTTGCAAAAGCCTAAAAAAAAAATTTACCTAGCTGTGTGACCTTGGACAAATCACTTAACCCCATTGCCTTGCCAAAAAAAAAAATAATAATAAATTATAAAAAAGAGGCTTGTCTCCAAAAACGAGATAAGAGAAGACATATCTCCCTACCCCTCTGCAGAGGTAAGGAACATTGTGTCAAATGTTGAATTTAATGTAAGATATTTTCTTTTTTTCCAATTATATTCAAAGGTATTTTTCTGCTCATGATAGTTGGATAAGTATTGCAACTAGAAAATGAGCTGGATCTAAAATGGAAGAGGACATCAGGAATTTAAGATATATGGCACTTTCAATGATCCCAAGCTTTTTAGGAAAATGCAAAGAAAACATCTTTTAGACAACAATATTCTCTCGGTGTTGCTATGTGATTGGGAATCCTATAACATACCATTTCAGAAGAATGGCAGGTCACCCAAAGTACCTGCATGGCAGGCATAAACAGTCTGTAAAACATGACCAAAATGAGTTACTTGAAACAAGGGATGTTGAAAAAACCCAACACAAAGGACTTGCATTAACCATATGTGGAAGGAAGAGTTGGGGATAATATCTGGATGACCCAAGTTTACAGCTAAGTACGAAATACTCATTTGGGGTTTTCTTGGAAAAGACACACTCATTTTACAGATGAGGAAACTGAGATAAATAGCTAGTGTGTGAGACCAGATTTGAACAGGGGAAGATATTTTCCTGACTCCAAGCTCAGCACTCTATTCACTGCACCACCTAGTGGCCCTGAAAATAACTAGAGACATACAAGAAATACAAGTTTATACACATATCAGAGAAGGCACTTGCAACTAACTGGTATAGAAAGACCACCTGCAGAAGGTGGGACATAAATTGAGTCTTTAAATGAGGTCAGAGAAGCTAAGGGAGGAGAGATGATAACATTTCATTCATGAGCAATGAGGGGAGGTGAGAAAAGCAGGTAGTACCAAAGCAGAGTCAGGAGAATGTGCATCCTGTTCATAGAAAAAGCAATTACATCAGAATAGCAAGAAGTCCCAGTTATAAAGAGTTGTAAATGCCAAACAGAGGAAATTATATTTGATTCTAGAGGTAATAGAGAGCTATTCGAGTTTGTGTAAGGAGACACCATGGGCAGACCAATATATTAGAAAAATCAACTAGTGGCAAGACAAAAGATGGCCTATTTTACTATCACAAAAGTATCAATCTTGGCAGGGGAGACCCTCAATGTTTCTGGCCAGAACAGAAAATAATTGTTTTCTATACTCATTCTAGGTCATCAAAACCTAAACAACAAGCTTAATAAAAACCTAAACATAAGTATGAGGTGATGAAGTTCTGAAATAAGAAGGTAGCAGTTTAAGTGGAGAAAAGGGAACATACAGGAAATATATAGTAATGCTAGAAAACTAAAAGATTTGGAAACAGATGTGTGGGTTGAGGAGGAATGATGACTGGGAGGATGGTAAAATACTGCATAACAGGGAAGATGAGAAGAGGGAAGAGAAGAGAAGTGGAAGGAGGAGGGAGGAAGCTCTTATATAGGCTATTAAGGTAATAAATACATATTGCATAGAGGATTGCCTTTATGTCACTACACAGAAAATGTAGAAGCTGCAAGAGACTCGGAGACGACCATAGACAAGATACAGGAAAAAACCCAAAGCTCTTATGTTTGCTCTTAAACTCATCTTGGAAGGGAATTAAAATTGAATTGTCATTAAAATAACAGCTTAACATTCTGGTAAAATCCCTCACAATTTTCCTTTAGAATGCAAAAAAATTCCTTCCTATCTGACCTACACTGTCCAAATAACTCATTATAATAGCAGAAGGTGGGCAACTAGATGGCACACGGATAGAGTGCTGGGCCTGGAGTCAGGAAGACCCATCTTGATAAATTAAAATCTGACCTCAGATACTTCCTAGCTATGTAACCCTGAATAAATCACTTAATTTTTGCCTCCTTTTCCTCATCTATAAAATGAGCTGGTGAAGGAAATGGCAAACCACTCCAGTATTTTTGTCAAGAAAAACCCTAAATGGGGTTATAAAGGGTCAGACAGAATTGGGAAAAAACCAGCCAAACAACAAATAGTCATTCTATTGTTCTGTTGTAGTAGATCACTCACTAGTGATAGACTATCTTCTACTTTTATGTACATGGGGCACAGGTATCCCATGCCTAGAATGTTCCCCTCCTTACTTCTACCATTTAGAATCCATGACCTGCTTTAAATTTCAGCTGAAATGGCACCCCCTTTAGGAGACCTTTCTCAGTCTCAGCCATCCCCAGTTTATTAGTGCCTTCCCTATCTAAGGTTTCTACTTTGTATGTCTCCCATATGGGATACGTATGTGTTGTCTTTTACATTACAACTATCCATTCTGCCATTAGCTATCCCTGATAATGTTTGCCCTTCATTTTTGGAAGAAGACCATGACATCAGGGAGGTGATGCCATAAGCACATGAATTAGATTTAAGTGAGGTGGTACTATGCTAAGTCACCAATATCACTTTTTCCTCCAGAGTCATCTGGGTCTAATGGTCAAGATATAAATCAGGATGACTGGAGATTGTATTAGATGTGAAGCAATCAGGGTTAAATAAGTGACTTGTCCAAGGTCACAAAGCTAGTGAATGTCAATTATCTAACGCCAGATTTGAATTCAAGTTCTCCTAACTCCAAGGCTCTATCCACTTTGCTACCTAGCCCCTAGAATTACTACATGGAGTAATTTAAAGGAATATGGAAAGTATAGGAAGGGCCAAACTTGGAAAGACTTTAAATGAAAAACAGATAGACAGAAAAGTCAAGATTTGGCAACTGAATGTATATATAGGGTGAGTAAAAATGAGGAGTCAAGGTTGCCACTAAGGTTGTCAACCTAGGCAACTGGAAGGATCATGGTGCCCTTGGGTGGGTTTGGAGGGGAAGTTCTAGATGGGGCATGCTGAATTTGAAATGACTACAGAAGCATCCTACAGACAGAATGCTGGGAGGGTGGAAGGCTGTCTTAGGGTGGGGAGGCCCCAGGCTTTGAGAGAAGTTCTAGGATTAGCCTGCAGTAGAAGGGGCATGGTTTTGAAGTCAAGGTCAGGAGGAGATAAAATCTCTACAGTTTCTTTCATTTCAAACATTATGATCTACATTTTCATTTAAGAATATTTTGGGGGTGGCTAGGTGGTGCAGTGGATAGAGCACTGGCCCTGGAGTCAGGAGTACCTGAGTTCAAATCCGGCCTTAGACACTTAGTAATTACCTAGCTGTGTGGCCTTGGGCAGCCACTTTAACCCCATTGCCTTGCAAAAAAAAAAAAAAACACAACAAAACTTAAAAAAATGTAAAACAAAGAATATTTTGTTCAGGCTGATATTAAAATATTTGTCTACTGAGTGATAGTGAACATAGACTTCCTTAGACATGAGCTAGGGTTGAATAAGAGAGCAAACTAGGTGTTGGAGCATTCCTGGAGTCAGCAAGACCTGAATTTAAATCTGACCTCAGACATTTATTAGCTTTGTAACAATTCACTTAACACTCAGCTTCCTCATCTGTAAGATGAGCTGGAGAAGGAAATGGCAAACCATTCCATATCTTTGCCAAGAAAACCCCCAAAGGGTTTTGAAAGTTAATGTATATAATATGCAAAATAAATATAATACCTAGCCATGCTCCAAGAGTCTACTCTTACTTCCCTCAACTCTGCCATCTGGGCTCCACCCCACCTCAGTTTCTTCTGAACAAATTGTAAAACTTTCTGGGATAAGGTGACTTACAATCTAAGTGAATTCAAGCAAGTTATTTAATGTCCTTGGGCCTTAATTTCTTCAGCTATAAAATGAAGGGGTAAGGGCTAGATGATTTCTAAAATCTCTTCTAGTTCCATGTCTATGTTTTTATGAAATCTATTAATTCTTTGAAAGGGTGGGAACTCATCTTATTCTGGATATTTGTTTCCCTATTAGTACCATAGGGAAGATAAAGGTCACAGGTACTGAGTCCCAGTGGTAATGATAAGTGGAAATGGCAAACCACTCCAGTATCTTGGTTAAGAAAAATCTCATGGTTGATAATAGTCTGTGGGAGGCCATGAACAGGTCTGAACAACAACAAAGCAATGAGGAGCACTCAATTAACCTCACCTTGATGACAAATTTCTAATACACTTGAGCTTTATCTTTAGGTTTTCCCTTTTAAAGGGTTAAGACATCTCTTTCTCTTATCATAATACTGGGAGTTGTGACTAGTTTTTTTTATAGAAGGTTAGAGTTTGAAGCTTCTCCAAAACTTGATAGGTGTTTAAACTGAGTACAGGATGTCAAACCTCTCTGTAAACTCCATTCCCTCCCTTTGTTAAATGGAAGAGGGCTAATCTCTCCCTACTAGACATACTTCCTCAAAATGGAAAGCCAAGGAGCTGTTAAAGTGCTTTCTCATTAATTTTTTCCATTATTTTTAATATTGAATTTAGCAAAAAAACAAAATACAAATAAACCCATCATTTCCACTTAGGGGTGATTACTTTATATACTTGAATAGACTGGCTCATAAACTAGTGGTATGAGCTTTAGTCATACAGATAAGTAAACATTTGGAACCGGTCACTGGACCCTGGTCCCTAGATCCACATTAAACTATTCTCTGTGAAATGGGAAAATTATCCAGGCAATGTAACAGTGATAAATTCATTGACTCTGGAATCAGAAGACTCTACCATTAGTGGGGCTTCAGTCAACTCTCTGGGTGGTAGGTTCCTCATCTGTAAAAATGAGAAGGGTTGGTTACAAGTCCAGATAAGAGCTTTCAGCCCCGGACATGGGATCCTGTGATACCACATTTGGAAGGCAGTGCGGAAACACTGCAGACAATGGTGGAAGGCTAACGGCACCCCACAAAAGCTGGGCTTATTAATGACTGACAGCCAGTGACTCAGAACCATTAATCCATGGCAGGCTCCCCTACACCAACCCGAGAGTAGAGACCAAAGGGGAGGGCCCCGAGGCACTTCTGAGACAAGGCCTGGGAGCCTAGCGGCAAAACCTGACAAATATTTAGGTGGAAGTGGCTGGAGAGAAGTGAAAGTATTGAATAGTGTCAAATGCACCGCCCAGGAGGCTTTCCCTGCCAACAGTTGCCACGGCCACGCCCACTTCCCCATGCCCATCGATCAGAGACTTTGGACATCCTCATCTCTCTCTGGCTTCTTTAACCCGGTGGAGTCAAAGGGGGTGGGGGCTTCCCTGCCAGTGCCCATAACCCGCTCCTCCCTGCCCCCAACTTTCTATCAGTTTTGTTGACATGGCACAGAGTGAGGGGACTAGAGCCCAGGCCAGGAGAACACACACACAGACACACACACAGGCACACAGGTACACATAGACACACACAGACACAGACACACCATTCCGACTCAACTTCTTTGCGTGTCCCCCAGAGGCTCAGATCCAAGGCCAGGGCCGGGCAGGCACAGTGCAGGCTGTGGAGACCCCACATCCTCCTCTAACTTAGGGGTCGGCGATGGGTGCGCACGTGCCAGGGCTGGTCCAGCTCCCCAGAGGCCAGCCGGGGGTTCCTGGTTCTGGGGGTCGTTCTGCTCAGTTGCCTGCATCCTCCTCCAAGATGCAGTTTAGTATCAACACTCTCACCCTCCCCTTCGCCCCCTCTGTCCCCACCTCCCCTTCCTGAGGCCTCCGAACCTCACTTTCCTCCACAGGACTAGAAGACCTCTGAGAGCTAAGTCCCTAATCCTCTTCCTTTCGGGGGCATCAAAAGTGTCCACCTGCCCCCCCCCCCCCCCGCTGCCAGAACAGTCCACTGTGGTGTGTCTTAAGAGCTCTGAATCCTGTTTAAGTTCCACCTACTCCCGCTCTCCCTCCACCACCACCCTCAACCCTGTCTGCTGCCTCCTCTTTAAAACAAAGTCTTTAACTAGGAGGGATGGAGTCTGATCCCCTCCATTTCAAAACAACAAATATTAAGCACCCACCCTGTGCTAGGGAAGGAAGGAGTACAAATGGAAAAAAAATAAAGTCCCAAGTCTGAGGAAACTTTCATTCTACTAGATACTCAGGTAGGAGAATTATAGATATAGATATAGATATATAGTATAGATAAGTAGATATCCAGATCTATCTACTTATCTATATTATATATATCTATACATACAGATAAATATAATACATTTTATTATCTGGGAACAATTGGTACCTGAAAAGGCAACCTAAAGTGAATCCAGTTAAATACTGGATTCATAGTAAATACTGAAAATATGGTTCTATTCAGGACTTCATCTTGAATAATCACACTAAATATAAAAGTAGAGTTGGTTGAGTAAACCAAGTTGCACTACCACCTAACATAAGATACCCAGATAATTGAACAGCAATTTGATTTGATTGATCAATCAAAACATAGATAAAATAAGAAATATAGTTGCAGTAAATGGAGTGCTACTTGACTGGAAGTGTTTGAATTGCCTGAGAAAACTTTAGTCATGTCCTGTGACTCATCTATAAATATAAATAAGGCCAGTTTAGAACTCAAGTTATTTGAGCATCTGGCAGAGGTTCCAGCACAAGGTCGTGAATGGCTGGTTCCTAGTGAAAATATTGCCAAAAGAAATCTAAAATCCTTAGAATGCTTTTGAGCTCATAAGATTCTCTACCAGCTGAATAGAGTAGGGAGAAGGGAAGAAAGGAGAGAAAAGTATATGGTCAAAATGCTCCCCTTCCATTCCTACCCTCCAATCTACTCCTCAGGCAATTTGGCTGGAATTCTCCTTATTTGCCTGTGTCGATGCAATATGAATCAGAAAACTGGCTTGACACTGACCCAAAGAATTTAAGACTATATTTTGTCAGGTCAATAAATATGGGCCAGGCCCCTGGGCTAAGAATCAGAAAAACAAAAAAGTGGTAAAAGACAGTCTCAACCCTCAAGGAACTGACAGTCTAATAGGGGAGGACCACAAGCAAACAAGTTCTACATAGAATAAGTAGGAAATAATTAAAAGAGAGAAGGCAAAGGATTAAGAGAAGTGGGGCAATGGGGGGCGATGACCAACCTTGATGGACTCACTCATTCCATCAGTGCAACAATCAGGGACAATTTGGGGCTGTCTCCAAAGGAGAATACCATCTGTATTCAGAGAAACAACTGTGGAGTTTGAACAAAGATTAAGGACTGTTACCTTAAATTTAGGGAAAAAAAACCTGTTATCTTATCATCTGATCTTGCTATCTCTTATACTTTATGTTTCTTCCTTAAGGATGTGATTTGTCTCTCATCACATTCAATTTGGATCAATGTATACCATAGAAACAATGTAAAGACTGGCAAATTGCCTTCTGTGGGGGGTGGGGGAGGGAAGTAAAATTAGGGGAAAAATTGTAAAACTCAAAATAGATAAAATATTTTTTAAAAAAGAGAGGTCGGGAAAGGCTTCTAGTAGAAGATGGATTTTAGTTAAGACTTAAAGAAAGCCAGGGAAAGCAGTAGAAATGAAGAATTCCAGACATGGAGGGCAGTTGGAAAAAAAATCAGTCAAGAGATTAATTATCTTGTTCATGGAATAGTAAGGAGGCCAGCGTCATTGGAGTGAAGAATAAATTATAAAAGGATTGGACTAGGTTATGAAGAGTGGATACTATCTAATTATTAAGCTGAGAGATGTTTGAATAGGGGCTAACTTCACAAGATTTAAGTTCATTAGTGAATATTTGCATGTTATACGAACTTTTACTTCCTTACATATAAATTTAAAGAGGGGGATTTGTTAGTAGATTGCCAAGAAAATCTGGACTCAAGTCCCACTTCTAATACACAATGAGATGCCATGCAACCCTGTCAGAGTCCTGGGTAACACTTTTAATAAGATAATTAAGTTGGTCATTTGCTGATCTACACTGATAGAAGGAATTCTCTTAATGATAGTTCCCTGTACTAAGGGAAGCACAGGTCTTATTG
The DNA here is from genome assembly GCF_037893015.1 of Macrotis lagotis. NCBI lineage: Eukaryota > Metazoa > Chordata > Mammalia > Peramelemorphia > Peramelidae > Macrotis > Macrotis lagotis. Next base: position 193,469,404 of record NC_133659.1, read on the forward strand.
GCAAAGATAACTAAAGTGGTAACAGTTGCATCTATAGTAGCCTAATCATTCTGGATTTCAATTTTTTAAAATCCTCTTTTAAAAGTATATTTAGGGCAGCTAGGTGGCACAAGTGGATAGAGCACCGGCCCTGGAGTCAGTAGTACCTGAGTTCAAATCCGGCCTCAGACACTTAATAATTACCTAGCTGTGTGGCCTTGGGCAAGCCACTTAACCCTATTTGCCTTGCCCAAAAAAAAAACCCGTAAAAAAAAAGTATATTTATTGGGGCACCTAGGTGGCGCAGTGGATAGAGCCCCAGCCCTGGTGTCAGGAGTAGTTGAAAGTATATTTATTGTTCTTAAGTAGTAAAATGAAGTGTGACCAGTATAATCTGTGGCGTTGCAACATCACCAATTGAAATTATTCAAGAAAAGTGACTTTTTCAGAATTATACATACCCATTGTCCCATAAGAATATAAACCTCAAGAAAGTCAAAGACAGAAATAAAAGTTCATACAAAATATTAACAACTGTTCTTTTTGTGATACCAAATAGCTTGAAATAATAAGAAATGATAACTATGAAGAATTTAAGAGAACAGATGGTTATTTATGTGGATTGATAGATTGAAAAAAAAAGGCAGAACAGAGAATGAAATTCACAATCAATCCCTGCACTATAAAGCAAAAGATCAATAAATAAATTGTTTTAAACATATGAGTAGGAGAAAAGTCAATTAAGGTCCCAGTAAAGGGATAATGAAATGCACCTTCTTTCTTTAAGCAAAGGGGTAGACAGAATATTGCAAACATCAATAGAATTTATGTATTGGATGTTTTTTGTTTAACATTTCCTTTGCCCTACGGGAGAGTAATTATGTTTAAATAACTCATATAAAAACAAAGGCATCAATAAAAATGTTTTTAAAAATCAGCAGCCCAGAAAATTAATCATCAGTCTGTACCAATACAAAATACAACCTGGCAACTGTAGGAACTCAGTAATGAATATTTAGATAAGAGAATGTTCTGTATGTAGTAATGTTATAAGAAGGAGCAGTTTGCCTTCATGATTGTACTGTAGGTGTTGCAATATAGGTCTTTGAGTTGAATTAAAAACTTCCTACTGCTCTGCTTATCAGATCAAGAAACATCCCTTTCTTTTGTGAAACAGAAGGGTATCCTGGAGAAGAAAATATGTTTTCTAACCTCATTCCACTAGTTCATGACCTCCTTCACAAATAATTCAAACCTCTCTTCTTCTAAGCTTTTCCTGATTTAAAAAACTCATCTCACTCTGTTAGATCTTTTGTATTGTTTGCCACTTAGATTCATAGCATCTTAAGAGTTAGAGCCTGATGTCAACATTTTCTCTATAATAACCTGATGTCAACATCTTCTCTGACATCTCTAAATGAAGTTCATTCACCATCTGCTTAAACACCAACCATGATGGGAAATTCACTATCTTATAAGGCAACATATTCCACTATTGATCAGCTCTAATTGTTACAGTTTCTTTTTAACTATCCCTAGACTTTGGCACTAAAATCTTCAGAGGCTCCCTGTTGCCAAACAATTCAGCACTTGAGTTAGTGATAGTCATATATAGAATCCAGGTGGCCTGACTCCACTTAATTCAACAAGTAAGAAATTCAATTAAATGTACTTATCAGAATTGAGATTCTGTGGAAGATTTGGGGGATATAAATATGAAATATAACAACTCTTTTAGAGAGGATTATACATATGCACAAAATTATAATAATACAAGGAAGAATGTAGAGGGATTTAGAGTAGCGAAAAAGGGCAAAAGTTGAATGTGGGAGAGGAAATCTGAACAACTTCAAAAGACTGAAGGAGAACAATCTCCAGGTTCAGATTCTAGTTTTTGGTTCTGTGAAAGAAAGAGTAAACAGACTCAAGGGAAACAAAAAGCATAAGAGATCCAAGGACAATTAAGGAGTAATAACCCAGAGAAAGATTAAAAAAGAAATACAGAAGGTAGTTGACAAGACAATACTGAATAAATAAGAAAAGGTAAGCAGAATAATTATTGGGTTAAACAAAATAGAATGGCCTGGTGAGTGGGACAAAACTGGACAAATAGCTTGGAGCAAAGTGGAAAAGAAGGGGTGTGTCTATGGAATTGTTGAAAATAAGTATGTTGGTTGGGATCAACAGGCTACTAAGAAGTGATAAATGCCTTTAAAATACCCACAAAAAGCACTAAAGAAGTGCTAACAAGTTAAAGAGGGAAGGGATGGTAGTGGAGAAAAAGGACTTGAGGCACAGAAGGAAAAACCTGACCCTTGTCAGGAAGTAGGAGTGCTAAAGAGGATTATATAGAGGAGTCAGAGAAAGGGCAGCTGTAGATTTAGAATTTATAAACAGGTGTGAAACTAGCTCTTTTTGAAGAATTAGTCAGATGCCCTAAGAATGATGAAATTGTCCTTCAAAGTATAATACAATACAGTCGCCAAAAGCTAGCAGTAGAGAGGTCGTCCAGTAAAGGTCAGAGAAAGAAGGAAGTAGTAATAGTGGTTGTCGCAGTAGTAAGAAGTAATAATAGTAGAAGTGATAGTAGTAGTGGTAGTAATAGTAGTAGTAGTAGTAGTAGTAGTAGTAGTAGTAGTAGTAGCAGCAGCAGCAGCAGGAGTTGTGGTAGTAGTGGTAATAGCAGTCAAGGCATACTAAAACAGCTATTTATCAACCTGATAACAATAGATAGACCTGCTGTCTTCCAGGGGAATATATCCAAGTTATAATAGAAAATCTTTCAAAGGTAAAAATGACTGACAGCTACCACTTTTTGGAGGGTGGGGGAGAAGAAAAGGGGTAGCAATGGGATTAAATGACTTGCCCAGGTCACAGAGGTAATATCCAAAGGTAGATTTGAATGCAGGCCCTCCTGATTCCAGGGTTACCATGCCACCTAGCAGCCCCAACTATTCGCCACTGATGATTAAAATGGTCATAACACTGTCTTCTTTGGTGGGTGAGTGGGGAAGTAGGATTGGGGGAAAAATTGTAAAACTCAATACAATTTTTCCCCCAATCCTACTTCCCTCCCCCATCCCCCCACCCCCCACAGAAGGCAATCTACCAGTCTCTACATTGTTTCCACCCGAAATCTAATGGATGAGAGAAAAAATCATATCCTCAAGGAAGAAACACAAAGTAAAAGAGATAGCAAGATCAGATGATACAATACCAGTTGTTTTTTTTTCCCTAAATTAAAGGTAATAGTAAAGCTATCTATTTTTGCAGCTGCTCTGTCTGAGATAAGGACTGCTACCCCTACTTTTTTCTTTTTTTTTTTTCTTTTTAGGTTTCTGCAAGGCAAGTGGGGTTAAGTGGCTTGCCCAAGGCCACACAGCTAGGTAATTATTAAGTGTTTGAGATCAGATTTGAACCCAGGTACTCCTGACTCCAGGGCTGATGCTTTATCCACTGTGCCACCTAGTTGCCCCCTACCCCTATTTTTTTCACTTCAGCTGAAGCAAAATATATTTTGCTCCAATCTTTTACCTTTACTCTATAGGGATCTCTCTGCTTCAAATGAGTTTTTTGTAAGCAGCATATTGTAGGATTCTGGTTTTTAATCTACTCTGCTATTCACTTACATTTTAAGGGTGAGTTCATCCCATTCACATTCAAAGTTATAATTACTAATTCTTTATTGCCCTCCATGCTATCTTCCCTCTGTATTTTCCTCCCTTTCCCCCCTTTATCCATATTCCCCGGTATTTTGTTTCTGAATGCCACCACCTTCAGTGTGTTTGTTCTCCTATATCCACCCCTCCCCTTTCTTTCCCCTTTTCCCTTCCCTTCCTTCTCTTAGTACCCTTTTTTCTCCCCCTCCCTGTCTCCACTCCCCCCTCCCCTTTTCCCTTTTTAATACTTGAAAGGTAAGATGTTTTTTTAAGTTAACTGAGTATGTGTGTAAGTTAACTTTAAACCAAGTCTAATGAGAGGAAGATTCAGGTGTTTCTCATCTCATCCCTTCTTCCCCTCTATTACCACAGGCCTTTTGTACCTCTTAATGTAATGAGATTTACCCCCTCCCTCCTCTTGTCTCCTTCTTGTCCCCCTTTTTTAAGGAGGAGGTGTTTTTAAATCATTCTATCTAAGTCATAGAAAATCCTGAGTATCCATCACTTCTGGCTAAGTATATTCTCTCTGATAGTTACAATTCTCAAGAGTTATGAGAATCTTTTTTCCATGCTTGGATACAGTCGGTTTCATCTTATTGGATAGCAGGTTTTTTCCTTTACCCCCACCCCTTTTTTTTTTACCTTTTTATGTGTCTCTTGAACCTCCTGTTTGATGTCCAAATTTTCTATTTAGCTCTGGTTTTTTTCATTAGGAATTGTTTGAAGTCTTCCATTTCGTTAAATGTCCATCTTTTTCCCTGAAAAAGCTCAGATTTGCTGAATAGTGGATCCTTGGCTACATTCCAAGCTGCCGTGCTCTTCAGAATATTTCATTCCAGGCCCTTTGATCCCTTGATGTTGATGCAGCCAGGTCCTGAATAATCCTTACTGTGGCTCCTTGATATTTAAATTGTTTCTTTCTGGCTGCTTGCAGGATTTTCTCTTTTATCTGATAGTTCTGGAATTTGGCCACAACATTCCTTGGTGTTTTCATTTTAGGATCTCTTTCCAGAGGGGATCGATGTATTCTTTCAGTAACTATTTTGTCCTCTGGTTCATGATATCAGGACAATTTTCCATCATTAAATTCTGTAATATTAAGTCTAGGTTTTTTTTCCTCTTTAATGTTTTCAGGAAGGCCTATAATTCTCAGATTGTCCTTCCTTGATCTATTCTCGAAGTCAGTGGTTTTGCTGATGAGGTATTTTACATTTTCTTCTATTTTTTTTTATTTTTTTTGGTTTTGTTTAACAGACTCTTTCTGTCTCATGAAATCATTAGTTTCCACAGACTCCATTTTTTTTAAGAGAAGAATTTTCTTCATTTATCTTTTTTGCAACTCCTTTCCCAATTGGTCAATTCTATTTTTAAAAGAGTTTTCCATTTGATCAATTGAGGTTTTGAGAGAATTGTTTTCTTGGTGCAAGGTGTTAATTTTCTCTTCCAAATTTTCCAATTGATCTTTAAACTCCTTCCTTATTTCTTCAAGGAAGTCTTTCTGTGTTGTTGAGCAGGTCCTATTCTCCTCAGAGGTTCTAGGTCCCTCTGAGTTAGTGTCTTTTCCTTCCAAGAATTTTTCTATAGACCTTCCATTGCGTTGGCCTTTCTTCATTATCCTAAAACCTTGAGTTGGGGAGGGGCTGGTTCACAGGGGTTTGGTGTCAGGATCCCTAGAGGCTTTACTCACTGAGTGCAATATCTCCAGCTGGCCAGTAGGGGATGCTAGAAGTTTTGCTCTCTGAGTGTAATATCTCCAGTTGGCCAGTAGGGGGTGATGGTTGCTTCTCTGGAGTGTCTGTGACCTTGATTGAGACCCTCTCCCTTGGCCTGAAGGGAAAGGTTGAAGCTGTTGAATACTTTTATCTTTGATCAATAGTGTGCTATACCCTGGGGTGAGGTGATCTCTCTCCCTATTGTCAGCTGCTCGGCCTTAGCCTGAGGCAGAGGTAGTCTGTAATTGTGTTTGTTCTAGGAAGAGGCTTCAGCTGAAATGGAGGTATTTGAGTTCCTCCTGACCAGAGGAGCCCAGGGATCAATGTCTGCAAGGTCTCCCACACCGAAACTCTCCCTCCAGCTCTGCCGACAGGTTCCAGAGAGTCAGTCCCACCACTGATGTCTCTCTCCCTAGTTAACTCAAGCCCTGGCAGTTGACCAGGCTCTAGCCCCATGGTTAATCAAGCTGGTTCGATTCTCAGGCCCTCAGCCCCACTGCTAATCAGGTTAATCTCAGGCTGATTCAGGCTCCCAAGCTCTCACTGGTCCGTGCTCCGACAGAGTCTGCCCTCTGTGCCCGGACTCACCCACATCTCAGAAGACAGATCCTGAGGTGGATGTTCTTCTCCTGAGTTTTCTTTCTGGATTTTGTCAATCGGATTTCTTTTAAGAGGTTTATTTCATATGATTTATAAGGGAAGATAAGGAGACTTTAGAACTCTGCCTGTCTTCTCTCCGCCATCTTGGCGGGAAGTCCCAATAAATAAAATCTTAAAAAAAAAATAAAGTGGTCATAACAACACTGCCAGAAGAAACCTAAAAGGGTTGTCAAAGACTATGAAATCTTTGTCAAGAAACTGAAGATCAGAAAGTCATGGGCCACTGCTTATTGAAGGCAGGATAAACAGAAAAGATAGATTTGAGAAATGAACAACTGGCTCAGAACTCAGACTTTTGGACCAGGGCTTAAGACATAAGAATGAGTGATGTGATCAGAAAAATGTTTTTCCAATCTTTCAAGTCTAGTTGAAAGGGCTTAAGACATAAAAGAAGGGGAGAGGGGAAGATTGCATTACTTATAAAGAGTCATTACAAAGGAGGAAGAGAGCAATTTAGACCCTCAGGAGTCTCCAAGGAATATACAAAATAAAGGAAACAGTAGAAAATGTCTGTCCCTAAATATCTAAATACAAATGTCCAAAATTTAGGTTTTATAAATATGCTTTAAAGCAAGGAGTAAAATTTGACCTCAAATATCACTGATATTTCATGGTCTGAAACTCATAACTGGAATAGAGCTCTAAATATCTTATTCAAAATCAAAAAGGTTAATTAAAAGATAAAGAGTAGAGTAGCATTGTATAGTAAGAAAGGATTTGAAGAAATCCCAGGGAGCAGAAAAGAAAGCAAATTGGTGGATGACTTTTGAATGAAGTAAAAAATGAGAAACAGAAGTGATTTTGTCATTTAAGTATACCACAGATCACCTTAACAGATATAGAAAATGTATTTACCATCAGTTGCTCTGCTGAGCATCATCCCTGTCCCAGGTTAAGTTCTTCACCTGAAATTTCATCATCTTGGAGATCATCCAGTTTTGTTAATAAACCTCAGCATCCTCAGTATCTCTCCCCTCTGATCAGAGGGCTTGACAGTAGGACTCACAAGACTTCTCTTTATAGAAGGCTCAGACTTTTCCACCTAACTTCATCTGCCATAAGCTGGTCTGCTCAGTTTCAACTCCATTAACATCATTCCCCTAAACCAGGTAACTTCACTCCCCTTTTAGCTTCTTTTTATATACTATATTTCCCTATTAGACTGTAGCTTCTTGGGATTCCCAGAGCTTAGCAGTTCCTGACTCATAGTAGCAGGAGTTCAACAAATGTTTATTGATTGGAAATTGAGGAGATGTCCATCAATTGGGGAATGGCTGAATAAATTGTGGTATATGAATGTGATGAGTACTATTGTTCTGTGAGAAATCATAAGGAAGGTGGCAGCTAGGTGGTGCAGTGGATAGAGCACAGGCCCTGGAGTCAAGAGGACCTGAGTTGAAATCTGGCCTCAAGACTCTGAAAAATTACCTAGTTGCTTGACCTTGGGCAAGTCACTTAACCCCATTGCCTTGCCAAAAAAAAAAAAAACCCCTGCAAAGACCAACATGAACTGATGCTGAATGAAGTGAGCAGAAACAGATCATTATATACAGTAATAGCAACACTGTGTGATGATCAACTATGATGGACTTAGCTCTTCTCAACAGTATGGAAACATTCACATTCAGAGAAAGAACTATGGAGTCTGAATGCAAACCAAAGCACATTATTTTCACTTTTTAAAATTTATACTTTTTTTCCTTCCCATAGTTCCCCCCTTTTGTTCTGATTCTTCTTCCACAACCTGACTAAAATGGAATTATGTTTAACATAGTTATACATGTATAATATATCAGATTACTCACTGTTAAGGGAAAAGGAGGGAAGAGGGGGAAAAATGTGAAATTCAAAATGGTACAAAAAAATGAATGTTAAATAAATGACTACTGACTATTGGTATGAGAAGTTGGGAAGCAAGTTTAGAAGAATGAAATTATAGTGAGAGAGTATTTTGATTATCCAGACATCTGCCGGAGCTCAAAATCTTACTGTTTGATTTATCTTAAGGATAATTTCTTTCTTCAAAAGGTGGAAGAACCAACAAAAATAAATTCTATTCTGGATCTGATTCTTATTTACAGAGAACAGGTTGTTGAGGTAGAAATAAATGGGGTCCATGTGAGAAAAGCTGAAACTTTTGTCCCTCCTTTAAGTCGGAAGACATGTTAACTCCTTTAAAGCAGGAAATACAATATGACAGTTGAGAATGTGAAGAGGAGATGAGACTAATTACAATTCTTCTGAGGGGATGACTATCAGGCCTTATTGTCTGCCCTGCCACTGTACTCTAAGGTTCCCTGGGTTTTCTCACCTGACCTGCTGTTCTTCTCTCCAGACTCCCAGGCACTTCCATCTGACATGCTGAAACATCCTAAGGACCCCTGGGCTTCACCATCTGCTGAACTCTGTTATATGTGTGTTGTTGTTCACTTGTTTTCAGTCACGTCTGACTCATCATGACCCCCATTTGGGGATTTCTTGGCAAAGATATTGGAGTGGTTCACCATTTCCTTTTACAGCTCATTTTATAGGTGAGGCAAACAGAGTTAGGTGACTTGCCCAGAGTCACACAACTAGTAAGTGTCCAAGGCCACATGTGATCACGGCTTCCTGACTCCAGGCCTGGCAACTCTAGCCACTTCATCACTTAGCTGTCCTCTTATATATATAATTTCCCCTAATTAGAGTATGACCTCATTGAGTCCAGGGACTACCTTATTTTTTCTATTCATAACTTTAGCTCTTAGCATATTGATTGTATAGCAAGGGCTTACTAAGCCTTTTTTCATTCATTCCAGAAAGACTTAAGAAAACCTAAAAATTTGGGAAGGTCAGGTAGGGTCTCATCAACTAAAATATTACCAGGGAAGTCAGCCCAGGAAGGATGGGAAATGCTTAAATGAAGTACTAAAGAAACAAGGGGAAACAATTCCCTTTATCTGAAGAGACTGATGTGGAAATGCAGGGACTTAACTAACCAATGCTGACTTTTAAAAGAAATATACAGAAGATAGAAAGAGGGCTAGGTAACAAACATAATGAATGTCAGAATGAACTGTTGAGGGAAGCTAGGGAAAATCTAAAAGAGGGAGAGAGAGGGAGAGAGAAAGAGAGAGAGAGAGAGAGAGAGAGAGAGAGAGAGAGAGAGAAAATGTGTGTGTGTGTGTGTGTGTGTGTGTGTGTGTGTTAGAAACATATTAAGAGAAAAAGAAAGATCAAAGGAAGGAGAGGATCTTTGCTTGGGAGTAACAGATAGAATGGACACCAGAGAGAAGGCAAAGCTTCTTAAAACATATTTTTCTTCTGTTCCCTGTGAAGGAGAATAATTTCACCCAAGAAATGACTGGATAAAAATGGCTTTAGGAGAGTGGGTATGCAAGATCAGTAAAGTGCCTTCCTGACCTCAATGAATTCAGGTTAGCTGGTGCTAGCTGAATTACATGCCCTTGTACTGAAACAGATGTGATTGCTGAACTACTGTCAGTTTTATTTGAAAGACTGTGGGAAACGAGAAAAGTACAAGGCAAGGGCAAATATTTCAGTTCTCAAAAAAAAAGGAAGAGAACAGAGTATGAAAACAATGGGTTGGTGAGCTTGTCTTTGATTCCTGGGAACACTTTATAACAGGCCAATTTTAAAGAGATGGTTGGAGAACAGCTAGGAATGGAAATGAGGAATAGAAAGAGCCAGCAAGACTTCACACAAAGAAAAGGAATTGTTATACTAACCTTATTTCATTTTTTTAAAAATAGCATTACCAAATGGCTGAATGACTACTATAAATATAGTTTACCTAGATTTTTAGTAAAGATTTTGATAAATTACCTCATTGAGAAGATGGAGAGATGTGGACAGGATGATAATATAAATCAGATTCAGAACTGGTTAGATGGTTAAACTTAAAAAGTAGACAACTGGATTTAATGTCACCATGCCAGGAGGTATTCATTGTAGTGCCCCCAAGAATTTGTGTTAAGCCTTTGTGCTGTTTGACTTGGATAAGGACATAAAAGATATGCTAATCCCAACTGCAAGTGACATAAAACCGAGGCTAAATTCAGCTAAATCACTGGATGATAGGAGCTAAAGATGGTGATAATCTATAGCGCTATACTAAATCAAATAATATGAAATTTAAAGAAGATAAATGTAAAGTTAAAGTTAACATGGGCACAAAAACTCAGTTTCTCAGGTACAAAATGATGGTTGGCATGATCTGACAACAATTGGTTGGAAAGATGCCTAGAAGTTTAATGACTGAACTAAGAAAGGGGTAAGCTTCCAGAAATAAGGTGATAATTACACCATCCTCTTGCCCTTGTTGGATTTCTTCTGGAGGGTTGTGTTCAGGTTTTTTAAAAAAATGTTTTTATTTAAGGCAAAGGGGTTCAATGACTTGCCCAAGGTCATATAGACCAGATGGATTTGAACCCAGGTACTCCTGACTCCAGGGCCAGTGCTTTATCCACTACGCCACCTAGCCACCCCTTGGGTGCTATATTTTAAGAAAGACAGTGATGAGCTGGAGAATGTTCAGAGGAAAGCATTCAGGATGCTGAAAGGCACTGAGAGTCCATGTCACTTGAGGATTGGGTAAGAGTTCAAAGGATGGAATGAGGGTTAAGTGGGATTAAATTTGCTTTCAGCTGACTCCAGAAACCTGAACCAGGAACAATAAGTAGAAGATAGCAAGGTGGTTAATTTAGGCTTAATATCAAGAAAAAAATTTGTAACAATTAGAACTATCCAAGAGTGGAATAATGGCAGCAATGACCAACAGATAAAGAATCAACCTTTGAAACAATGAATTAGATTTGTATTACACCTTGGACTTATTGTGATTATGGCACCCTGGACAATGCCGATGGTGTAGGAGGCATTGATAAAACTATGGATTTCAGAGAAGATGCCAATCTGCACTGATAAAAATTTCAGCTCTCTGCACCAATGAACCCCTATCCTTATCTAAAAGTGACATGAATTAACTCAAGTGGTGTTAGGCTCCCCGCATCTTTAAGGCCTTAAGCAGAGGCTGGTTGATTATTTATTTGGCATGTTAGCTGGGAATCAGAATATGAGTTGAATGTGATAACCACTAAGGTTATCAAGCTTTTATAAAGGATTCTTGGAAGAACATAACCATGAATCACCGAGGATAAGAAGGTCTGGATGATTTGAAATCAGTATTAGTAAAGGGAAACTCACGCTGATGATCATGACTCCACTAGAGATGTTGAGCCCAAGGTCACACAGTCAGTACATGTCAGTGGTGGAACTAGAACCAAGGTTGGTTCTCTATTGACTACACCATGCTTCCTCACTTACATCATAACAATACATTAAAGCGGGTAGTACAAGTATTATTCTTTCCATTTTCCAGATGAAATAAATGAATCAGATCAGACAAGTCAAATGACGTACCAGAGACCACACTGTCAGTAAGTAGTGGAACTAGAACTTAGATCTATGTTTTCTGATGCTCAATCCAGTGCTCTCTCCAAAAAATTTGAAACTGTGAAATTTTTTTATACTAAAAACAGCATATAATTTAAAAATCTCCTTTACTGAACTTTGGAAAACAGTCACTTATAAATGGTAAATATCATAATCAATCATAGTCTGCTTGCATACCAGAAATATGGTTGCTTTCATCTATTCATTTTCCAAATAGTTTACTGAACACCTATTATGTGCAAATCATGTGCCCTGAAGGCATTAGGGAATTTACATCAATCATAATTTCTTTACCAACCATCAGAAACCCAAAGAGCTTGAATGTCCAGCTATCCAAGGATTACAGTCAGCCACTACAAGAGGAAATTCTATACTAGGCATGCCACTACAGAATGTGACTCATACAACTGCTGGCTAGGAAGTGGCATTTAAAACAAGTATTAAGGAGAAGACTGGATTTAGAGCCAGAACAAACCTTAAGGATCACCTAGTTAGAATTCCCTTATTTTTCAGATGAGGAAGCTGAGTTTCAAAGCACACCTGGAAAAAAAAAAAAAACTTAGAAACGCCAAATATTAAGGACAATTGCCTCTGGGATAAAGAAAGAAGAGTACTGTTCCAATTTACATATACTGGGCAGGGAGACAAAATATCTTCTAATTAAACTCTTCTCATAATCAGAAAACACCACAATGTGTGCAGAAAGACTGAGGAGTGAATCTGTACAGCTTACTCTCTAATGTCTATGGATAGATTCTTCCTCTCAGGATGATTTGGAGGCACCATCCTTCCTGTTGCCATCTGTCACTTTGCACTTGGAGAATGCAAACATTTTAATATGATACAAACCTAATGAAGAAGGGAAGTTTGCAAATATGCAATTATATAAGATTTACTTCAAAGAGAAATGAATTTTGGATTACCTTCTCTTTAGAGTTATTGGCTCCTCTGGATTTTCACTGCTCCCCTTCCTTTAGCTTGGTCAACTGAATTGCTTATATTCCTCTGCAAGGCTGAAATAAAAAGTCCCCAGATAAGAAAGATTGACATCAGGTTTTCAAATTGTTTTAAACCAATGATGTGGAGGAAAAGGAGAAAAGAGAATAAACACCTGACTCTAGAACATTGGTGGAGGACTCAAGGTCAAACATCAGTTCTGCCGTTTACTAGCTACATAACTTTTGGCAAATTACTGAAGCAAGCTTGTGCTAGATGACCTCCAAGGCCCGTCTCCACCTTTAGATCTGATGTGCAATCTTATGATTCAAAGCTCAAAGGGCCAACTTTACTCTCTGTCTACAATTCATTCTGCAGGGGATTGAAACTCCTCTGAATGAATTGCTAGTTTAATTAACAGGGACCAAGAGGAGTCCCTGGGATAAGCAATATTAAGGGTGAGTGAATTAACGAGTACAAAGGACAGGATGACAGCAATATAGTTGCAGTATACAGTTCTGACAATGGACTATCCTAACATGAAATCAGAACCAATACAATTCACTGAAATTAGGAGCATCATCCCCAATTCCTTCCAAAAGATGGTGTTATTCATTACTTAATGAAACGAACCCTGCTTCCTAACTGCTGGAGTCTGGTTTGGTTCAACTCTGCAGACATCTCTCTGGGTTTACAAAGTAGAGCCCTTGAAATCCACCAGGAGCGCAGGGACATTAAGGACATTGGGAAGCTTCTAAAGGGAGTTTCTTGAATCAGATTCCTGGGGCTTCTCCCTGAATTAACATTCTTCCCCCAATACTGGATTACTAAAAAAGGAAGAAGCCATAATTGAGCCCTGTTTTTTAATTTAGGACAGTGGGCATTAGTTTCAAAAGGATCCAACCCAAACATGCCTTATTTTCCCAAGACACACAAGCTTCATTCATCTTCCTTTAAATGGTGACTGGGGCAGAAAGACAGTGGTTCCTTGGGGGAAGGAAGGTAAATAGTCTTAATTTGTAACTAGGACTGATTCAACTTTTTAATTTTGTAACTTTCCAGGGTGTGGACTGCTCTGTGGTCTGGGATGGTTTAGGCCATTATTTGCCATCCAGTCCCAGTTTGTACATGGGTACAAACATTGTACTCTTTTTATAAATTGTTGCTCTATGACTTTCTTCTAAATCTAGGATCTCTGGATTTTTAACCTGCAATCATGTAGCTTCAAAATTCCAGGTCTTCTCATTTGTGCTTTGTACCTTATCCCCCTCCCCATACTTCCCCAGCTATGAAATCAAGTTCTCTTTTTATAACACTTGATCTAATCCTCTAATTCACTTTCATAAAGCCACAACTGAAAACAGGCAAAATTATTTTGTCTTTTTGTCTGACTGAATTCCAAATATTTTTTTTAGTTCAATATTCCTGACACCAGGGGGATTTTCATTATTCTGACTAATTGATATATCAAACCTCTACATTTTACTCCTCTGAAGCCTTGTCTGGGTCCTTTCACAAATGAGGGGCTTGAAGGACATATATATATATATATATATATATATATATATATATATATATATATATATATAGATATATATATATATATATATATATATATATACACACACACACACACACACACATCATTTTAAAGGGACCCCTCCCCCACCAAAGGGTAAAAAAAAACCTTTTATGGCTTGGCTTCTCAGTCAAGGAGTATTTCATCAAAATGTCTCTATATTGTACCCACTCATCCAAAATCTGGCCATATACCTATGGTTAGCATTTCTGTCACCTATAAAATTACAAAATGCTCATTACCACCATTTGCATTTTATTGAGCACCAGAGGGTTTTAAATGAAGAAAGCCCAAGGTCTTCTGAGTTCTGAATGTAATATTCTCCTCTACTAATCACAAAAAGCAGTAAGAGCTTTAAGACCATGGACAATGTTGTAGAATGCTGTACTAGAGGCACCAAATTCCTTTTCTGTAGGTAACATCTTAAGAGAGATCAAGTGTAGCATAATTAGAATGGAACAAATGGTGAGGTCAATCTGGGTGCAGAAAAGAAATGTAAGTGCAAAAGTGATGCAAGGATTGAGAATAGAGGGTAGAGGTTTGGGTACTTCCTGATGCAAAAATTGAAGAATGCTTCAGAACACAGATGAGTAGATCAATCTTCTGGATGGTGAAGAGATCAGGAGTGGCTGAACTGTTGAAGCTTGGAGTGGGCACAAGGACCTCTTTCTTTTTCCCTCCGTCATAGTAGCTGAGCAAGAGCAGACCAGAAGGAATGGTGACAGAAACAAATGAGTTGAAACCACTGGTAATTTTTGACCAGAGTATAAAAATGGCTAGTGAATTATGTTAAAATAGCATGTCAAGATTTGAGCTTCAAAGGTGGAATAGATTGAATTTGGGGGCTTTCAAAACCAGTGAAATAATTAAGATGCAATAAAGCATGCCCCAAATGACTTAACTATAGAGGACTACATAAACTGTAAACTACTGTATAAAAAATATCCTTGGGGAATAGGGAGGGGCCAGTTTCATTTTACTGGATTAAAGAGAAACAGAAGGTACCTTAAAGCTAGAACCCCAAAGGTCCTGGGGGATCATCAATAACAGGAGCATAAACGAAATATGATGACTTTAGAGTAAACTGAGTTTAGGGGGCGGCTAGGTGGCGTACTGGATAAAGCACTGGCCTTGGAGTCAGGAGGACCTGGGTTCAAATCTGGTCTCAGACACTAAATAATTACCTAGCTGTGTGGCCTTGGGCAAGCCACTTAACTCCATTTTGCCTTGCAAAAACAAAAAAAAAAAAATGAAAAAAATAAAGAAAAAATAAACTGAGTTTGTTATGACATAAATTCATGTTTTTATATTCATTTAAGACCATTACATGATAATTGTCATTTATGAATGAATAAGATCAAGCAATTATAAATTAATTGTATGCCAATGTTTATAGCAAATTAGAAGCTAGGTTTTTTGAGGGTGAGGATTATTTTTATATCCTTTTAGATCCAGTGTCTTGTACACAGTAGTTGCTGAGTCACTTCAGTCGTGTCCAACTCTCTCCCATTTTGGGTTTTTCTTGGCAAAGAGAATGGAGTGGTTTTCCATTTCTTTTTCCAACTCGTTTTACAGATGAGGAAACTGACAGTGAACAGGTTAAGCAACTTGCTCATGGTCACATAGTTAGTAAATGTCTGAGGCAAAATTTGAACTCAGGCTCTCCTGATACTAAGGCTGGCACTTTGTCCACTGTGCCACCTAGCTGCCCCTTATTCATAGTAAGCACTCAATTAAGTGCTTAACTGAATCAGAGTAGAATGGTTGTAGAACAGAAGTGTCAAACATTCCAACTGGCTAGAATCAGATATAACTGGTAAATATTTAACAAAATAAATAAAACTATAATAAAACGCAGAAAACATTACATTGTAAAACCAAGTTAATATGCAGTCCTTGCATGTTCATTAGTGAACCCTGCCTGAATGTGACACTGCTGCTGTAGAAGAAGAATGTGATTCCTGTGGTTTGGGCTTTAGGAGAACATTCATCTGTTGGAGCTTGAGTTAAACAAAGGGAAAGGTTTAATTGGTCCTACCCACAGCAAAAGCAATGCTGAATGGGAAAATTCCTTGGTCCTTGGGAAACTGATTCCCTAGTATCACTGGGAATATTCCCTAGTATAACTCGAAGTTATAAATTAGAGTAGAAGCCCCTGGGGCAAGAAAGTCCACCTCAGCAGGAAAGGGTTTTTTTTTTGGTAGAGGGTGCAGAATGTCCACTCAGATTCTAAATTCTGCATCTCTTTTTATTGAACGCAGTTTGCAAATTGTTTTTGAAGTCCAATTTTTTCCCTTAAATCAGTTCAGAAGCCAAATGCAATTTCTAGAAGTGTTTTTCAGTTTCCTGATTCATCTAAGGCTCAGTTAGCTGAGGGAGTCAATGAAGCCAAGTATTGATTAATATTGGTTTTTAATTAGCTTATTATGCTGAAAATCCAACACCCTTTGCCCACTGTAACTCTAGGCATTGGCCTGCAAAGTATGTTATTGGGTCAGTTTGTATGGATGGTTCAATGAAATTCATTGCTATCACTTAGAACCACTTTTACAGTGATTATTATCATCTCATAAGGTAATCAGATCTCCAAATGGTTCTTAATATATAACCCATAATCTCAAAGAGAAGGGAAGAAAATGGATTCTTCCTTCAGGGACATTTAGGAAAGAAAGACACAGGTGCAACAGATATGGCTACTTCTTTTACTTTGAACATTAGCATTAGGTTGGTTACCGTACACATCCAAAGGCCCAGCATCTCGGAAATATCGTGAAGCGGCACACCTTGTACCAGAGTCTCACAAGAATAAAATATACAATGCTACATTGAGTGGTTAAAAATACACAAAAAGTAGTTTTTAACAATCTATAATTTTTATGTTTAAAATCATGATTGAATTGAAATAAAAGTGCATTCTCAATTGCTAAAAAAATAATAATTATGGTATGGTCAACACAAAGGGAAAAGAATCAATACAATGAGGGGTCTGACAGGATCAGGAAACAAGTGTCCCAGGTAAACTAGATAGCTTGAGCTAGTTTGGAAATGCTAGAGAGCTCAGTTTTACTTCACTGAAATTCCTGGGGGCAAAGTGCCTCTCCTGGGGATTTTCCAGACCAGAAATCCTGTCCTATTTGTCTGTCACCTCCCCAACTCAAAGACTCCTTTGAATTTGCTGCAGCATGAGGGGTACCTGCCCTAAGTCTGATTTGACCTTCAATTGCATCTCCAGAGAGGTAGGAGAGAAATGCTGCCCTGTTCAGGACTTGTCATAAGTATACAAGCTACATAGCCTAATAGTCCTTATGACTGAGAAGGCAAGAACAGGGACCAAGCAGCTTCTATTTTGCCAAACTCCTTTGGACAAGTTTTTAACATTCAACAACAAGCTTTGTAAACCTAATGCTCAACGATTCCTGGCAAGCAAACTGTATTTTTTTTCCTTAAGAAATAAAGAAAAGTGCAAGTGATTTATGTACTGTTAGGGGAAAAAAAGAGAGCAAACAAGTTACACCTAACCATCTGCTACTAAGCTGATCACAGCTTCAGTGCTCTCTGTTAAGCGCTGGGGTTACAAGTAGATAAAATCGATGCTCTGTGCTTACTTAGTAGATTTTCTTAGGGTCTGGTTAGGCTGGATAAAAAGGGACCAAGAGTAATATCTAGTCTTCCAGGTGCAAATTGCACTTGTTCCACTGACTGATACTCACCTAGGTAGTTCTCCTTGGGTGCTTACTTGCTTGTTTATGTGCAGGAGGAAATGCTGCCACTTAGTCTAAACAAATCTCCTAGTCCTGGTGAAGACTGTTATTTACTACTTTAGATTGTCTGTCTCTAGCCTAACAGAGTACAGAGTACCAGGTTGAATTTCAAGCTGAAGGAGTGCCTGCTGAAGATGTCATTCCAGAGCTTAGGGCCTTTGGTCTGACATAGGAGATAATGATCCTGGTGTAACAGTTATCCATTTGGAGCTGAGATGAGAGGTATAACTATTTATCCTATACTATGGTGCCAAATTTGGTTTTTAGTCTCCTTCCTATTAAATTCAAAATGACAAGAATATCCCCATTCCCTGCCCCACTCCTGAGAGTTAATAATTGCATGGTCTATCTTATTCTTCCCAATTATTACAAGAAAGGGGTAGTGAGTAGAGGAGAGGTTAAGGAAAGGAGCAGGAAACAGAAAACAAGATTGCATTCCTGCTTTGCATCGACATAGGAAGACTTAAGAAAAAGCTTCTACTCCACATGGAAAAGGATCAGCTCTGATCACTGGGCATTATTATTTAAACAGGCTAGTCAGGATACCCTTGTCCAATTTATACTCCCAAAACATACCTGACTCTGGGAATCAAAGCATTCCCTACCAGTCTGCCTACATCAAGAGAAGTGGAGCAGAGATTACAAGAGAAAATAAAATTTTTAGAACCCAAAGTTATAAGTAAACACTTCAGTAAGCAGGAAGACATAGAAGCAAAAAAAGTTACATAATACAAAAGCTGTCTTTTTTGCAAGAGAGATTTTTAAAAAATCCTGCTGCTCCCCTTGTGGGCAAAGGAAAAACTGAATGATGACAGATTTACTTGAATCATATAGCCCCTGCCAAAAGATGGATAAAATGTACATGCACACTAAATGTGAAAGATTGAAAGGCATTGATCAGATATTCAGAGGCTGCCTGTAGCTACAACTTTAGCAGCAAACACTGAAATCATACATCATTTAAACTCTTGACCTATCAAGAATAATTCAAATGCTCAAACAGAAAATGAGAGAATTTCTAGGAAGTTAAGTTCTGGGTATAAATTATTTCCTACTAAATTTCAAATGTAAACAGCTGGTTTCTTAGTCCTATATAAAATATGATTTGAGACTTCAGTCTTGATAGTTAAGCTGTTCCTTCTCATAATACCCCATTAAAGAAATATAAGCAGGAAGAGATGTATATTCGGGAGCACTTTTCTTTCTCAACACATTCAATCTGTCTCCAGCTAATTATATTCAGAAGCATTGAATAGCTTATGTCTTCCAAAGTTAACCAAAATCCAACCACTTTTTTTTGTTACTTCCTTTCCTGTTCCA
Source organism: Macrotis lagotis (assembly GCF_037893015.1). Taxonomy (NCBI): domain Eukaryota; kingdom Metazoa; phylum Chordata; class Mammalia; order Peramelemorphia; family Peramelidae; genus Macrotis; species Macrotis lagotis. The sequence goes on from NC_133659.1 coordinate 193,488,464, forward strand.
TCCCCTTGGAAGTAATTTACCATATCTCTACTCCCACTAGAAATGGTCTTCACAAATGTGGAGTAACCTTGGATCAGATAGGCTGTGAGGCAGCCTCTGCAGAGAACAAGGGCCCCCTCTGCTGACTGTTTCATCACTTTGCTACTCAGCAACAACAAATCAAGTTTTCTTGACAGACTTGATTTAATTCTTCCAAATGTTCATCACTATTTTCTTCCTGGCACAACTAAAGAAAATAGCTAGGGCAGTTAGGTGGTGCAGTGGATAGAGCACCTGCTCTGGAGTCAGGAGTACCTGAATTCAAATCTGGCCTTAGACACTTAATAACTGCCTAGCTGTGTAGCCTTGGACAAAGTCATTTAACCTCACTGCCTAAAAAAAAAAAAAAAAAGCTAAAAATACTACCTATCAGCCAATAAACACTTGAGAAGGCCAAACCTCTAGGTGATAATCTCAAGAAAATAGACAAGTTAAGAGAAAATTAATAAGAAAAATTTTTTTGATGTAATGAAATGTTTACATGTTAACTTAGAAGAAAAAATTACATGGTTTATACACAAGTCACCCCTTCTAAAAAAGTATAGCTAAACTTTTGGGAAAGAGGGAGGGAGGGAAGGTATGTGGTCAGACAAAGAGAATTCAAGGTTCACAAATAGTCATATTCTCTGGTCTCTTATCTCATCATATCCCCTTTTTCCTCTTATGAGTTTACTCAGTCTAGAAAAGCCCACTCACAAAAAGAAAATGTATTTAGGGAGAGCAGCAGCTTTATAAAGGTTCTGATGACAGCAAGAATATTCAGAATAATCTGTATTCCTTTGAAATCAAAAAACCCAACTAATCTAGTTGCTTCATTTCTTAAAGATTCTATTTTATGTTTTGGATAAGAATTGAAAGGAAGAGAGGTCTATGCACAGTACAAACTCCTTCTGTGGCAGCAAAGCAAAATGTTGAAGTAGAGCTTTTACCAATTCAGACCCAGAAGTGACATAGAGCAACCCTTGTTTTTCTTTAATGTCCTTCATATTCAGTAATAATTATACTGTAAAGACTGACTGTAGAGAAAACTAGAAAAAAGAAATAGCTACATGATGTCTTAGGGGATTGGATAAGAAGGGGAAGCCTCGAAGAAAGAGAGGCCAAGAAGTAATGGGGGAGATAAGGTAAGAATTTAAAAAGAGTGTGAACTACCTCGAGACTAGTATTTCAAAGAGAAAACAAAGATAAGTCCCTGGGATAGGTGATCATAGAAAGGAAAAAAAAAGGTTAGACAGTCAAGCCAAAAGGGCTTCTGAAAGAACTAAGAAACTATATTGAATTAGATTTGAGTAAGATAAATTGTTATGGCCAAATTTGCAAATTGATTCTTGGAGAGAACAAAAGGAAAAAAAGGCATTGTATAACAACCGCAGCATTGAAGCCCACCCCTTTAAGTGAAAGGGGAAGAATTCAGGAAGACCAAGATGAACAAAAACTGTACATAGAATATATAATGAACTTATTTTTTTCTGGCTAAGCAAGCAAATGTTAAAGAATCAAGATACAGACCAAATCTTTTGTTACTGAAGAGTCAGGAAATGAATGTCTAGGGTATAAATAATATATCATCAGTTGCTACTATAAAACCTGGAAAATTAGTGGCGAGAACTCAGAGATATGTTCAAAATTTCTTTCTGAGGCTTTTTACTAGTTTTTGAAGAGCTAAACCTAATGGACTAAAGACAAAATCCAACACTCATGGAAAATGAAGCAGAGGTAGGATCTAAACCAGGGAGAAAATTTTCCAGGAATGCTGGTTTCTTCAAGGCACTCAAGAATGAGAGAGGGCTTAAGCTGCAATGATGGAAGAAAGATAAGAAAATCTAGGTTTCCATTTATTTTTGTAATGTAAGGAAAAGAAATAATTTAGGTGGTGATTTGATGACACCAATTAATTAAAAGAACAACAAAGTAGAATTTCATTCCACAATTAATTTCCAAAACAATGCAATAGCAAAAAGAGGGGAAAAGTTAGTCTTCCATCAGTAAAAATACAGCTAGGTAAAATGGTTTGACTTAAATGTGGAATTTGATTCACCTGGTGAATTCACCTACTCCTCCAAATTTAAACCAAAGGAGCTAAAATTCCATGCTGGTCCAAACTTGTAAAGCCTTTCCTCTATGACAAAAGGATCTGATTGCAAGGTCTATAAAAAGTCAGGCTTATAGAGTATAAAAGTAAGGAACTGTGAAAATGGACATACTGGTGGCAACTTTTATGGCTTCCATAATAAGGGGAGAGAGGACCTCTGGTTTGCTTTATCGAGGTAGTAATAATCCAGGATTAGAAGGTCATTATTAATTATTGTAAATGCTACAGATGACAGAAGCAGGCTAGCTTGGAAGCTATTATTGCATAATTATGTTACTATCTCTAATAACCTATGACCTTTCCATTACTGAAAAAATGCTTTTTTTAATATAAATGGGATTTCTAATCTTGGTTCAGAAGAGGAGGAGTGAGTTTTTCAAAGGAAAAGTAAAACCAACATCAATTTGTCTAATTGTAAAATATACAGGATTCTAAGTGAGATGAACTTAAATATAATTGGCAGAATTCTTAAAAACAATTTATCACCTTTTGTCAAACATTCTCATGATTCTAAATCTAGAAGAACATCAAAATGCTTATTTTGTGATTATACAAACCTAACTTGCTTTTCATAGTATAATATCCTTATTTAAAGTAGATCAAGCAGAAATATCTCTAAATTTAATATGAGGTCTGATAATACAAAGTATTGATACTTTATATTTCAAATTGACATGGGTTTGTAAAACAGGGTATATTTTTTCAATGAGTTTCATCATAATTGCTATTATCTAAAAATGAAAAACTGTCATTGAAATTAAATTAAATGAAACAAACATCCAACCTACAAATATGAAAACTTTTTAAAAAATCAGGTAAGTGTAAAAGGAGAAGAGATTAGGAAATTCAGTATTTGCAAACATTTTTTCCACAGAGGACATCATCTTCAGAACACCAGGCACACAGTAAGTGAACAACCAAATTAAAGGGAGTCTTGGAAAGGTATTTCCAAAGCATTTAAGTACACCTTATGGTATTTTCATACTCAGCCATTCATTTAGAATAGTCAAATGGTAGGCTTCAAACAAAGTACATGTTACAAATTCTCTAGTTTCTTTTGATACTATATTAAGATTTTATGTGGAAGCCTCCCTTTTTTATTAAAAGTGTATAAGAATGAAGTCACAAATATATACGTGGCAGTGAAGCTATGTGCCATAAGACTTAAGAGTTATGTTTACCTCTTTTCCATTGTTCAAAACCAAAAAAACCTCATTCAATATAAGCTAACCTGATTCAACTAGGTAAAGCAGCAATTTTACATTATGGGCTAAGATTTTTTATTTGAGGAACTGTCAAAGACAGTTACAGATATTGTAATAACAGACAGCCTCACTTAATACCAAGGTAATGCTTAAATCCACTGCATAATGTAGCCTTCAAGGTCCTTTAGAGACTTATGTAAAAATATACATAGCAAAGACTAGAGATAAACTTCCTCCAAATTCCTTTTTCTTAAAATCAAGAGAATATCTAATTAATCATTCTGAACAGTATACTGGATTATGGAACTATGCAGGGTGAGTAGAGAGAAGGGCAAGTCAACATACCTATTAGGGAAGCCAAATAATGACTATCAACCAAATTTTCAACTCTTGAATTCCTGAGTTTTTAGGTTAACCTGCCATAGGTCTTTGTTTAAGGCTTAATCCTGAAGTTCTCAAGTTCAGAAGTACTCCCTATGTATTCTGTAATAGGTCTTAATTAATATTTAATGTGAAAATTATGAAGACATAGATTCTCTGAGTACTTTTCCTAAAAACCATGGATACCAGTCAAGTAAAGTCAAAACTCAGAAAACAAAATTAAACAAGAATTAAGGATGCTTTAAGGCTGCTCCACAATGACTTGAATAAACATATTTTGGGACAATTTTAGTTGATTTCTTAAAAGTCTTTTTGAGCTTTTTTAGGAGGGTAGGGACAGCTTAATACTGGATTTCCCATGGGTTGTGGGTTCTTTCTTAGGGGTTATAAATTTGCAACTCCAAATCACAGGTAGGACCACCTGAAAATCCCAGTGTATCATTACAGTATTCCCAGGAAATGCACAACATAATGGTCTTGAATTATAATGCAGAATGGCTAATACTGTAAAGCAATTTAGAACAAAGAAAGATATAATTTAACTGAGATACATTTTGAACAATAAAACAAAGCATTTTTAAAAGATCTAACTATAAAATAGTGGCATGTCTTACATGAAAATGTAGACAAAAAGTGTGGCATGGAATGCAAGGAGTTTATGGGAGAGCAGCCATTAAGGATAAAAATCGTATAAAAAAGGACCCAGCTTTTATTACTGGTTTGTGTACCTGGGAGCTTTAAAAATGTATCTAAATATCAAGAGAAAGAACTCTTTAAAACTATCCTAATTTTTTAAGGCTTACATATAAAACAAGAAGCAAAGGTAATCAGAGATTACCCCCATTACAAATGCTTCCTTTGCTAATCACAGCAGATAAAGTAAAGTAAGAAAATGGGAAGAGAAAAGAATATGCTGCTTTAAAACAGGGACTTTAGCCCTCAGTTTTATGCAATAACACAAAGACCATGAGCCAGAAGAGACCCTCTAACACAACTGCATCTCGGGGGGGGGGGGGGGCGGGGGAAGGAACCTTCAAATGTTGGAGTACTGGTAGAGGTGGTTATTTGAAAATATGGGACAAGGAAGAGAGACCCTGGGGAATTCTGAGAGAAAACAACCAAAAGAAAACAAAACAAAAAATAAAAGAAGACAATGACAGTCAAATCTCAGTTCTCTGACATGGGGACAACACCAATTTCTAAACTTATTGTTAAGAGTAAGCACTATTAATATTAAAAGAGAAGGGTAAAAAAAAAATAAGAGTCATTCAGCAGCTGAATGTAACCAATGTGCAAGGCCTTCTGCTGAACCATTCCCTATAACAATTGCTGACTCTTTAGAATATCATTAATCTCTGAAAAAATTGCTAGGCTGAAAGTATTAGAGGTGTGCTATCCCCACCACTTCTTCAAATTGGCCACTCCAGAAACATTTGCTTAGGTTTGGACAGTGAAGTCTTACGAGTTTTCCCTTGCTATTGTTACACGTTTGAAAAGCTCCAAGTTGTGGATATATCCAGTGATAAAAGACATTTTCAATCATATGACCAGCTTATGTTCAGCCTCTATCAGTAACATCATGTTTGTGATTCGTGTTTAGTATTTTTCCTTCTCCTAACAACTCCAGAAAAAGAAAGCAACCTGAAAACAAGCAGCACATGATATGAGAGTCAAATTAGTCATATCATAAAAGTTAAACATGAACACTGTTCCTAATAAGGAGGAACAGACATGACTGACATCAATCTCCACTCCCTGCTCATTTCAAGGTGGTGAGCAACTCTTCTCACATTTTCTGTGAGTGTGTGTGTGTGTGTGTGTGTGTGTGTGTGTGTGTGTGTTCGTGTTCTTCGGTATTTTCCTGGGAAAAAGACCCATTCCTTTTCAAAACATTTCATATGATACTCCACCTATGGTAAAGGAGCATGATCAGTGAGCCTAAGAGACACTTGGGTGGGAAATGGAGATTTAAAAACTATCAAATAACTTATACCAAGTTCTGAAAGCAAAACATAATTTTTGCAGCAATCTGGCCTGGAGACCTTCTCAGATACATTTAGTCTCTGAAGCACCTTTGAGTAGTACGGATGTAAAGATAACTTTTAACTATAGAAGCTATATGCATCTTTAAGAATCACATTTTTATGATTATAAAAATTTTTCTATTTTACAACATAGGTCCAGCTACACTGAAAAAAATTACACCGCTTATTGAAATACATTTCATTTTAGAAACAGGTAACTACTAAAGAGGTCTATACAAAAACTCTAAAATAATTTCTGTAGTAAAATAAAGAGTGCATTAGGAGAGAGCTACACAAACAAGAAATTTTTGTCTTCCTCTATAATGCTTGATATAATGTGATACGCAGCCAGCCCACCTTTGTTGCTGGCATCAAAAGCTGAAAAGAATTTGTTACAATACACAGTGATACAATTAATGCTCTGGATTAATCTCACAGCCTTCCCGATTAGTAAAAGGAAACCAGACCTGTCCCCTCTTTGAGGAGAAGTCCAGGATATAAAAGCAAGCATACCTCATCAGCTGATATGAAATTATAAAATTCCACAAGTCTCAATATTTGAAATTTATAAAAGTCATCAGTAAAAAGGAAGCATATTGGGCTTCAGTTTCATTGACTCCCCTGGTTATGATGATCCTTATCCTCTCTGAGCCAAAGGTAGTCTTCTCATTCATCCACTTAGATTTGCTGGTACATCAAGCCAATGACAAGGCTCTTTTGCTGGAGGTTAAGAGGGAATGTGTAGAGCTATAGACAACCTCATTGACTTCCACTCTGCAAACTCTCCAGGAGGTGCATATCCAAGGGACAATAGATTGAAGGAGATAGTTGTTAATGGTGTTGTGCTGAACTGTTCTTCTCTGCCAGGTGTCGCAGAAAGTTGTCCTCACTCTGGCCTCTGTGATTTAAAGGCTCACTCTTGAAGAGTGCTGGAGGTGGGGGTAAGTGAGGGACTGGAGGGATGGGAAGGTGATGAGGATGATGTGGGTGAATGTGAAGGTGTGAAAAGGAATGGGGGATGGGCCGTGGGGGAAGAGTGCTTACTGGATTCATATTGATTGGTGGGGTAGGGGTTGTGGGTGTGTTCACGATGGAAGGAACTGGGGTGGCTGGGGAAGTTGTAAGTGGGATCTGGACAGCAGGTGGGATGTTCACAGGGCTGGTAACCCTAAAACACTTCTCCTTGTGAGCCTTGAGCATGTTGGAGAAGCGAAACCGCTGACCACACACATCACATGGATAGGGCTTCTCTCCTGTGTGAGTTCTGCGGTGCCTCTTCATGTTTGGGCGGCTGGTGAAACTTTTGCCACAAATTTCACAGATGAAAGGTTTCTCTCCTGAGGAGAAAAGAAACAAAAACCAATGAACACCCTAAATTGCAGCTGTTGATATTCTTTACAAACAACATTTCCTGATTAAAAAATACAAATTCTCTGAAGGATTTATGATAAAGAATACTATCTATCTCAAATACAGGTTGATGGGTATCTGAATATTGATTGAAGCATATTTTATTTTACTTTATTTTTCTTGAGGTTTCTTTTTTTTTTTGAGGGGGGGAGATTGTTATTTTTACAACATGACCATTATGGTAATGTTTTTCATGATTACACATTTTTAACCCTATATCAAATAACTTGATTTCTCAAACAGAGATATTGGGGTGGGAGGAAGGGAGAGAATTTGGAACTCAAGATTTAAAAAGCAAACTATGAAACTTGTTTTTGCATATAATTGAGGAAAATAAAATAACAAAAAAAATTAAGATCAATGTTTTTTTCATTCTAAAAAAAATACAAACTCAACCATTTCAAAACACCAAACCATATGGTAGTAATTATAAACTTCCAAATTTAGAATTAATGACACCCACACATTTAAAAGTAAATAAAACCTATGTCCAAGGTATCAGATGCAATAAGTAAAAGAAATTGACTTTGATGTGCTGTTCTCATGTTTTCTAGTAAAGTTATTTTAATGTTTTGCTGAATTTTACCCCATGAACCAACTCCTTCTGTCTCAGTTCTCAAGAGTACACCTCTTAAGTAGTTTCTTGTTGTCATCCTCTCTCTCTTTTTTTGGGGGGGTGAGGCATTGGGTTAAGTGACTTGCCCAAGGTCACACAGCTAATAAATATCAAGTGTTTGAGGCCAAATTTGAACTCAGGTCCTCCTGACTCCAGGACTGGTGCTTTATATACTATGCTACCTAGCTGCCCCTCTAGTTGTTATCTCAACCAAATATAATTGAGTTTTAGCTGAGAATTTCCTATAGGAAATTCTGTCTTCTACTGTATTTCCTCACAAAATACTCAGTATATGAGTATACCCTTTAATTTTGGAGTTTAAAAACAATTCAGATTTCATATAGGCTACTAGACTTGCCAACTTTTACTGAAATCTATTCCTTTTGCCACCCACTGCAGCCTCACTGGATTTGCAGTTTAGAAGATCTGTGTTTACTAATGCATTGTTGATAAGAGTTATGAAATGATCCAACTATTTTGTAGAGCGATTTGGAACTATGCCCCAAGGGCAATAAAACTGTGCACACCTACTGATCCAGCAATATCATTATTAGGTCTGTAACCCAAAGAGAGCACAACAAAGGGGGAAAGATTCACATGTACAAAAATTATTTATAGCAATTCTTTTTGTAGGGGCAAAGAACTGGAAACTAAGGGGATGCTCATCAATTGAGGAATGGCTGAACAAATTGCGGTATATGAATGTGATGTAAAAATGATGAGTATCTGAGGTTCAGAAAAGCATGGAAAAGCTTACATGAACTGATGCTGAATGAAGTGAGCAGAACCAGGACAACATTATGCATGTTAACAGCAATACTATGTGATAATCAACTACGATGGACTTAGCTCTCCTTAGCTGTACAATGATCATACTATTCTAAAGGACTTGTAATGGAAAATATCATCTACATCCAGAGAAAGAACTATGTAGTCTGAATGCAGACCAAAGCATACTATGTTCCATTTTTAAAATGTGTTTTATGCTTTGTGGGTTTTTTCCTCCTTTTGTTCTGATTCTTGTTTCACAATATGACTAATATGGGAAAATGCTTAACTTGGTTACACATGCATAACTTATCTCAGATTACTTGAAGTCAAGGGAAGAGGGGAGGGAAGAGAAGAAGGGAGAAAAATTTGGAACTCAAAATCTTATAAAAAATGAATGTTAAAAACTATTTTTGCATGAAGTGGGAAAATAAATAAATTCATATAAAATACCCAAAGATCTGCGTTTCAAATGAATTTTATTTCTACCTTTATTCCCTATATGATCCTATATGATCTTAGACAAGTCAATTAACTCTGTGAGGTTTGAAGATGATATTAATCATTAATCAATAATAATTTATATGTTTGAGTTTTGAAAGTTTGAAAAGAATACTCATTATCACATTTGATCATAACTACAATTCCAGGAGATAAGTATTTTTTTTTTTTTTAGATTTTTGCAAGGCAAATGGGGTAAAGTGGCTTGCCCAGTTAAGTGTCTGAGACTGGATTTGAACCCAGGTACTCCTGACTCCAAGGCCGGTGCTTTATCCACTATGCCACCTAGCCGCTCCTGATAGGTATTATTATTATTACTCCATTTTATAGATAAGGAAACTAAGACAGAGGTTAAAGTGACTTGTCCAGGATCACAGTCTACCTCTGGGGTCAGTAATCCATCCACTGTGCCATCTAACTGCCTAGTTATCTCATCTGTAAAATGAGATTATATGATTAGATTGGATGATATAAAGTCCCTACTGTTCTGATGTGTCTCCCTTCTCTCATTTAATTGCTTATTTCATTCTTGCTCTCTATATCTGCTATTCGGGACATAATCTTTCATTCCTACTTTCTTAACTATCTATCCAATTCAATCATACATAGTTTCACCTCTGCAATCAGTCCTCTTGATTATTAACTCCTCCCTTTCCTGTGCCTTGTATAATTATTTCATTATGGTCAAACTTGTTTTACTCAGAACTATTTCTCACACCTTTTCTTTTACCTCCTGACCCTCACCATAAAAGAAATAAAGCTGTCAGTCACTCAAATCTTCCTCCTTCACCAAGTCCATTAAGCTTTGTGTTTTTGGTTGTTGCTATTGTTATAAGAAAATGGGACTTTATTTGACTTGCCCAGGGTCATACATCTAATAAGTGTCAAGTATCTTAGGTCCAATTTGAACTCAGTTCCTCCAAGGCTAGTGCTCTATCCACTGTGTCACTTAAGTGCCTCTTCCTTTAGTTTTTTTTTTTATATACATCTAACTACAGTAGCCTTCTGACCCAACCTGGTTCCATGGCTGCAATGACTTTTCATAAAATAGTCAATCAATGATTTTTAAATCAATACAGTGCTGCCCTTTGCAGCAATCAATGCAAGATCAATAGGCTCTTATCCTTGGGATCTTCTACTATGCTAATGATCAAAACTCAATCAATCTCACTATATCCCTTTCTCTACTCTGAATTTCCAAGCTATAGAGTTAGGTTAGAGAAAGATACAAAACTGGGAAGATAATCTTCTGCTAATCTATAAATCAGATTTGAACTAATCCCTTGTCAATATTTAGCACTTGTTTTATTCATTACTGGCTGATTCTTCAAGGAACTTCTCACAATGGTTACTTTAGTCTGTCTTTCTGTCTCTACTTAAGTATCCAATCTGGGTAATAATACTTTATCTCCCTCAAGCTACATTTTTAGAAAATCTTATTCATTTCACTTATATTTATTCACACCATATAATGTTCAGGCCTGTGTAACATGCTCAACTCAGCACATTCTCTAGATTCATCCTGTTTTCAGCTTTTTCTCCAACCTCAAAAGAAAAACCTCTTTTTACACAGCTAACTCCTGTTGCTCTCATTTTATACTAGAAGGGAATTTTATTTTCACATCTATTTCCTCCCCATTATCTTCTTTCCTTTTCCAACACTTCAAATATGCAGCTCATCCCAATTTTGAAAAAAATCTTAAAAACAAACCTCCCACTGCCTCTGTATTATTCAATTTCTCTCCTTCCTTTTAGTTGATATCTTATTTTTTCCTCTTTTTCTATTGTTTAGTTGTCTTCAGTCATGACTGACATTTTTTCTGATTCTGGAGTGATTTGCTATTTCCTTCTCCTGCTTATTTTACATATAAGGAAGCTACAGCAAACAGGGTTACGTGACCTGCCTAGAATCACCCTGCTGGTGTCTGAGGCTAGATCTGAATTTAGGTTTGTTCTGATTTCAGGCACAGTGAAGAAGTTGATAGCTGTGGTGGCAAAACACTAGGGAATGGGTAATTGAGAGATCATTTTTTTCTACAGGCAAGATCTGACCAATGTTACTCTACCCAATAAGCTTCATTAACCCCCTATTATTCCTTCTCTGGTCTTCAAAGCTCCTCCTAACCTGGTCTCAACTTTTCTTTCTAGTCTTATTGCACATTACTTCCTTTCATATTTTCTATGGTCCAGTCAAACTGGCCTACATGCTATTCTTCACAAAATATACCATTTCCAGTAAGCATGTCTTTGGACCAAGTCTGAAATGTACTCCTTCCTCTCCTCACTTATATTTCTTAGAATTCAGTTTTTTCAAAACTTAGCTTACATACCATCACCTACATGAAAATTTTCATGATCCCAGTTGTTTGTGTCTTACCCCTCAAAACTTTGTAAATATATGTGTACATGTTGTCTCTCCTGGTGGAATATAATCTCTATGAAAGGGAATATTTTATTTTTGTTTCTGTATCTTAAGCATCTTGAACACAGTACAGCACTTAATGCTTGCTGATTGATTTATGTTACAGAATTATCCCTGAGGGGCAGCTAGGTGGCGCAGTGGATAGAGCACAGGCCTTGGAGTTAAGAGGACTTGAGTTCAAATATGGTCTCAGATACTTAATACTTACTTAGCTGTGTGACCATAGGCAAGTCACTTAACCTCATTGTTTTCCAAAAAAAACCCAAAACAGGGTGGCTAGGTGGTGCAGTGGATAGAGCACCAGGCCTGGAGTCAGGAGTACCTGAGCTCAAATCTGGCCTCAGACACTTAATAATTACCTAGCTGTGTGGCCTTGGGCAAGCCACTTAACCCCATTGCCTAGCAAAAACCTAAAAAACAAACACACAAAAAAAACCCCAAAACAAACCAATTATCTCTGGAAACTGAGGGAAAAGGAAATCATCTATTGTAAATGGTTTATACCAGGGGTGAAAAGATAGAAGGAAGGGAGGGAAGGAAAGGGGGGGAAAAGGAAGGATGGAGATGGGGGAAAAGATCAAAAGGCTCTAAAATGAACATGGGGTAAATCATTTGTTAGATTCAGCTACTCAGATTAAAAAGGGTTTAAAGTATCTTCTACTTTCTGAAATGTTATTTGGCTAGTTAACCACTGTTCATAGTTCTGCCACCATTTTAATTAAATTTTGACAGAATCTTCTCATAATACTACAAGCTGTCCAAAAGTCTTTAATAAACTTAAATAAGCCAATAGAAGCCAAGGTTTAATAAGTTTAAATATACATTAATTATAACCACAAAAGCATACCACAAGAGGAACTATTTCTCTTACTATCTCTGTTAAATTCAGAAATCAAGCTAAGTTAGCTCATCTCTTCCCTCCCTTTTTTCCTCCCTCTCTTCCATATAGATATTCATTTGCCTAAAAAGAGGAGAGGTCCCTTAAAATAATTTAAAGTTCTGGAGCTATCATTATATTAAATAATCTAAAATGTCTGGAGCTATTATTATATTAAATAATCTAAAATGTGACAACTGGATTTAATTTCAAAAACTAGTATGGGCTAAAGAGGGCCCATTTCCAAAGGACAAATAAAAATTAAAACAAAATAATAGGCTTTATGTGTTTGTTAATCTGATGATTTTTGTTTTGAGGAATTCATGCCTTTTATAAACACACAAATTTGATTTTAAAAAACAATATAGGGGGCACAGTGGATAGAGCACCGGCCCTGGAGACAGGAGTACCTGAGTTCAAATCCGGCCACAGACACTTAATAATTACCTAGCTGTGTGGCCTTGGGCAAGCCACTTAATCCCATTGCCTTACAAAAACTAAAAACAAACAATATAACCATACCCCATTTTATTTAACAGATATGTTTCTGCAAAGTTATATATAAACCTAATTTTGATAAATCTTATCATTCTAAACTATAAGTTAATCATTTAACAAAACTTTGGTGGGACCACTTCAATAAATCAAATAATTCTTTTAAATGAATAATGATATACTAATATTGTGATTTACAAATCAATATTTTTATAACACTTTTGTTTAACAGTTACATCTATATGATGTATCTGTATGCTATATGCTTTTGATTTAGAATTAAGCAGGTACCCGCCCCTATATCATATATTACATAAGTACGAGGTATTTGTACCTTTCCCAAGAAGTCCTTACCAGTGTGTGTTTTCATGTGCTCATCGAAGTACTGTTTCATGTTGAAGTCCTTGCCACACCATTGACACATGAACTGTTTGTGTCCAATGTGGATGCTCATGTGGGAACGAAGTTGGTACTTGTATTGAAACCTTTCATCACAGTTCTGTATTAGACATAGCAGAGAGAATCTTCAATCATATTGGCTGATGGTGTAGTAATTCTACTTCAGCAGTGGTATATAACAAAAGCTTGTCCATCTCAGCACATCCTAACATTTTCTCTGAGACTGAGCTATGTTCAACTCACAATGGGAATATCAGCTATTTTGCTTTGTGTGTGAATGTGAATTACTAATGAATGAAGGACAAATTCCTAATAATGTCAGTTTACTATGTTGACCCAAGCTCTATGGCTGAAGGAAAAAACATAACTTGTCATAAAAAAATAAAAATGGCAATGGCATTATTTTCTAAATATAGACCTCATCCAAGATAATAGGGCATGTTAGTAGTGTTTCAAAAATAAAATTTTAAGTCATATAGACAACACACACCCCACCAAGACATACAGTCTATTCAAATAGTGTTTAAACATATTGCCAAGGGTATATTTCTAAAGATGTTATAGAACATAGTTTTGAACTGAGGTGTACATGTCTGTCTGTCTGTCTGTATGTATGTATGTATGTATGTATGTATCTTTTTCCTAAGAAACAATGCCAAATATCTCAAAACCCACTCCTTTCTACCCATTTTCAACATAGTGGCAATTTCCTCACCTCACATCTGAAGGGTTTCTCTCCAGAATGCTGCAGGGAATGCACTTTGAGTGACATACTGCGTTTGAATGACTTTCCACAGGTTTCACATGTAAATGGCATGTCCTTTGTATGTGCTGCAAAACAGAATGCATTTATACTCAGAATATTAAGTTTACCCAAAACATCATATAGAAAAAAATATGTCCTACAAACAATATCCCTATTTTTTAATTTATTTTTTTAGTCATTAATGATAACATCCTGAGTAGGAGACCAAATGATATTTAAAAGGCGAGATAAGGGAGTGGAAGAATCATATTATAAAAGAAGTGCTGCTTGGTAAGCTAAATATTGAAGGTTACACCACAGAAAAATTAGAAGAGAACCACATCTGATACCCTCACAACTATGGCTAGGGCAAGAATTCATATGCACAAGGGAGAGAAGCAATCAGATAAAAAGACAAACTAGATCATTTCAATTACGTGAAATTGAAAAACCTCTACAGTAACAAAAATCATTGCCACTAGGATTAGAAGCTAAGCTACTGACTGGGAAATATTCATGTCAAATATTTTATGGTAAGGAATTTATGCCCAAGATACATAGGGATCTAATACAAATATGTTAAGATTGAATTATTCCTCAATAGATAGTGGTCAAAGGATACAAATAGTTCTCAAAAGAAGAAAATTAACAACCACATGAAAGATTGCTCTCAATCACTAATAATAAGAAAAATGCAAATCACAACAACTTTGATGTTTCACCTCACAGTAAGCAAATTGGCAAAGATGACAAAAGATCCAAACAGTTAAAGTTAGAAGGGCTTGAGGAAAGTCAGACAACATTAATAAATTGCTGGTGGAACTATAAGGTGGTCTAACCCTTCTAGAAAGCAATTTGGAATATGCTAAGAAAGTCACTAAAACATCCACACCTTTAACCCAAAGGTCTCAGAGCAGTGATGAGGTCAAAGATAGAAAGAAAAGACCCATTTTTCTACTAAAAATATTTATAGACTAATAAGACTTATATATGAATTGATATAAAGTGAAGAAAGTAGAACAAGGAAAACAATGTCACAACGAGTACAACAATATGAGTGAAAAGAACAATAGCAAAAAGAAAGGAAACCCTGCAATTATGACCAAGCTTGGTTCCAAAGAAGAGATGAGAAAATGTACCTTTTCTCGATCTGTTAGAGAAGTGGGCAACTATTGATGTGAGCAGTGCGTATACCATCTGACTCATGTGATGTCTTGGTTAATTTTGCTGCTTCTTTTCCTTCTCACTTTTTCATATTTGAAAATGAAGGTGATATAAAACCAAAAGAAATCAAGAAATCTTTTTTAAAAAGAACTATTGTTTGATGTTTATAGGACTTGAAACTTTTTTCGTTTAGATTCATTAAGTCAAGGATGATTGAGATAAGGTAGCTCTCCCAATCTTGGTCCATGGTGGGCAGAATGAAAAGTCTTGTAAACAAGGAAAATTACAAGCATAAGAGGATTAAAGAGGACAGAAGTAGCAGCAGGAAGAACTCACCAACCATGTGCTTCCGCACATGAGCCATGGTGTAGAACTTCTTCTCACAAATCTCACAGGAAAATTTCTTTTCTGCATATCCATGGACAATCTTGATATGTTCATGAAGGGACCAGAGCTTCTTGAATGATTTGTTACAGGAAACGCACTATGTGAGTGGGATAAACAGAAAGAAACTTAATTTACAGCTCATAAGAAGCTGCATTTGCCTGCTGGCAGAAGGAACAAATGAGTTTTTACTTCATTTGTGGCAAAAGCCACAAATCCAGAGAAACCCAATTCCTGATGGAGTTCAGATCCTAATTAAATTTCTCCCAATCACCAAATGCTCTATATATTTTCTATTTATTAAGCCTCATTCAGATATATTTTGGGAGATATATTAAACTACACTAAAACTAAGGAAACTCTCTGGGATCCTTATTTGGGGGTTTTATTGGCAAAGATACTGGAATGGTTTGCCATTTCCTTCTCCAGAAGAGTTGGACAAAAACTGAAACAACTCAACAACAGCAACAAAAATTAAGGAAAGAAGAAATGAAAAGCTACCCTTACATCAAGCCATCTATTGTCTAGCTAGTGTCTTATTAGTGGTAGAGACAGCTAGCTCTTGTGGAAGGAACTCCAAATCCTTGATATGCAAACTGTCCACTATCCAGAACAACTAGACTTTTCTGGTCTTTCAACATACTTTTGTGTCACTTTCTTTACAAGCCCAGCTGTATATGCTAAGGGGGAATCAAACTAACTTTAATAATAGTTTAAGGAAAATATACTTAGAACAATAAATATATTGTGGGGGGGAACAAAAACCCACAAAATGCTTACTGAATAACAATGTCCCTGTTTCATTCCATAAAAAAAAGAGACTTTAAAACTCACTGCATAGTCCTTTTTCATCAGACTACATGCTTCCTTTTGACATAGCTTTGGAACAGCCTCATCACTGTAAACTACAAAGCCCTTTTTCCAATATAAATTTCAGATCTCTCATGTTATAGTACTATCCTCGTACTGGCTTGTCTCTTGGCATTTGAGTTACCATTAAATTCAGTGAGTAGGAACCATTAACTGAACAAAATGCTTCTTGGAAAAAGAGATCAAGTCCAGAAAGTTCTTGGGAATCATTAAGATACAGGATACATAACAGAATTATCATGCTAACACCTGAACTAAAGAATCCAAGAATATCAACTCTCATCAAAAACAAGCCTAGGCAATATTGATAAGAAACATCTATAGATGCCAATATATTGCTCTAAGAAAAGCTTCAACTTTCCCAACAGACTTATGTAGAAAAGAGTATACTAGTCTACATGAAAGTTAATTAGATTTTTGCCATTTCTCATATCACCAGAAACACTAAGTTTCTATAGGTGCTAATAAGGTACAACAAGATTCTGGTTTTCTAACAGATTTTGTTATCTAAGTCAGCAAGATCTATGAACAAGTTTGTATGCATAATTAACATTTAGCAAGTTGACAATTATTTTTTAAAAAGAATTTCTTTGGTATTTGCTTATAAACTATACTTTCCTGAAGTTTAATATTAAATCAGAAGAATGAAGGATACTTATGAAGATCATGATAATTTTCAATATTCATCAGAAACCAAAGTTTACAGGATTCCAATTTTACCCCTAGGGCGCAGCATTGTGCTATAATTCCCTTTGGTCTGGTTTTATCTCTTAAAAAGAAAAGTAGATTTTTTTTTTATCCATTGTTATAAGGGGTGGATGACTGAATTGGAATGGGACTATATTCATAAATGAAAGTGATATAAAGAGAAAAGATTTTACAAACTTTTTAAATTACAAAAATAGAGCAAAGATTTCAACTGTTGGAGGTCAAGAGAAGGGGCTGAAGACAGAAAGTTATATCTATCAGCAATTGATATCAGAAGCTTTCTAGGAAAATAAGTTAACTCTTTCAAAAGCATTAAAATATTTTCATTTTGCATATTCCAAAAAAGGAGTAATCTTTGAAGCAGGTTTAGTTTTCAGTTAATATTCATTAATTTTGTACTCATGTATACACATAAAGGAATCCAATGTCATTAATCAGAACACTTCTCAATCCCACTATAATAGTCTATTAGCTTCACTAACCTGTGCCATGTATAGTTCCATTATCTTATGTGCTGAAACTTCATATAAGAAGACTACTACATATTTTTCAGACAACTCAGCCTTTAGCTATTCTCTTGGGCTTAGCTTTCAAATTTATTCTTCTTGGTTCTTCACTGGTGAAAGAAAGATCATTCCTAAAAATCTGTTTTTATTTGTACCTATTTGAAGTCTTTAAGGATGTTATTCTCTCTGCTGTATTCAAATTTGGCACTCTGGCAGAGAAAAAAAACCTTCCCCTCTTTCTTTCCCTTTACCTAACAACTCCCTATGACATCTAACCTTTAAGACCCCTAAACTACATGTGTTAAACATTATAAGACACTGAACCTGACTGAAAAGATGGCCAACTAAATATTAGAGTATTCTTAACAATGTAGCCTTCTTCCCACTCTTCCAAATTTTGGAATTTGCTTTTATTTAAAATTTTGACTCTAAAATATGAGACCCCAGTGTGCTGAAAGATTAAAATACACAATTGTTGAAACTTACTCTAGTCTCTACTCTTTATTTTCTTGAACATGAATCAGAAAAGTCTGGAGAATTAAGCAGTACTTTAAGATTTCTTTCTTGTTAACCAAACCTACCTGGATGTTTTTTTCACAGTCTGTTTGCTGATGTAGGGACAGCTCACTTTCCAGGACAAATTTCTTGCCACATTTGTCACAGATCTGCATGCGCCTATGAGTGACATTCATGTGCTTCTCCAGGTACCAGCGTGTATTAAACACCCTGGGACATTTCTCACAAGTCAAAGTCTCTTTCTCTTCACACTTAGCTTTTTGCACTGGTGCCTTTGGCTCCTTTGCAGCCCTCTTCTTTCGCTTAGGAGGTTCTACACTTTTTCTACGGCCTCTAGTTGTTCTGGGTGTAGGGGAAGTGGTAGCTGCGGCAACTGATGCAGCTCTCCTTGTTCTCCTTTGTGCAACACTGACTTTCTCTACTCTCTTCTCCTTTTTCTTTTGCCGTTCATTCTCTTCATAGTCATTACTATCATCAGTGGCCTCTTCTTCCTCACTTTCTTCCTCTTCCTCCTCACTGCTGGTTTTAAGAACCGGAGTTTCTTTGGATTGAGAGGAAACACCCTTCTCCCCTTTAGATACATTTAATGTTTGGTTGTTAAGGTTTACCTCTACTATAATCTGTTCCCTTTTATAAGTTACTTCTTCCTCTTCTTCTTCCATGTCATCAGAGTTCTCCTGGTCTTCTTTAACAGCACGAACTTCAGCCACTGATCTGGTTTCCCTGAAAAAAGGTTGTTCTTCTGTTTCATGGAGATGTGGTTTGCTTATTTTGGTGTCCACTAAAACAGAATAAGGGCTTCCTGACTCTCTTTTGTACACTTTGGTGGACAGGTCAAGCTCTTGGTTGGCACCATGATAAAATGTGGATGGCACTTGACCACGATGGCTATCTTCTTGTGCCATCCCTGCTACATGCACGGCACAGTTTTCAACCAGCTCTTGGCAAGAGTTGGTTGTGTGGCTCATTGGCAAAGGGCCCGATTCATTAAGCAATTTAGAAGGTGGTAAAGCAGCTTTAAAACAGGGTGGGCAATAAGACACAGAACCCGTTCCATTCACATAGAATGATAAAAATAAAAAGGGATAGATCCTCCTCTTGGAGCCTACATGCAATTCTTCCAGTGTTTCAGCACCAAAACAAAATCAAAGAAGTTTGGTAGTATGGCAAGAGTAGAGCACTAGAGTTTTTCTTTTGAAGAGTACTGCAAATGACCCGAAGCATCTTATCTACAAAGAAGACAGAGAGAAGGAAAAATATCAAACGGCACTACTTCCTACTTAAAATATGCACTGAATTTATCCAACAAATGTTACCTTAAGATTACTTGATCCTATAGCATATGCACCATTCCAGAAGGAGTAACTTGCTAGTAAGAAAAGGAACTTTTACTACACTACATACACATTCAACAGATTTTTATTGAGTGTTTATTATATGCACCATAATGCTTCTGACCCTATTGTAACAAATTCCTGAACTTGAGGAGTTGTTAACATAGTTATGTAACATCTACTCGGCATATAAGAATCGAGAGCTCCAAAACAGTTTTTCCCCCCAGTAATTTTCTTTTTTTTTGTTTAGGTTTTTTTTTTTTTGCAAGGCAAATGGGTTTAAGTGGCTTGCCCAAGGACACACAGCTAGGTAATTATTAAGTGTCTGAGACCGGATTTGAACCCAGGTACTCCTGACTCCAAGGCCGGTGCTTTATCCACTACACCACTACGCCACCCCCTCCCCCCCGCCCCCCAGTAATTTTCATTGCACCAAGTACTTATAGAAGGCCAGTCATTACTAGGCAAGAGACTTAGGGTTCTGGTGATATTTTTCCAAACAAAAACCAAGCTACATGGTTAATCAATTTTACTGTATTGTCACAATTTTATATTAGTGCAGGCTATATTATATTTGTGGCTTTTAAAACTAGAAACAAGGAAGATGGACAAAAACTATTGCCCTCACCATACTAAAACTGCATACAATACATGCACAGACATAAAATCAATTGTATACTCAGTATGGATTACTGTTTGTTTCCTCAGTTGATGGTTCTCAATCTTTTGTGACCTGCTCCATTTTTTTGTGACTATAAAAAAGTATCCATTTATGTACTGCTTTAAAACATCTTATATATTATTCCATGTAATGTCACCCCAACCCTGTAAGAGAGGTGTTATGTCTCTTCTCTTGCTATGTTTTTGACTATCCTGAACTTTGCTACCATGACTCAGTCTTCCTTCTTACTCTGGAACTTCCCTCAACATCTGAAACCTTCCTGTATCAGCTCTCTGTCATGCCAGGTCCCTTTCTCCTATTGATGAGTTCCTTGGGGGGATAGGGGAAGAGAAAGGGGTGTTTCCATTTTGGGGAGAAGAGAAAGCTGGCCATGCTTTATTCCCCTCCTGGTTGTGCTTCAGACTCTACAAGTCACCACAAACTTCCCATTTAGGTCCCTTCCCAATTCCTCCAACCCCAAACAGTCCCTTTTTTTGTGTTATCTTTCTCCCATTACAATGTAAACTCTCTGAGGGCAGGTATTATATTCTCTTTTATTTGTATTCCCAGGGTAAGTGCTGGTCACTTAGAAAACATAATAATGCTTGCTTGCTTATTTTATAGTTAAGGGACCTGCAGCTGAGTGATTATGTGATTTATTCAGTAACATAAAATTATTAAGCACCAGAATTGGTATTGAACCAGGTTTACTTGACTCCTAGTCCACTCTATACCCACCAATACTGCTTCTGTTTTGGACTTGATTTATTTTCTAAAATATTGGAATTTCTGAGATATTTCAACTGTTTATCAGTATAAACTTGAAACAAGGTTGACTCAGATAACACAGAAAGAATAGTTTAGTCATAAAAGAAGGAATGTATGGTTTTAATATGGAATAATTATAGGCCACTCAAAAGATACCACTTTTATTCTTTAGCAATCTACAACCTAAGTGTACATATTAATAGATTCAGTGATTGAGATAATTTCAAAATTTCAAGAAGCATTCTTTCTGACTTGTGATTTTTTTTTAAGTTTTTTTCAAGGCAATGGGGTTAAGTGGCTTGCCCAAGGCCACACAGCTAGGTAATTATTAAGTGTCTGAGGCCGGATCTGAACTCAGGTACTCCTGACTCCAGGGCTGGTGCTCTAGCATTGCGCCACCTAGCCACCCCATGACCAATGATTTTAAACCTATATAAGCTGCATATCATTTTTTGTTGTTCAGTCATGTCTGACTCATCATGACCCCTTTTAAGGGTTTTCTTTGCAAAAATACTGGAGAGGTTTGCCATTTCCTTCTCTAATCCATCTTACAGATGAGGAACTGAGGGAAACAGTAAACAAATTGCCCTGCTAGAGTCATTTAGCTAGTATCTGAAGTCACATTTGAACCCATAAAGACGAGTCATCCTGATTCCAAGTCCAGTGCTCTATCCACTATGCTACCTAACTGTCCCTTACATAGCACACTAGCTGAGTTTTCAGGTGATGAGATAAATGGAGATTTAAATTCAAGAAACAGATAATGATCAGGTAGATATGATTCCTAGAAAAATAAAACTCAAGAGATGAAAAAGAATCAAACTTCCCTTGATGACACCAACAAATCCCTCACTGGCATTTTGCCAAACATCATTATGACTCATTTAAGCAGTTCTTCAACCCAACTGACAAATGAATTAAATTCATATGCTGATAACTATGTACTCTTTAAATTACACTAAAGAAACTCCATAATTGGCATTTTAAACTATTTAAAAAACAGTCTTATCAGGCATATATATTTATATGTTTACATATACACACACATATACACATACACTCACATACATATAATTACATTGACAATATTATTTGAATTAGTTTAGTTATTCCTTTCTTATGAATTAAATCAGAAGAACATTAATACTATTTTATTGAGGTATGGCCCAGCTTTGAAGCTTTCTCACTGCTACTTCTGGTGCAGACTTCATAACAGGTAATACTTCCAGAAAAATATATGCTGAAATTTTTCAGAAGACAGAGGCTATACAAACCCAATAAATAAATTGAAAATCAGAATACATTGCATTGATGTTAGGCATATCCATAGATTTCTGTCCATTTTAAATTATTTTTCAAGACATAAAAATTCAAATTACCTGTAGCTTTCAAAACTAAAATGAACTAAGAAATTATAGGTGTTTTTGGCAGCGTACAACATTAGAAAACAATATCCATCATCAAAGCACTTACAGTCTATTTGGTCAAACAAAACAAATACATATGAAACAACTAAAAGTTACTAAAAGTATTAACTTTTTTTGTATTGCTCTCAGAATGTAATAAATATAAATACATATCTACACATACATAATACATATAGATACATGCATAGGTATATACATACAAATGGTTCAATTTTTCAAGAAGCAAAAAATGGTTAAACAGTATACAAAAGTGTTTGATCAAGCTGTAGCTTTTTTCAAAATTAAAAAAATTTCACTTGACAATATATTTTCTTTTCCTTCTCCCTCCCCATCTCACTAAAAAAGAAAAAAAACCCCATAAAACAAAAACCTTTTAACAAATATGCAAAATAAATTTGATTAAACAAATCTCCCAATGGTCATGTTCAAAAATATAGGTGTCATTCTGTATCTTGAATTTATCATACTTCCTTTTCAGAAAGTGAGATTGCTTTATCATCTATGGAATCGTGGTTAGTCATTGAGTCTTTCAATATTTTTCATCTTTACAATGTTGTCATTGTATAATTGTTTTTCTGGTTGCTGACTCGACTCAGCATCAGTCTTGATGGGTTGCTCTAAGGCTTTCTCTTTTGTCATTTCTTATGCCAGCATAATACTCTCCAGTATTTATATACCATAATTTTTTAAGCCATTCCCCAATTGAAGGGCAGCATCTTAGCTTTTCACTTCTTGCTATAATAAAAATAGCTGCTATAAATATTTTTGTGGATATGGCTCCTTTTTCTGTTTTTGTGACCTCCAGGGGGCACAGTAGTAATGATATGAATGCAACGACCAACTATGATTCCAAAGGAGGGATGATGAAGAATTCTACCACCTCCTGATGGAGAGCAACAGACTAAAAGACACAGAATGAGACATAGAAAATTTGAACATTGCCAATATGAGTTTGTTTTGTTTTAATTATGCATATTTGTAAAGGGTCTCTTTTTCTTTCTCAATGGGGAAGAGGGGAGGAAGAGGAGAGGAAGAGAAAATAAAGGTGTTATATAAATGGGTTTTTTTAGTTTTTTTGCAAGGCAAACAGGGTTAAGTGGCTTGCCCAAGGCCACACAGCTAGGTAATTATTATGTGTCTGAGACCAGATTTGAACCCAGGTACTCCTGACTCCAGGGCTGGTGCTTTAGCCACTATGCCACCTAGCCACCCCTATATAATTTTTTTTTAAAGCAATTAATTACATCTACCTGCCATTCCCCAAATTGCAACTGCAGTTGCTAGGGGAAGTGAAGTTTGTTAGATATCTTAAGTTTACAAAGCACCAAATTGATTATAAGGAATAGAAAATATATTAATAATAAGTGGTTGAAAAGATTAATATCTGACTAATCTCAGGCTTTTTCTGAACCAATTATACATTTGCCTAGTAACTGATTACTAAATTTATGTTTCCTAAATTTTCAAATGTCAAAGAGAAATATGCAAAGGACCCTGAACTTCTGAAATCAGGAGTCTAGGTTCCCAGCTGTGACATTTACTAGCTCCAAAAATCAATTAGCAACATTTATTAAGCATTTCTAAAAGATTTAATGAAACTATGAAACTCACAAGAAGATTAGATTCTGGTTGGACAAGTCAGATGAAGCAGAGGAAGGAGTCAAGAATAAAGCCAAAGCTATGAATCAGGACCATTAGAAGAATGGGGGTGCCTCTCATAAAAATATGGGAACAGTGGAAAAGGCTAAGTATGAAGAATAAAGATGAAATGTCTTTTGGATATGATGAGTCTGAGTTATCTCCAAGACCTCTCAAATGTCCAAATGGCAAACAGGGGTGATGAAGGATTGAAATTCAGTAGAAAACCTGGGGCTGATTATATATCTGTGAGTCATCTATCTAGAATATATAATTAAGGAAGGAAAAAAGGATGATGTCAAGAGGGTTTGGAAATAAAGAGAAGAGAGTTAGACTCAAGATGACTGAGTGAAAAGTCAGGAGAAGCTCCTCCAAAACCTCTTTTACAATAACTAAGAAACTGTGGTGAACTGAATTCTGAGAGGGAGAATCAAGAAAAAATTAGAATGAAATAGACTGGAAAAATGAGCAAACAGCAATAAAAAAGAAATTGACCATAAATAACTACTTCGACAACAGGAAAGCTTAAGGAATAAACTCCAGAAGAATGCAATGGCTTGAAAACATAAGCAATGCCTCAGAGATAGATGTAAGTTGGAAAAAAGCCCAACAAGAATTCCTAGAAGAACTGAAGAAAGATTTTTTAAAAGAGCAAAAAAAAAATTTAAAAATTAAAAGAACAAGAGAGGAAAAAACTAGAAAATGAAATTAAGAGGGAGCTCATGGCAAATGGCTTCAATATTCTCAATAAAGAAGCAAAGGTCTCAGCTGAGAAGTTAGGAGACAATAGAGGGAGGCTTGAGAAATGACTTAGAATAGCTTCTGTGTGGCATGAGATAGACAATTAATTAGAAAGGAATAAAAGGACAACATTACTGTGGTGAGGGACCATTTAAGATTACTTATATAAAAACTTCTAGGGTACATAGTTAACTCAACTATTCTTCCAATTTCATTCAGATTCTCTTGAAAGGCACAGGAGAGGCATATGGTGGCAATCATTCAGGGAAAGGATGTGGCAAGGGATCATCAGAAACTGTATAAGTGGGTAAAAAAGATTCATAGAGAGCAGTGGTAGAGTTAAACTAACATCAGGAATGGAGAAAGTAGAAAGTGAAGTTAAGAGAGGAAGAAAGGCTTTTGAAAGTAATTAGAAGGGGTGGCTAGGTGGCACCAGCCCTGAAATCAGGAGTACCTGGGTTCAAATCTGACCTCAGACACTTAATAATTACCTAGCCGTGTGGCCTTGGGCAAGCCACTTAACCCCACTGAGTTGAAAAAAAAATCTTTAAAAAAAAGGACAATTTTGCACATGTAGTTAGAAATGTTAGTTGTTGTGTGACCTACTCCTTACTCTGAGGGAGCTTGTAATCTGGTTAAGGAAACAATTATATATGTAGAAATTCCAAGCATTACAATAATCTCACAGCTTTATATCTATATGATGCTTTATTGCATAAATATTTTCATAGAAAACAACCCTGTGAAGTGGGAAAAGATCAGAAAACAGGTACTCCCAGGCATAAAGATAAAGATTTAATACTATCTGAAAGGGGCAAAAATAAATCTAAATCACAGAATCCTGGAGTTGGAAGAGACCTTAGAGGTTATTTAATTTATCCTATCCCTGGCAATTAGGTGGCACAATGGATAGAGGTGTAGAGTCAAAAGACCTGAGTTCAAATCCCATCTCAAACATTAACTGTATAACCCTGGGCAAGTCACTTAACCCTGTTTATCTCACTTTCTTCATCTGTCAAATGACTGGGGTATAGAAATGGCAATTCATTCCAGTACTTTGCCAAGAAAACTCTAAATGGGGTCACAAAAAATCAGACATCACTGAAATGAATGAACAACATACTAGAAAGAAGACTCCTCTACAACAGACCTATAAGATCAGGGCCCATTTAAAGACATCAGATCAAAGAAAATCTACTACTTCCTCCAGCAGTACATTCAACTTTTGCACAACTGTAATTGTTAGAAATTTTTTTCTTTATGTTAAGCTGAAACTGGCCTCTAAAACTTTCAACTACTACTCTTAGTTCCACAATTTACTTTACCAAGCAAATTAAATGAAGTTCTGATTTCATGTGATATGTGTCTTCAAATACTTGTCCCTTCTAAACCTTGTCTTCTCCAGGTTTAATATTTAATATTTAATATTCCAGGTTCCTTCATTCAATCCTTGCAGGGATTTTGCTTTTAGTTACCTTATCATCCTCACTACCCTCCTCCAGCTTTGCTGAAGCTTGTTAATGTTCTCCCTCAAATGAAGTGGCCAGGGGCAGCTAGGTAGAGCAGTGGATACAGCACGGGCCCTGGCGCCAGGAGGATCTGAGTGCAAATCAGGCCTCAGACACTTAATAATTACCTAGCTGTGTGGCCTTGGGCAAGTCGCTCAACCCCATTGCCTTGCAAAATCCTTAAAAAAAAAAATGAAGTGGCCACACAAGGCAGAGTTCAAGAGGACCAATCATCCCCCTCCTCTAGACATTATATTCTTCTAAATCCAGTCTAAGAAATCAAGTTGGCTTTTTTAGATTCCATGTCTCATATTGAGCTCAGAGTTCAATAAACAAGATACTTTGCAGAAAATTGCTGCCTAGGCACATGTTCTTATCTGACATTTCCCATTCATTCTGTGAAAAACATTATGAAATGCTTAATA
The DNA here is from genome assembly GCF_037893015.1 of Macrotis lagotis. Classification (NCBI taxonomy): domain Eukaryota; kingdom Metazoa; phylum Chordata; class Mammalia; order Peramelemorphia; family Peramelidae; genus Macrotis; species Macrotis lagotis. The sequence goes on from NC_133659.1 coordinate 193,515,088, forward strand.
TGTATAATGCACTGCACAGAGGATAAAAGGTAAAAAGAAAAAATAATTTGGGCTCCCAAGGTAGTCAATTGTTGTTGTCGTTCAATCATCATGGATTCTTCATGACCATAACACACTAGGCCCTTTTATCCTCCACTGTCTCCCAAAGTTAGTCCAAGTTCACATTTACTGTTTTCATAATACTATCATCTCATCCTCTGCCATCCTCTTTCCTTTGCCTTCAGTCTTTTCCACCATCAAGGTCTTTGAGTCCTGTCCTCTCCTTATGTAGCCAAAGTATTTACACTTCAGCTTCACCTTCCAGTAAATAGCCTGATTTAGTTTCTTTAAATAGTGACTGATTGACCTCTGTACTGTCCAAGGGATTCTCAAAAGTCTTTTCCAACATCACAATTTGAAAGCAATTGATTCTGAGGCACTCAGCTTTCCTTATAGTCCAACTCTAAACAGCTGCCATACATTGCTACTGGAAACATCATAACTGACTATTTGACCTTTGTTGGCAAGGTGATGTCTCTCCTTTTTAGTGTGCTGTTCAGATTTGCCACAGCTTTCTTTCCAGGGGCAGCTAGGTGGCAGAGTGGATAGAGCACTGACTCTGAAGTCAGGAGGACAGGAGTATGAACACAGCCTCAAGACACTAGACTCTTACTAGCTGCCTGCCCTTGGGCAAGTCACTTAACCCTTATTGCCTCAGATCTCCAGTCATCCTGGTTCGAACATATCTCACTGGACCCAGATGGTTCTAAAGGAGAAAGTGAAGCTGGTGACTGAGCACAGCATCCCCCTCTCTCAAATCCAATTCATGTGCTTGTCTTGGCATTACCTCTCTGATGTTGTGGTCTTTCTTGGAAATGAAGGACAAACATTAGCTTTCCCTCCAAGGAGAGCAAGTGTCTTTTAATTCCATGACTACGTTTGCAGTTTTCAGTGAGCTCAGGAATATAAAACCTGATACTATTTCCATTTCTTCTTTATCTATATGCCATAAAGAGATGGGACCAGTTGCCAAAATCTTACAGGTTTTTTTTTAATGTTAAGCTTGAAACTAGCTTTTCTCAAGAGACCTTTTAATTCCTCTTTACTGTCTGCTACCAAAATGATATCTGCATATCTATTGATATTTCTCCTAGGAATCAACTTTTAACTTCTGCATCATGTGAAGGAGTTAAATAAATAAGGAGTCTTGTTATAATCCTTTTTCTTAAATCTTAACTCAATCAGTTATTCCATATTTAGTTCTGTGTTGGAACCCACCTATATGTTGGACTTAATTTTTTTTCCCTATTAGTTTAGTCCCACTGTGATAGCCTATCAAGATTCTTTTGTATGCCTACTTTGTCAATTAATATATTAAGTATAGGAGAAATGTCTTACTTTCACTTGCTGCATATATCCCATCAGTTGCCAAATCTTATCATAAGATCATGGAATCACATATTTAGGGTGGTAAAAGATCTCAAAGACCATCTAATCAGGTTTATAATTGAGGAAACTGGGGCTGAGAGATGCTGAGTGAATTACCCAAAGTTACACAGGCAGTAAATGGCAGAATCCACATTCTAACTCACTTCCTTTGACTCCAAAGTCAGAGATCATTCCACTGTACCACACTACCTCTACCAAATCTTGATTTTACTTGTATATCTCTCGAATAATCAACTCCTCACATAGTCATCACCCTAATTCAGGTCCTTACCACATCTTACCTAGACAATTGCAGCAGCCTTCCTACCTCAAGTCTCTCAATTGTTTTGTTTTAAATGAACAAAGCAGTTTACTAATCAATCTAGTACGGTTTGTTCTAATGTGTTGCTTTTGTGGTTGTTTTTGGCAGCTGTCAATCACATATCCAGTAATTCTATCCAGGTCTTTCTGTCCCTGGGGTGTCAGCTTTTGGCCCCTAACAAAGTTCTCTGTTATCTTGATCCCCCATGTTGCCCCCATAGCTTGAAGGACAATTTGGGCAACATTTTTAGGGCTTCTGATGAATTGCCTGAGTATAGTCACATTGCATGGTACCACCACCAGAGATCCTGGTCATGGATCCTATACCTGCACCATCTCAGAAGTACTATGATACATTTTGGAAGCAGTTTGTAAATAGAACTTGTTCTCATGGCAGAGTGTTAGCTCCTTATTTTAGTCAATTTTACCACATCCACACTTTCAGAGACTTTCAGCTTCCCTGAATTTCTTTTTTTTAATTGTTGTTTGAATTTTACAATCTTCCCCCCAATCTCACTTCCCTCCTCCCCACCCCCACCCTCCACAGAAGGCAGTCTGATAGTCTTTACATTGGTTCCATGCACTGATCAAAATTGAATATGCTGAGAGAGAAATCATATACTTAAGGAAAAAATAAGAGACAGCAAAATTATGTAATAAGATACTTTTTTTTAAAAATTAAAGGTAGGAGGAAGCTAGACGGCGCAGTGGATAGAGCACCGGCTCTGGAGTCAGGAGTACCTGAGTTCAAATCCAGCCTCAGACACTTAATAATTACCTAGTTGTGTGGACTTGGGCAAGCCACTTAGCCCCACTGCCTTGCAAAAACCTAAAAAAATTAACAAATAAAATAAAATAATAAATTAAAGGTAATAGTTGGTCTTTGGTTAAACTCCACAATTCTTTCTTTGGATACAGATGGTATTCTCCATTGCAGATACCCTAAAATTGTCCCTGATTGCACTGATGGAATGAGCAAGTCCATTAAGGTTGATTACCACTCCCATGTTGCTATTTAGGGTATACAATGTTCTTCTGGTTCTGCTCATCTCACTCATCCTTCCAGGTTTCCCTGAATTCCCATCCCTCCTGGTTTCTAATACAACAGTAGTATTCCATAACACATAGATACCACAATTTGTTCAGTCATTCCCCAACTGATGGACATTCACTCAATGTCCAATTCTTTGCCACCACAAACAGGGTTGCTATGAATCTTTTCTGTACAAGTGATATTTTTACCATTTTTCATGATCTTTTCAGGGTATAGACTCTGTAGTAGTATTGCTAGATCAAAAGGGATGCACATTTTTATTGCCCTTTGGGCATAATTCCAAATTGCTCTCCAGAAAGGCTGGATGACAAATTCTTAGAGGAGAAGCTGAAAGAACTACAGGAAGACATAGACAGCAAAACTCTACTAGGGGGAGACCTCAACCTCCCACTCTCAGATTTAGATAAATCAAATCATAAAATAAACAAGAAAGAAGTTAAGGAGGTAAATAGATTGTTAGAAAACCTAGATATGATAAACTTATGGAGGAAACTGAATGGGGATCGCAAGGAATATACCTTTTTCTCTGCAATACATGGCACTTATACAAAAATTGACCATGTACTAGGGCATAAAAACCTAATAATAAATTGCAGAAAGGCAGCAATAGAGAATACATCTTTCTCAGATCATAATGCAATAAAAATCACATGCAATATTGGGCCAGGGAGATACATACCAAGAAAGGCTGGATGAGTTCACAATTCTATCAACAATGTATTAGTGTCCCAGATTTCCCACATCCCTTCCAACACTGATTCATTGTCTTTTCTGGTCATATTGGCCAGTCTGAGAGGTGTGAGATGACACTTCAGAGATGCTTTAATTTGCATTTTTCTAATCAGTAATGATTTAGAACACTTTTTCATAAGACTATGGATTGCTTTGATTTCCTCATCTGTAAATTGCCTCTGCAATCGATCATTTGTCAATTGGGGAATTTTTTTTTAAATAAATTTGACTTAGTTCTCTATATATTTTAGAATTGAGTCCTTTGGTCAGAAATACTAGTAAAAATTATTTCCCAATTTACTACATTTCTTTTGATCTTGGTTACAATGGTTTTGTTTGTGCAAAAGCTTTTTAATTTAATGTAAACAAAATTGTCTGGTTTGTTTTTAATGATGTTCTCCATCTCTTCCTTGGTCATAAACTGCTCCCCTTTCCATAGATCTGACAGGTAAACTATTCCTTGATCTCCTAGTTTGCTTATAATATTGTCTTTTATGTCTAAATCCTGTACTAATTTTGATCTTATCTTGACATAGTGTGAGATGTTGGTCTAATCCAAGTTTCTGCCATACTAACTTCCAATTTTCCCCCAACGGTTTTTATTCAAGAGTTTTTATTCCAGAAGCTGGACTCTTTGGGTTCATCAAACAGGAGATTATTATAATCATTTCTTGCTATCTCTTTTGCACCTAGTCTATTCCAGTCTAGTCTAACAGTTTTGATGACTGATGCTTTAGAATATAATTTTAGATCTTATAGGCCTAAATCACCTTCTTTTGTACTTTTTTCAATAAATGCCTGGAAATTCTTGACTTTTATTTCTCCATATGAATTTACTTACAATTTTTTCCAACTCATTAATTTTTTTGGAATTTTGATTGGCAGGGCATTAATAAGTAGTTTAATTAAGGTAGAATTGTCATTTTTATTATATGAGCTCGGCCTATCCATGAGCAGTTGATATTTGCCCAGTTATTTAAATCTGATTTTATTTATGTGAGAAGTGTTTTGTGGTTATTTTCAAATAATTTCTGAGTCTGCTTTGGCAAGTACGTCCCTGAATTTCTAAGAAAACAGCCAAGGTCCTGGAAAACTTCTATTAGTTCACATCCTTCACTAGGACTCCAGATATCATGTAGACGTCACTCAACCAAGCAAGGGAAAGCAAACCTCTTTGTTTTTGCTGACTTCCTAAGTCTTTTCCCACAGCAAATGTTTCAAATTCTTTTTTATTTTTCAAGCTTCCAACAAAATCTCAACTCTATACACTTGCAGAAGAATACTGAGCTATGTAGCTTACATAGAAAATTGAATTTGACAGAAGTTCTAATATCTCTCTCCTCTCCTCTTCAAAATTCCTTATTGCCTATTTCCCCTTCCCTTGAATTATTAAAGAAGATGTACCTACATAATAAATTCCTAAGAATAATCTTATCTATTTATATCCTTGATCCTGCTTCTCTAAAGAAATTTGTTCCAGGAAACAACTCTTCAATTTCATAATTTTCCCTCTTCTTCAATGACTCCTTATTGCCTGTTCACAAATTTTCCCAAGTCTCCTCAATCCAAAAAAAAAGACCTTTTTAAATCACTTTCTAAAATGAAACAAATTTATAACAAATAAAACAAACTCATAAATGAGCTGTGTCCAGTGATATGTTGGTAAATGTTTAGCAACCAGTTCTCCATAAAAGAAAAAATATGTATGAATGACATACTTTTAGATGAAATATGCATTATTAACATTTCTCAGTTCCTTTCAGTTCTAGACCAGAGATATCAAACATTAGTTTTTAAGATTCTTCCTAGGTTTCTCTGAATCTTTTTGGTCATTTTTATGGCATGGTTCTCTTTTACAAACAAAAAATGCTACTGTAATATAACTAAGGATTCTTACCCTCTTTGACTCTTATTGTAATTCATAGTATTGATGGATCTAGGTGAGGGTATAATTTATTTTTTGTTTTGTTTTGGTTTTTGGTTTCTGCAAGGCAATGGGGTTAAGTGGTTTGCCCAAGGCCACACAGCTGGGTAATTATTAAGTGTCTGAGGCCATATTTGAACTCAGGTTCTCCTGACTCCAGGGCTGGTGCTCTATCTACTGTACCACCTAGATGCCCCAGGAAGGTTATAATTTAGTAAATTTTGTGGTAGAATTCCACATTGCTTTCCAGAACAGTTGGATCAATTCACAATTCTGCCAACAATGCATTAATTATATCCTTCCTCCAACAGCCCTCTTTAAGATTTTGCCATTCTAATTTATTCATCTTTGCCAATCTGAAACTCTTATTAATGATTTGAAATATTTTTTCATATGGCTGTTAATAGTATTTTCTTCTTTTAAAAACTGCCTGTTTCTATCATTTATCTATATATCTATATCTCTCTATATATAAATCATAAATCTATGTAGGCTTTAAAGTGTTGCCCAAAGGATACTACTTAAATCATATATCTATGTATTTGATATCCCTTTTATCTTTAGGTTATGAATCCATCTGGAACTTTTTCACCCATTTATCACATCCTTTTCCTTTCAGAGTCAAACATTTAGAAAAGTTTTCTCCTATTTTTTAAATCACTCTTGCACTCTTGTTCCTTGCAATTTGACTCTTTCACTAGCACCATTCTGAGAGAAACCTTCAAAGATCAACAACAGCCTTTATCAGCCTTCTCCTTTTCTACCTCTGTGCAGCATTTAACACAAATGCTCATCACCCTAAATCATGCACCCTTCCCCCCATCTTCATCTCTTGCTTTGTAAGACACCATACTCTTATTTGTTGGGTTTGGGGGGTTTTAATGTTTGTTTTGGTTTTTCTTTGTTTTTATTTTTCCAAGTACATGTAAAGATAGTTTCAACATTCATTTTTTTGTAAGATTTTGAATTCTAGGGGCAGCTAGGGTGGCACAGTGATTAGAGTACTGACCCTGGAGTAAGGAAGAACTGAGTTCAAATCCAGCCTCAGACACTTAATTGCCTAGCTGTCTGACCTTGAGCAAGTCACTTAATCCCATTACCTTAAATAAATAAAAAATATAGATTTTGAGTTCCACATTTTTATTTTTCCCTTCCCTCTCCCTTCCCCAGGAAATAATATTAAATATATTAGTCATATTGTAAAAGAATAATCAGAACAAAAGGGAAAAAAAGACAAGAAAAAACATACAACAAATTTTTTAAAAGGGAAAATAGATGATTTGGTCTGCATTCTATCTCCTAAGTAACAAAGAACTCAAAATTCAATTCTATTAAGGTTTTTTTCTCTCTACAACTGGCAATAAAATTTACTTTCATGGGTTTCAATGGTACATAGGCAGTGTATGAAGCAATGTACATACATAGGCACTGTACTAAGCAATGGAGATACAAAGAAAGGCAAAAGACAGTCTAATGGGAGAAAAAGCATATAACTAAATGTATATAAGATATATACACTAAAGCATTAGCAGTTAGGGTGACTAAAAAGTTTCCAGCAGAAGGTGGAGTCTGAGTTGTGTATAAAGAGAAGACAAGGGAAACTAAAAGGCAGAGATGCAAAAGGGAAATGACTTATTGCACTCAAGGAACTGTAAGCAGGCCAGTAAGGATTATAGATCACATGAAGAATAACATTTCATGAGACTGGAAAGACAGGAAGAACCCAGGTTATAAATTCTTATAAATGCCAAATAAGAGAATTTCATATTTAATACTAGAGATTACAGGGAACCACTAGAACTCAATAAGCAGGGGGCTGACTTGGTCACACCTGTGTTTTAGAAAAATAATTCTGGCAACTAAGTGAAGGAAGCAGCCTTAATAAGCTAATCTAAGTTCAAGAAAACTGAATCAATTCTGAAACTCAGTGTTCCTCAGGTCCTTCTGTCCCTAGAATCCTTCTCTTTCTCTGATTAGAGAGACTGAAGGTGGACAGCAGACAAGTTCCAATTCTCCATTTCAACAGGGGCCCAGTACAGCTACTTTATCTCCCAAAGAAGATACAGGTACTACCCTCCCCTTTCATTTCCCCTGTTTTTCAGTTTCTTTTTGTGTTGTTTTCCTCCATTGCATTGTGAACTCCTAGAAATCAGAAACTGTCTTTTGCCCTTCATTGTATACCTAGTGCTTAGCATAGTGCCTTAACAAAAGGCATTTATTATATTCACTGACTGACTTGAAACAGATACCTGTGGTAGTCCAGCCAGAAGTGATGAGGGCCTTTATGAGGAGAGAGAGCAAATATTAGGAATGACTAAGAATGAGGATGACGATGACCAATTCAATGGATAGGTGGGATGGTGGTAAGTATTAAGAGAAAAGCAAAGCCACTCAATTCTTATTTTGCTTCTGTTTTCTCTACCAAGGAAGAAGGCCCTTGGACTAGAAAGGAAAAACAACAAAACAGTTAATGGGAGTTTGACTGATTTCCAATATAAAGTGTATAGGAAGGTCATTGGAAAGAACCTTGAAGGTCATGAAGTCCAACCCCCTTATTTAAGCATAAGAAAACTGAGACCCAAAAAGTTTAAGAGACTAGACTAAGGTGAGAAGATAATAAAAAAAACAAAGGAAGTAAGAAATAATGCCAGGATTAAATTGAATTTCTATAACCCTAAATTCAAACTTTGTTCTTACTATTTATTGCTTTCCATAAAAGATTACCTAGCTGCTTTTCATGAATTGATTCAGATGAACTAGGTCCTCAGATACTGAAAGAACTGGCAGATGGGCTTACTGAAGTATTGTTGGTGATACTTTAAAAGTCACAGAGGATGATAAAAATAGCAAGAACAAAGAAAGGCAAATATCCAGGTTTTCATAAAGGTTAGAGAATGGGAGTCTACAAACCATTTGACTAACTTTGATTCCTGGTAAAATTTTAGAACAGATTAATGAATTTTGAAAAAGTAAATAAATGCAGAGTCAGCATGGTTTCATCATGAAAAGACCATGCCAAACTAACCTTAATTCTCTTTATAGACAATATTATTGAAGTAGATAATCAGGTGAATGCTAATATAATTGACATCAATGCAATAATTTTAGTAAGGAATCTCCTTTTATTTTTTGTGGGAAAGATGGAGAGGTTTGGGCAAGATAGCAGTACAATTATATACACTTTTGACTGTTTAAATAGCCAAGCTGATGGAGTGCTCAAGAGACAATGCTAACTTTTTAAATCAATAAATGCACTGAGTCTGGCTGTCTCCTGATGATAAGGCATATGTAACTACCCTTTGCAGAACTAGTTTTGCTTTTTCACATCTCCTAAATCCACTGGTAGTGAAGTAGAATACTCCTTTGCTCAAAACTGCTATTGCCAGACTCTCCCTCTATTACCATCACTCAACAATTTCTCCCCCTTTTGAGTTAATGACATTCAAATTTATAACCTAATCCAGGGCTGTCCAAAATGCAGCCTGCAGGCCACAGAGCTCTCACTAAAATGGCAAATCAAAATATATTGTCTATTGGTTTTTTTTGATGTTTTTGCAAGGCAATGGGGTTAAGTGATTTGCCCAGAGTCACATAGCTAGGTAATTATTAAGTACCCCACGCTGAATTTGAACTCAAGTCCTCCTGACTCCAGGACTTGGACTCTATGCCACCTAGTTGTCCCCTTGTCTATTGTTTCAACAAAACTTTTAAAAGTAAAGTTGGACAGTCCTGGCCTAATCTATATCCTTCTAGTTTTACAGTCTCTCTTCATTTTAACTCCTGTTCTCATATTCAAGATTCAGGTCATAGTCTAGGGCCCCATACTGCCATAGCAGAGCAGGGACCCTCCTCATAGCTCCAGAGCAGAAGGTAATGCCTGTGGTCATACAAAGAACAGAGCACAGGCCAGGAGAGCAGTCAGAGCCTCTTGTAAGACATTGGAAGAATTAAGGTCCCTGAGGGAAGGTGTTGTCCCAAAAACCCTCAAAAGCTTGGGAAAGTGCATCTTCCACCCTAGAAGCAGAACCTCAACTTAACAAAAGAATTAATCAGGTCATAGGCTAGGGAAATGAGTAAACAACAGAAGAAAAAGAATCTGACCATAGACAATAACTCTGGTCCCATAGAAGATCAAAACACACACTCAGAAGACAACAAAGTTAATACTTCTGTATCCAAAGCCTCCAAGAAAAAATAGGAATGGTTCTCAAGCTATGGAAGAGCTAAAAAAAGATTCTGAAAATCAAATAAGGGAGAGAGGAAAAATTGAGAAGAGAAATGACAGTGATGCAGAAAAATCATGAAAACCAAGTCAGTAGCTTGGTGAAGGAGATACTAAAAAAATGCCAAAGAAAATAATATCTTAAAAATCAGTTTAGGTCAAATGGAAAAAGCAATCTCAAGAGGTCAATGAGGAGAAGAACATCTTAAAAAGTAGAATTGGACAGATGGAAGTCAAAAAAATTCTCTGAAGAAAATAACTCCTTCAAATGTAGAGTGGAGCTAAGGGAAGCTGATTACTTTGTAAGAAATCAAGAACAAAAGCAAAAGAATGAAAAAACTAGAAGGAAAATGTGAAATAACTCATTGGAAAAACAACTGACCTGGAAAACAGATCCAGGAGAGATAATTTAAAAATTATTGTGTTATCTGAAAGTCATGACCAAGAAAAAGAGCCTAGAGAATCTAAACTTCTTTTTTCAAGAAATTCTCCAGGAAAATTACCCTGATATCCTAGAATCAAAGAATAAAGTAGAAATGGAAGGAATCCAACAATTACCTCCTGAAAGAGATCTCAAAATAAAAACTTCTAGGAATATCATAGCCAAATTCCAGAATTTCCAAGTCAAAGAGAAAATATCACAAGAAGCAAGAAAGAAAAAATTCAGGGCGGCTAGGTGGCACAGTGGATAAAGCACCGGCCCTGGAGTCAGGAGTACCTGAGTTCAAATCCAGTCTCAGACACTTAATAATTACCTAGCTGTGTGGCCTTGGGCAAGCCACTTAACCCCATTTGCCTTGGGGAAAAAAAAACCCTAAGAAAAAAAAACAATTCAAATATCATAGAGCCACAGTCAGGATTACACAGGATTTAGCAGCACCTACAGTAAGGGTTCATAGGGCCTGGAATATTATACTCTGCAAGGCAGAAGAGCTTGGATTACAACTGAGAATCAACTCCCCAGCAAAACTGAATATCCTCTTCCAGGGAAAAAGATGGACTTTAAATGAACCAGGGGAATTTCAAATGTTCCTATTAAAATGATCAGAGCTAAACAGAAAGTTTCATGTTCAAATATAGGACTCAGGTGAAGATAGAGAGTGGAGAAGGGTAAAATATGAGGAACTTGATGATGATGAACTGCATGTATTCTGGCATAGAAAAATGATACTGATAATATTCATAAAAAACTTCTTATTTAATAGAGCAGGTAGAAGGAGCTTTTATAGATGAAGTACAGGAGAGGGCTGAATTTGAAGATATAATATACTGTAAAAATGGAGTCAATGGCTAAAAGGGAAATGTAGTGGGAATAAGAGAAAGGCGAGGTGGAATAGGCTAAGATATTTCATATAATAACATTTTTTTTTTTTACAATGAGCTATTGCAATGATATGGAAGGGGAAAGGCAAGGGGTAATGAGGGAATCTTCGCTCTCATCAGAGGTGGCTAGGAGAGGAAACAGCATATATACTCAATGGGGTATAGACATCTGGAGTAAGAAGGAGAGAAGGGGGACAGGGGGAAGGAACGTGAGTAATAGAGAAGAGGATGGACCGTGGGGGAGAGTGGTCAGATATAATACATGTTCTTTTTTACTTCTTGCAAGGGACTGGGATTGGATGGCCTGTCCGGGACAGGACTGGGTGGTTGCTGGACCTTAGGGGTGATATGTGGGCTGGGGTCCTCTTGGCCACAGGGTGGGTGATCAGTCTGCTGTGCCACTCAGCTACCCTACAGCACATTTATATATATATATATATATGGAACAACCAGAGCTGAATTATTTAATGATGCTGAACTTCTTGTATTCCTGCAAGTGAAGATGATACTGATAATTCATATCAGAGCAGTTAGAAAGAGCATTTATAGACAAAGCACAGGAGGAAGAATATGAAGGTATATTTATAAAGATGGAGTCAATGGGTAAAAAAGGAACGTACTGGGAGAAAGGGAAAGAAGAGGTAGAATGGGCTAAGATATTTCACCTTTAGGTGAAGGCAAGTAAAAGCTTTCGCAATGTAGTAGAAAGAAGTGAAGGTGAATGGGGAGTGAATGAGCCTTCATTCTCATCAGAAGTGGTTCAGAAAGGAAATAAAATATACACTCAATAGGGTATAGAAATATCTTATTCTAGAGGGAAAAAAGGAAAGGGGATGGCTAGGTGGTACAGTGGGTAGAACACAGGCCTTGGAGTCAGGAGGACCTGAGTTCAAATCCAGTCTCAGACACATAATAACCTAGCTGTGTGACCTTGGGCAAGTACTTAAACCCACTGCCTTGCAAAAACCAAACAAACAAAAAAGGAGAGGAAAGGAATGGGGAGAAAGGGGACAGGGGGAGGGGAGGGGAGTGTAGGTGATAGAAGAGAGGAAAGATGATGAGAGAGGGTAGTCAGATACAATACACTTTTGAAGAGGGACAAGGTGAAAGGAGAGAGAGAAAAAAAGTGGGGGTGGGGAGGAATAGGATGGAGAGAAATAAAAGCTAGCAGTAGTAATTGTGGTAAAAAACAATGGAGTAACTTCTCTGATGAACTTATGATAAAGAATGCGATCCATCCCAGAGACAGAGCCGATGGTATCAGAACACAGACTGATGTACATTTTTTTTGTCTCACTTTATTTTTCTTGAGGTTTCTCTATCTTTGTGAGGGGGAGGGGGGATTATGCTTACTTCTAAAACAAGGCTACTGTAGTAATGTGAAAATAAATAAATAAAAAATTTGTGAAACTTGGAAGATCTTTGAAGTAAGGAGAAGCAGAGGGGAACAATTTATACAGTGACTTGTATAGGTCATAGAAAGGAAAATGGCACTGAAAAATAGCAGTATTCTGACCAGTAAGTATACTGTTTGTTTTGGTAGAGGACTTCTATTTAAGGGACAAAGGGCAACTTAGTAGTTAGCAACAGAGATGCAAAAAAAAGAAAAAAAAGAAAAAAAGAAAATGTCATTTCTCTTTAGAAGAAAATAAATAAGTTTAGATGGGGGAAAAATTGGTGAAAACGACCCATGTATATTGTTTGAAAAGCAAATAAATAAAAAAAATTTTAAAAAGAAAAAAGAAATCAGGGCAGAGCCAAGATGACTGCGTGAAGGCAGCATTTCCCAGCAACTCAGAACCCCCCCCCCAACCCCCAAAAAACAAAGGATGGCTCTAGCCAAAACTTAGAGTGGCAGAACCCACAGAAGTCCAAGATAACTTAGAAATTCCACAGCAAAGGTGTGCTTCACCAAGATTGGGGGTTGGAAAGAAGCAGTGGCCACAGCATAGCTCAGCCCAGCCCAGCCCAGAGACCACTGGCAACAGCTTGAAGGGCTGGGGGGAGGGAACTTTGCTGCACCTGGGTGAGTGTGGAGTGAGGAGCACTGGCTGAAACTGGAGAAAGCAGCCTGCACCCCTAGAGACCATAAGGGAAGGCTGCAGAGATTTATCTGCTCTCCCTGGGGTAGGACTCTGCTCTTTGCATACACTCAGACCCAGATCGCAGTTTGGGCTTCCATACTAAGATAGTAGGATCCTCCTTATAGCCTCAGGGCAGAGGGAAGTCCAGGAAAAGTCCAGGAAATCCATCTACATATCAAAGCACAGGCTAGAGAGCATAAGACCTTGGAGGAATAAAGGTCCCAGTGGGGTGTTCCCCGCAAAAACAACAACCCCAAAGCCTTGGAAGTGCTGTAAATTAGTCTTGGGAAGAGGAAATGAGTAAACAACAGAAAAAAAAAATCTGACCATAGAGAATTACTTTAGTCCCATGGAAGATCAAAACACATACGCAGATGGCAAAATCAAAGCTTCCATATCCAAATCCTCCAAGAGAAACAGAAAATGGGCTCAGACCATGGATGAGCTCAGAAAAGACTTTGAAAATCAATTAAGGGAAGTGGAGGAAAAATTGGGAGGATGCAGAAAAATCATGAAAACTAAATCAAAAGCTTGGTGAAGGGTGGCAGTTAGGTGGCGCAGTAGATAGAGCACCGGCCCTGGAGTCAGGAGGACCTGAGTTCAAATCGGACCTCAGACACTTAATGATTACCTAGTTGTGTGGCCTTGGGCAAGCCACTTAACGCCATTTGCCTTGCAGAAACCTTAACAGGAAAAAAAAAAGCTTGATGAAAGAAATACAAAAAATTACTGAAGAAAATAATATGTTAAAAACCAGTTTAGGCCTAATGAAAAAAAAGCAAAACAAAAGGCAAATGAGGAGAAGAATGCCTTAAAAAGTAGAAATGGCCAGCTGGAAAAGGAGATAAAAAAGTTCTCTGAAGAAAATAACTCCTTCAAATGCAAAATGGAACTAAAGAAAGTTGATGACTTTGCAAGAAAGCAGGAAGAAATAAAACTCTTACAAAAAAGCCAAAAATTAGAAGAAAATGTGAAATATCTCCTTGGAAAAACAACCAACTTCAAAAACAGATCCAGAAGAAATAATTTAAAAATTATTGTACTATCTGAAAGCCATGACCAGGAGAAGGGCATAGACTTCATTTTTCAGGAAATAATACAGAAAAATTGCCCTGAGATCCTAGAAGCTGGGGGTAAAATCGAAATCAAGAGAATTCACCATTCACTCCTTTAAAGGAATCCCAAAAGACAAACTTCCAGGAATATTATAGCCAAATTCCAAAACTTCCAAAGCAAAGAGAAAATTCTAAAAGCTGCTAGAAACAGACAATTCAACTACCAAGACTCCATAGTCAGAATTATATAGGATCTAGCAGCATTTACATTAAGGGCTTATAGGGATTGGAATATGATATTCCAGAAGGCAAAAGATCTTAGTTTACAACCGAGAATCAACTACCCAGCAAAACTGAACATCCTCTTTCAGAGAAAAGATGGACTTTCAATGAAACAGGGGACTTTCAAACTTTCCTATTGAGATGACCAGAGGTGAGCAGAAAGTTTGATCTCCCAAGTATAGGATTCTGGTGAACCACAGAGGGAGGTGGAAGAGAGGGACTAGCTATGAGGAACTTGATGATGTTGAACTGTTTGTATTCCTGCAAAGGAAGATACTGATAACTCATATGAACTTTCTCATTTATAAGAGCTGTTAGAAGGAGCATATATAGACAGGACACAGGAACGAGCAGAATGTATGATGTGGTAAAGGGATGGAGTCAATGGGTGATGAGGGAAAATACTGGAAGGAAGGAAAAGGAGATGAAGAAGAAGCTGGGAGATTTCACATAAGAGTCAAGAAAAAGCTTTTTCAATGGAGTGAAGTGGGGGAAGGCAAGGGGGAATGAGTGAGCTTTCATTCCATACACACTTAATAGGGTGAGGAAATCTATCTTGCCCTGGAGAAGGATGGGAGGAAAGGGATGGGATGAGGGGGAAATGGGGGGAGGGAAGGGGGGAATAGGTGATAGAAGATGGAGGGAGAGAGTACTCAAATTCAACAGTTTTGGACAGGGCCAGGATGAAAGGAGAGAGGGAATAGAATAAATGAGAGTGGAGGTACAGCTAGTAATAGCAACTGTGGGAAAAATATTGAAGCAACTTCTCTGGTGGACTTATGATAAAGAAAGCAACTAACCCCAGAGACAGAGCCATTGAAATCTGAACACAGATTGAAGCACAAATTTCTCTCTCTCTCTCTCTCTCTCTCTCTCTCTCTCTCTCTCTCTCTCTCCCCCCCCCTTGAGGTTTCTCATCTTCTGGGGGGGGTGTTATGTTTCTTCTTATGTTTACTCTTATAACATTCAGTTTACATCAATGTATGGCATGGAAATAATGTAGAGACTGTCAGACAACCTTCTGTGGGGGGAGGGGAAGGGGGGGAAATTGTAGAATTCAGAGCCTTGAAAAAAATGATGGGTACATATTACTATTATAGATAATTGGAAAACAAATAAAATGTTAAAAAAAAAAAAAGAAAAAGAAATCATAAAAACCCAGAAAGATTTGCATGAAGTGACGCTAAGCGGAGTAAAACCAGAAAAACAGTATACTTTAACATCAACATTGTATGGTGATGATCAATCATGATAAACTTGCTCTTCTCTACAATACAATAATCAAAGACAATTCTAAAGGACTTCTGATGAAAATACTATCTCCAGAGAAGGAACTATGGAGTCTGAATACAAACCAAAGCATACTATTTTCAATTTTTAAAATTTATTTTATTGTTTTCTTCTCCTGGTTTTTTCCCTTTATATTCTGATTCTTTCACAACATGATAAATATGGAAATATGTCTAACATAGATTTACATGTATAACCTATATTAGATTATTCTCTAAGGGAGAGTGGCAGGAAGTAAAGCAGAGAGAAAATGTGGAACTTAAAACCTTTCTAAAAAAATGATTGTTGAAAACTCTTAACATATAGCTGGAAAAATAAATTTATTTAAAAAAAACAGTAAAGTCTTACATGAACTGATGCAAAGTAAAATGAGCACGTTGTACCATAGCAATAATTGTATGAAGACCAACTGTGAATGTCTTAGCTATTCTCAGCCATACAATGATCCAAGACAATGTTGAAGGATTTAACAATGTTTTGCATGACTATGTACGTGTAACATATTGAATTGCTTGCCTTCTCAACAAGTGAGCTGGAGAGGAAAGGAGGAAGATAATTTGAAACTCAAACCTTTTTTGCTGTTCATTTTTTCCCCAATTATATGCAAAATTAGCTTTCAACCTTCATTCATTTGCAAGTTTAGGAGTTTCACATTTTTCTATCACCTTCTCTTCCTTCCCCCATCCTCATGGCTGCTAATAAACTGGTAAAGGTTGTACATGTACAATCATGTCTAACATATTTCCATATTCATCATGTTGTACAAGAGAAATTAAAGATAAAGAAAAAAGCAAAAGGAATTTCAAAAATATGGTATGCTTTGCTTTGCATTGTCTTCATTGTTTTTAATGTTTGTTTTTTTCTGGATGTGGATACCATTTTCCATAACAGGTTCCTCAGGGTTGTCTTTGATCATTGAACTATTGAGAAAAACTGCATTTATCATGGTTGATTGATCTCATAATGCTATTATTAACGTGTACAAATCTTTTCAGGCTTTTTAAAAGTCTGTTTCTTACAGAACAACAGTACTCCTTAACATTCATACATCATGAGTTATACAGTCATTCCCCAATTGATGGGCATTCCTTCAATTTCCAATTCTTTGCCACTACAAAAAGAGCTGCTAGAAAAAATATTTTGTAAATGTGGGTCTTTCCCCCTTTTTTTTTGTAAATGACCTTTTGGGAATATAGACCTAGTAGTGACATTGCTGGATAAAAGGGTATGAACTAGCTTTATTGCCTTCTGGGCACAGTAGAAATCAAAATTTAAAAAAAAAGATGTTATTAATTCTTTTTACATGTAGTTAAAAAAAAAGAAAATTGTAACATAAAAAGAAAGCAATAAACATCTTTCTCCAAAAACTCTACTCTTCTAAAACTTCCCTATAGCTGTCAAGGGCACCATTATCCTTCCTAGAATTCAGGCTTAAAATACTGGTTTATCTTCAATTCCTCTCTCACATTCCTTTCATACAGAGTCTGGTGTCAAATCATTCCTTTTCTACTTTTAAAACATCTCTAATAAAAATCTCATTCTCTGTCACATAGACCCTAATGCAGGATCTTACCACATCATACCTAGTCTTTTTCAATAGCCTTCTGGCTGAGAAGAAATTATAAAAAAAGGGGAAAAGTCCTACATGTTCCAAAATATGCATAGCAGCTCTTTATGTAGTGGTAAAGAATTGGAAATTGAGGGGATGTCCATCAATTGGGGAATGGCTAAACAAGTTATGGTATACTAATACTATGGAATACTATTCTATAAGAAACCATAAATGGTCTGACTCTAGAGAAGCATGGAATGACTTATGGGATCTAATGCTGAGGAAAGGGAGTAGAACCAAAAGAACAATGTACACATCAACAACAATACTTTGAGATGAACAACCTTGATGGAGGCAGATCCTCTCAGCAGTCCAGAGAGAGAGCTAGGACAACTGCATTTCACTGGCTATGAATGGTATTATCCCCATCTAGAGGAAGAAAAACAAAACCAAACACACACACACACACACACACACACACACACACACACACACACAATAAAAACCCCTTCAGAATCTGATGAGCATTTTATAAAAATTATCTCTTATGTATCTCTTTCCCTCACACCAAAAATTACTAATTTGTAAACATATTTATCAAAATATGTGTGCCACAGCAGTTAGGTGGCACAGTGGATAGAGCACGGGCCCTGGAATCAGGAGTACCCGAGTTCAAATCCAGTCTCAGACACTTAATAATTGTCTAGCTGTGTAGCCTTGGGCAAGCTACTTAACCCCATTGCCTTGCAAAAAACCTAAAAAAATAAAATGTGTGTGCAATGCTAAACTGACTGCTGCTGGGAGGTAGGTGGGAAGGGAAATTTTGTAACTTAAAAATGTGTGCATATGGATGAAAAATAAATAAATAATTTTTTAAAAATAACCTTCTGGTTGATTTCCTTGCTTCAGGCTCTCCCCATGCCAATTCATCTTCCATTCAGCTGCCAAAGTGATTTTCCCAAAGTGCACAAATACCATGTTATTCTCCATTCAATTGGCTCCCTGTTATTTCTAGAATAAACATGAAATTGTGTTTGGCATTTAAAGCCCTTTAAACCTTGTCCCTTCTTATCCTTCTAGTTTTCTTAAATTTTACTCTGGTTCCTTTTTCACCAGCTGACCCCCATGTGTGGAATGCTGAGTAACAATCTGAAAGCTGAGTAGTCCATTTTGATAATATAAAGTATATTGAAAGAAATAGTATGAAATAAGATTGAGAAGGTAGGGTAGTATCAGACTGTGGAAGTCCTTGAATGCCAGATTAGAAGATTAATTTTAAACAATAGGGAGCCACTGAAGAACTCATTGAGGATTACAAGAGGGAAAGGATGGATTGAGTTGGGAAAAGAATAGTGTGGGAAAATCTGTTAGAAGGCTATTACAGTGGTCTGGATATGACGTAAAAAGAATCTCTGTAAGTCAGAGTAGTGAAAATTTTTTTAAAAAAGATTGCATGCAAGAAATGTTGCTGAGGAAGAATTGATAGAATTAGATACTATCAGACTGTTTATATGAAATAAGATGAAAGACTGAGTAAATTGTAGTGACACAAATGAAAATAAGTAAAAAGGAGCAAATGGTCAGTTTGGTTTTATGTATCCTTGCTATGAAGGTACTGGAGGTATGGATCTGCTAGCTAGGATAAACATGGAAATTAGACATGGGAGTCTTGAGAGTCACCTGTGCAGAAATGAACACTGAAGCTTTGGAGGGAATGAAACTGTCACATGTTAATAATAGAAATGTTAAAAAAAAAAAAAAGAAAGTCATGGTCTGAGTGAATGGCCCACCTGAAAAGCTAAGGAAGAAGAGACAAAAAGAGCAGTTAAAGAGGTTAAAAAAAACCCCAGGAAAATGAAATGCCCCTGAAGGCAAAAGAAGAGCTGGTAAAATAGGAGAAGATAGTTAAAAGGGTCAAATTCTACCAGGTCATTAGATTTGGCAATTAAGTAATTGGTAAATTTTAAAAAAGTAGTTTAAGAGGAGGCACTGGGTAGAGATATCCTTTTCCACATATTTGGCAGCTAAGAATTTGGGAAGAGAGGAGACAGTAGCTGGATAGTATGAAAGGGTTAAGGAAGGGTTTTATTTTGAAGAGAACAAATATGTTTGTTAGGCAGATGGGAAGAAGGTGGCAGATATACTAATCTCTTCTCATAATGAGACATGAGGAGAGGAAAAGAGAATGGCAGCTGTGCTAATAAAGTCAAAAAGGGAATTGAGGAAATTCCTGTCAGAAGGATTCAAAATTCTCAGTGAAATGGGAGACTAAATTATCTGCTATAAATGTGAGGGTGGGAGTGCAAATTGGGGTTTGAAAAAAAGAGAAAAAGATTCAAAACTTTTTCGTAGAAAATATTAAGTAAAAAGAAAAACATGTTGCTGAGAAGCAGTGATGGCCAGTCTGAGATTATGTAACAAATTTATAGTGATTACAATTACTTTATTTCATAACATATAAAAATTGAGTTTAATATATTTGAAAACATCATTTGAGTCCAACATTTTATAAATACCAGGCTGCTGCATTCTGCTGCATAGAAATAAGTTCTAGGAGTTTTCTTCTGATAAGAATATGTGTATTGGTTTCATATTTTATTGTATTAAACACTTGTGTTTGTTCTTTTTGAACCACTCTAATTTCCAGTTACGTGAAAAAAAGATGAACCATATCAAGTTACTCATTTAGCTCCAAACCACAGCAAATATCAGTTAAATCAAGTGCTATAAATGACATATGAAGAAAATTTCAATGAAATATAAAAAGGGCAGTTATCTCAAGGGACTCACATGAACAGAAGAAATTCAAATATAAAAAAAATGGAAACAGGGTCAAATCAAATAAGGGGACAATCAAAAGCATAGCATTAGCCTGTAGAAACAGATAATCTCAATAGTACTGAGGATCAAGATGAAATGAGGCTCCTGGGGAAAACTAAAGATAATAAGAAGTAGTGACTAATGTTTTGTTTTGTTTTTTTAAGTTTTTGCAAGGCAATGGGGTTAAGTGGCTTGCCCAAGGCCACACAGCTAGGTAATTATTAAATGTCTGAGGCAAGATTTGAACCCAGGTACTCTTGACTCCAGGGCTGGTGCTCTATCCACTGCACCACCTAGTTAGTGTTTTTAAAGTTATGTTGAAGAAAAGGGAAAGTTTAAAAATGAGACAGGTGTTGCTGGTCAGCGTGGAAGGGATAAAGAGTGATGTAGAGAAGGCAAGGCTTCTTAACTAGGATTTTACTTCCTCTTTAATTGCCAAGAAAAATGATCATCACACAACATACAGCTGATATCCAAGATGAGTATGATGAGTAGGTAAAAGAATACCTCAAAGAATACCTAATGCTTTATGGGTTCAGATGAACTGCCTCCTAGGGAACAAACATAGCAAGCATATGAAATAATAAGAGAAATGCAAATTAAAACAACTGAGATTTCCACATCACACTTGCCAGATCACTTCTGAGTTGTTTTCAGTTGTGTCTAACTCCGTGTGACCCCCCTCTCTGCTTTTAGAGTTTTCTTGACAAAGATATTGAGGTGGTGTGCCATTTTCTTCTCCAGTTCATTTTAAAGGTGAAGAAATTAAGGCAAAAAGGATTTAATGACTTGCCTATGGTTACATAGCTAGTAAGCTTCTGATGCCAGATGATCTTGACTCTAGGCCTGGCATTCTATCTACTGCACTACAGTGCCACCCTGTCAGATTGGCAAAGATTCCAAAAGACAAATATGATCAATGTTGGGGGAAGTGCAAGGAAACAGGCATATTAATATACTATTGGTAGAGTTGTGAATTGTTTGGCTCATCCTATCTAGAAAACAATTTGGAAACTCTCACCAATACCACTATTTTGTCCTTCACCAAAGGAAAAGCCCTATATATAAAACTACTGATAACAGCATTTTTTGTAATGATAAAAAACTAGAACAAAAAAAAGCAGGTCCTTGTCAACTGGGGAATGACTAAATAGATTGTGGCATATGAACATAATGGAATTGACAAATATAAAGAATGCAGGAACTTGGGAAGATTTTGTAGAACAAAATTAATACTTTACAAGATGAGCATAAGACTTCAGAACTCTGATTAATGAAGTGAAAAATTACAACTTCAGAAAACCATTGCCTCCTTCCTGTAAACAAATGGGTGGTGAAATGAGATACTTTGTTCAGTCATAGATAATAAGTTGATTTGTTTCACTGGACTATATTTTTTACAAGAGGATTTTAGAGTAGAAGAGAATGGGACTGCTAAAATGGCAGGTACAACTGGGAGCTAGAGACAAGTGAGTCATATTTTTTAAAGCAAAGGGCATCAATAAAACTTTTTTTATGGGAAGTGAAAGTTTCTTTTTTATTATTTGCAATAGGAACTGCATCCCTGGGTAAAGTAGGGAGGGATATATTTCAAAAGGAAGATAATATAAAAACAAAAGATTAACAATAAAATAAATTTTTTGAAGAATGGGGGGGTTGGCTAGTAAATGTTTTCATAATTTTCAAATAAGGGTAGAAAACTGAGTTTGCAAACCAGAAGGCCAGTAACTTGACTTTAGTTTCTTTACCTAGATTTAATCAAGACAATTTAACAAATTCTCTCATGCCACTTTTGTAGAAATTTTGAATGGCTAGACCCAAAGAATAGTTATTAATGCTTTAAAGTCAACTGGGCTCAGTATCAATGTCCAGTTTATTAATGTTTGACTCTATAATGACTTGGATAAAGACATAGATGGTATATTTATCAAATCTGCAGATGACACAAAGCTGGGACAGGCAGCTAATATAAAGAAAGTTAAGAGCATTCAAAAAAGATATTGATAGGTTAGAGCACTGATCTTAATCTAATGATATTTAATAAGGAAAAATGTAAATTCTTACAGATGAATTAAAAAATAAACTTTAAAAAAGTACAAGGGAGGCAAGATTAGACAGTGGTTTGAAAAAATATCTATAGAATTTTGTCCACTAGTTCAACTATATTAGATATTAGAATGAAAAGTTTATAATATAGTAGGGAAAAAGCACTGTCCAGAGTCTGAGGACATGGGTTCAAATCCTTCAGTATTTTTTTTAATCTGCAGAATTCTATCTTCTTAATCTACCCTGAACTGGAAAAAAATGGCTCACTGACTTCTGCTTGACTTTCATGAACAGAATTCTGTTTGATGTTTTCTGGGGTCATTTTGTAGGAGAGGTTTGGGGGAAGTTTTGGTAGTTGTGACCTTTCATTCCACTATCTTAACTCTAGTTCATGGGTTCAAATTCTGATATTTTCTACCTGTGTGACCTTGGGAAAGTAAACAGCTTCCCTGGGCTTACAGTTTCTTCTATTAATGATAGTTGAACTAATCATTCCTCTGATCCCTCCAGTTCTAAATCTATTATTCTTAGATACTATGAACTGGTCAACTGATATATATTAAGCAATTACTATGTGCTAGGCACTGTGTTAAATCTGGGGGAACAAAGAAAAGCAAAAGACAGTTCCTGCTGTCCAGCTTACAGTCTTCTAATAGGGGAGACAATATGCAAACAACTGTGTACAGGCAAGATACATACAAGACAAATTGGGAATGGTATCAGAAGGCACTAAAATGAAGGACTAGGAGACACTTCTTGTAGAAGATAGGTCTTTATCTGAGACTTGAAGGAAAACTACGAAACAGAGATGAATGGAAAGAGATTTCCAAATATCTAGCTAGTGAAAATAGCTAGTGAAAATGTTTATGTGTAGAGAGAGGAAGAGTGGGAGACAGAAGAAAGAAGAAATGAAGGATGAATGTATTAAGTGACTACCATGTGCTAATTTTGCTTAAATCATCCTCATATCTATGAGACACTGACAGTATTATTAGTACCATTTAAAAGAATAGGAAGCTGGCATATCAGGTCTGCACTTTAGTAAAACCAATTTGATAGCAGAGTGGAGGGTAGAATGGAGTGGTGAGAGACATGAGGCATGGGGACTAATCATCAGGCAACTATAATAATGTAGAAGTTAAAAGGACCTACCCCAGGAAGGTGGCAGTGTCAGAGGAAAGAAGGAAACATAGGAGAAATGTTCTGAAGGTAGAAACAAAAGGACTTAATAATTGACTGGGTAATGAGAAAAGTATTATCTTCAACCCTTTACTATGTTGCCAGTCTAGGTTCCTGAAGGTGATGGTACACTTGACAATAAAAATGAAATTAAACAAAATAAAAAGTTTGAGGGAAAAGATGAATTGGATTTGCTGAGTTTAAAAGGACCAATTCCAAATGCCTACTAGGCAGTTAAAGTTGCAGAGCTGGACACTGGAAGCGAGTTTAGGGCTGGACAATTAGGGCTGGACAAGTAGTTTTGAGAGTCATGTATATAGAGATTATTACTAAAACCATGGGAGCTAATGAGATCACCAAATAGAAGAGAGTAGAAGAAAACAGGGCCTAGAATAATTAATCAGTAGAGTGTTTTTCATACAGTGTAGTGTAATATGTACAACTTACCTCAGAGTAAAGAAGACCTTTAAGTTATGCTTCCTAATTGGCTTCCTTACCATAAATCTCTCCCTTCTCCAAACCAGATTCCATAGAGTTAATAAATATGTCTTCCCCCTGAGTTTCAATGCCCTATCACCAACTGCCTATTGATGATCAATTTGTAAATCTTAATGGAGTATAGAAGTTATTATTATGAATTTCAGTCCTTTGGTTAACTAATTTTTTAAAATAATTTTTTATTTCCCCTCTCCTTCCCCATTCATTAACTTCTAATCTCCGAATTCATCTCCACAACTCTGGCTTCACTTGCCATCACCCCACTTAACCTCAGGATTTACTATTCTAATGTTTTATTAACTACTGCTACCCTAGAATCCCTTTCACTTATAACCTTTTACTATTCCTAAATTTCAAATTCTCATTTTTAGCCTAAAATGCCCAACTCATATAGTGAATTCCTTCAGCTCCTTTCATCAAAATTTCTCACTATCATCAACTATACTCTCCTCTTCTCAGGTCACAGAAGACTACTTTATTCTTACTACAATTATTCTATGTACTCCCTTGATTCCTCTCCCTCCTATAATTCGTTTCCTTCTCTAATAATTCCTCAATGTTAATTTCTGATCTCTTGTGCAACTTTAAAAAATGTTTCATTGATATTTTTACATTGTCACTTCACAATGATTTCTCCAATTCCCCTCCCTTTCCATTACCAGCTTTGAAAAAAAGATGAAAAGTTAACAAAATGAAATCCATACATTGACAAAGTCTGATATACATGCCTCAAGGAAGGAAGGAGAAAGAGAGAGAGGAAGGAAAATACATATACTATATACTAAATGTGATGAGAGGCAAAAAACATGATTCACCATCAGGCCTATGAAGTCATAACTGTTGTTGTAATGATCTGACTTTTAAAGATTTTCAGAGTTGTTTTCACATTAAGACTGTCATCATACAAACTGTGCTACTGGTTCTGCATTAGTTATTTCTTACACCATCTTCAACCTCACTAAATCAATCAAAAATTAATGTGGGGGGCAGCTAGGTGGCACAGTAGATAGAGCACCAGCCCTGGAGTCAGGAGAACTTGAGTTCAAATCCAGACTCAGATATTTAATAAATTACCTAGCTGTGTGACCTTGGGCAAGTCACTTAATCCTTTTGCTTTAAATAAAAATAAAAATAATTTTTAAAAAGTAATGTGGGGGGAGCGGCTAGGTGGCGCAGTGGATAAAGCACCGGCCCTGGAGTCAGGAGTACCTGGGTTCAAATCTGATCTCAGACACTTAATAATTACCTAGCTGTGTGGCCTTGGGCAAGCCACTTAACCCCATTTGCTTTGCAAAAACCTAAATGAATGAATGAATGAATGAATGAATGAATGAAAATAAATAAATAAATAAAAAAGTAATGTGGGTCAAATACTGGAGAAACAAAGACAAAAAATAAAACAATCCCTGGCATATATTCTATGGGGAAACCACGTATGAACATAAGCAAATACAAAACATATACAAAATAGCTATAACTTTTTTGGTTTGTTTTTGAGAGAAGAGAGGCACTAATAGAAATTTAGGAAAATATCTCATGTAGGTGACAGCTGGATCAAATTTTGGAAGAAGGTAGGTATTCTAAAGTAAGAAGGAGAGAACTGAATTTTATGAATGGGGGAAGTGGAGAGAGACTCAGTGTATAAAGGTAGCGATAAGAGATTAATGTTATATATATGGGTAATAGTAAATAGGTCAGTATGGCTGAAATGCAGATATACAAGGAACTGTAATGTAGAGTAAATCTAGAAGGCTAAATCAGAGTCAGTCACACAATCTGAATTTTATTCTACTGGCAAGAGAGTGTCTGGCAGCAATAGAGGCAAGAAAGATTTTGGGGTTTTTTTCATTTTTTTGTTGTTTTGGGGTTTTTTTTGCAAGGCAATGGAGTTAAGTGACTTGCCCAAGGTCACACAGCTAGGTAATTGTTAAGTGTCTGAGGCCAAATTTGAACTCAAGTCCTCCTGACTCCAGAGCACCTAGCTGCCCCCTGCATCACTTAGTTGCCCTCAGCACAAAAACTTCTTGTATGGGTTTAGGGGATATACATGGTTAGACCTGTGCTTTACAAATGTAGGTCTGAGGAGGTCTGAGGTAGGTCTGAGGAGGAATTGGAAATGGAAAACTAAAAAGAACAATTGGGGGCTATTAGAATAATCTAAATTGGTGGGTTCCAAAGTGGGGTCCATAGAATGACCCCAAGGAATATGCAATCAGCCATTTGGAAGGAGATGAGTCACACTTCCCACCAGGATAACCAAACCTAGTGCTTATCTTCAGCATAATCACATCGATGCTTGACAAATTACAGTCCAGCAATCCCCCAGGCCATTCCCTCTCAAGACTGTGCAAGTTCCCAACTTTTTCCTTGGAGGGTCCTAGTACACCTGTAGCCATTGGAAAAATGTGCTACCACATTCTAATTCCCTAAGCATATCTACCCTCTGACCCCTATCACCTCAAGGCTGGGACAAGTACCATATGATGATGATTTTGGCCTTCATTATTGAAAAAGACCAGGACATCAGGGAGGATGCCAATGCAAGTACATGGATTGGATTGGGGGGGGGGGGGGCTGTGCTGAGTCACCAGCATTAGTTTCTCCTCCTGAGCCATCTGGGTCCAGTGGCCAGATGATTGGAGATGGCCCTGGATGCAAGGCATTTATGGTAAAGTGACTTGCCCAAGGTCACAGAGTTAGAAAGTGTCAAATGTTTGAAGCCACATTTGAACTCAGGTCCTCCTGACTCTAGGGTGCTTTATGTACTTCATTAACTGTTAAGTGAAAGTTTTGTCTCTCAATCATCCATCCCACCCCTGTCTTCCTTTTGGGAGGAATAGAGTAAGTTGCACAGAATGAATGGGGTGATATCTGTTTCACGGATCTCATTATATTATCAAACCCCTAAAATTCAACCATCTTCCAAACTTGCCTATTTTTGTAAAGGTTAACACCATTTCTCTTCCCTCCAACTTCTCTACACTCAGTCGCCCTAGTTTATATCACCTAAACTATTCCTACTGGCTAGTGTCTGTGATGCAGTTATCTCCCCATTCCAATGCTTTCATCAAAATGGTTTCTGTTAGGGGACAGCTAGGTGGTGCAGTGGATAGAGCACCACCCTGGAGTCAGGAGGACCTGAGTTCAAATGTGACCTCAGACACTTAAGACCTCGGGCAAGTCACTTAACCCCATTGCCTTGCAAAAAAAAAAGATTTCTGTCAGAATGATTTTCCTCATTCAATAAACTCAAGTGGGTCTCTATTGTTTCTAGGGTCAAATATAACCTGGACTGTTTGGCATAAAAACCATTTCACAACCTGCCTTCCCAGTCATGTGTCAAACATACACACATACAAATCACTCCACCCTCTTGCAACTTTTACACCTAGCCAAACTATCCTCTTTGTTGATCTTCATATTCATACAAATAAAATAACTGTACATGAACAACAAATAAAGGCTGATGTTATCCATGCCACAGAACTACTGAAAAGAGTAATGGATTGATACTGAAAATGTTATGTAAAAAGAAAAAAGAAAAAAAAGACAATGTTCTGCTCAGCTAAAATGAGACAAAATATTTTTTTCAAAGCATCTGCTTGTATAGCTATAATTATCAAATTAAGTAATTACTAGAAATTATTATTTACAAGTCTGTCATATCCTCCAAGATGTACATAAAAATTCCTGGAAAAGAATGAAATATATTTAATCACACTGCTCTCAAAAGCAAAAAAAATTTGACTGTTAAAGAGTCAAAATGAAAAATATACTTATTTTATCTTTACTCATCTTTTTTTTCTTTTTTTTTTTTTTGGTTAGGGTTGCAAGGCAATGGGGTTAAGTGGCTTGCTCAAGGCCACACAGCTAGGTAATTATTAAGTGTCTGAGGCCAGATTCGAACTAAGGTCCTCCTGACTCTAGGGCCGGTGCTCTATCCACTGCGCCACCTAGCCACCCCTACTCATCTTTTTAAAATTACTATTTTGAATATGCTTCATCATGTACTTAACATAAAACAATATAATGTGTTTATAATTTACAAATAAATACACAAATATTGTCAGTATATAATCAAAAAAGCTTTGAAACTACTTGTCTAGGTAAGAGATATAAAAGGCCTGAATGAAGATAATTGGTAACTATGGTAGTAGAAACAAGGGAATGGAGATGGAAAGTTATGGAACTAGCACTGACAACAAAAGGCAACACTACTGCCAGTGGGTAGAGTGAAACAAAGTGAGGGTAAAGGGCAAATCCAAACTTTTGATCCTGGGTGATGAAAAGACAGTAATGGCTTTTTAAAAAAAATAGGAAACTTAGGAATAGGAGAATGGAACTAGAGAAGGGAAAGATAATGAATTGTTTTGGACTTTGTGAGTTTTAAAATGCCCACCAAAAGGGTCCTTCCCATTTGTCTACAAGCATACACAGATCTCCCAGATGGTTTTGTTATATATTTTTTAAAATCTCCACTTGCCCCTTCTATCCCAACCAGCTAAATTCCTTTCTCTCACTTCACCTTCACTTCAAAAATTGCTTACATCAAAAAAACCTGTTTATAAGGCATGGCCTTCACTCTTGACTCTCTCCTCATACAACCTACACTAAAAAGATTCTCTCTCAAAAGGTCATCAGTATCTTACAAACTGCTAAATGAATGAAAAAGCACTTACTAAGCACTGCCTCCATGCATTTACTCCTTGCACTAAAGGTTGAGGCTACAAATGAAAAGAACAGTCACTTGACTCAAGCAAATTCATGTTCTAATAGAGGATACAAATCAGATGATCCTTAAAACGTAGCAGCAGGGGTGGCTAGGTGGTGCAGTGGATAGAGCATTGGCCTTGGAGTCAGGAATATCTGGGTTCAAATCCAACTTCAGACACTTAATAATTGCCTAGCCGGGTGGCCTTGGGCAAGCCACTTAACCCCATTGCCTTGAAAAATAAAAAATAAACAAATAAATAAAACTAAAATGTAGCAGCAAACTAAATGGTAATGCAGTTTTAAACATTATATCCATTAATAAAACTGTATTTCTAATGACGAACCCACTTCTAAGTGTCAAGAACTTCCATGGATCTACTGAGAAGGGGAGGCTGCCTTGTCTGCAGAGTTCCTTCTTTAAATTGAGGCTTGTGGGAGTCAAGATGGAGGCAGGACTGGCAAGGTCATTACTCTTTCCCAGGCCATCAGAGGCATTTATTTGGTCATCACATGGTGCTATAGCAGGGATGGTGGGAAGGGCAAATCCCTTCCCTGTGATAATGGCTGCAAGGACCTGGCTCAAAACAGGGCTAATCTTGACCTTCTTTAAGCTCTCTGCTTACTGACCATACCCTTAATTCTGCTTTCTAAATACTCTGTCCTCATTTAGTTTCAGAAACACTATGATGTCCTGGTTCTCCAAACACTCCTGTCCTCTTCACTGGTTCCTCAATCTTTCTAGATTCCTCAATATAAGTTTATTTCTTAGTGCTTGCCCTTGTCCCTTTTCTTCTTTCTACACATTGAAATTCAACTATCCATTTATCATATCTATATATGTACATATATATGTAAATCTAATAACTCTATGTCTCTCAAACAATACATATAAACATATACATAGATTATGTATATATCTATATATACATGTGTGTGTATATACACATGCACACATGGATAAATCAAAAGTACCTTGGTCCTATATATGTTCAAAACTAAACTGCTTATCTTTCCTTAAAAACTTACTCCTCGTGATAAGTCCATCGCAAAAGTTACTTCCATATTTTGGGGGGGGGTACAGGGCAAATGGGGCTGGGTGGCCTGCCTGGGGCTGCATAGCAGGGTGATCGTTGGGTGTCTGAGGCCGGATTTGGACCCGGGCGCTCCTGGCTCAAGGGCCAATGCTCTGTCCACCACCCAGCCACCCCTACTATTATTACTATTTTATTTTATTTGGGGTCTTTTTTTTTTTTTTTTTTTTTTTAGTTTTTGCAGGGCAGTGGGGTTGGGGTGGCTTGCATGTCACACAGCTGGTTGATTGTTGGGTGTATGGGGCCGGATGTGGGCTCAGGTGCTCATGGCTCCAGGGCTGGTGCTCCATCCATTGCGCCACCTGGCCATACCTACAATTATTACTATTATTATTTTTTAATTTTAATTTTTTTCTCTCCCCTTTACTTTATCACTCAAACAAGCCTATATTTATGGGGGAGAGGGGGTATTTCATTTACTCCTAAACAAGAATATTTTATTAATGTATAAAAAAATTATCTGTACAAAATGAGAAATATTAAATAAAAAAGACAGTCTCAAAAGATAAAAAAATAAATACAAAAAAAACTTACTCCTTCCAACTTTATTATTTTTATTCATGACACCACCAATCACATGGTCTCTCATGGGCATACCTTAGGGTTATCTTTGACTCTTCTTTCTTCCTCCTTGCCTTGAATCTTCAATCAGTTACTGTCTTGCTATTTATACTTACATGCTACATCTTTAGCATGTAACCCATCCCTCCATCATTCATTATAATTTACCTAGACTACTGCAACAGAGGCAGAAAGAACTGCTGGGAAGCCACACTCTCTCCTTCTCCATTCCATATTTTATGGTGCTGGTAAAGTTTTTCTTAAGCATAAATGTGGTCATTTTGCTCAAAAATCTTCACTGGCTCCTTGTAGCCTAAAAAAATAAAATGGAAACTCCTTTGTTTAACCCTCAAAAATGCAATACCACCCTACCAATTTTTTTTTCATATTACACTACTTTGCACCTTTCCCTTTTCCCTTTAGCTGTTCCCTATAATTGGAATGTCTTCCTCTTGGACTTCACCTGCTGAACTAATCCATGAGGCAGTAGATAAAGAGTACTAGATTTGAATTTAGGAAAATCTGAGTTAAAATCCTCCTTCTATGGGGCAGCTAGGTGGCACAGTGGATAAAGCACCGGCCCTGGAGTCAGGAGTACCTGGGTTCAAATCCAGTCTCAGACACAATAATTACTTAGCTGTGTGGCCTTGGGCAAGCCACTTAACCCCGTTTGCCTTGCAAAAACCTAAAAAAAAAAAAATCCTCCTTCTGGTACTTACTAATTGTGGGATCCTAAGGCAAATCCCCAAATTGAAGAATAGGAGAATCTGGTACAGTATCCATCTAGTACAACTTACATACCAAAGGCACCATAAATATACTTACAAAATATCTTAGTTTTATTTAATCTCTTTTAAGATTGAGTTTTCTCCAAAGTAAAGACTGACAGATTGCTTTCCATGGGGGTGGGGGGAGAAAGTAATATTGGAGGGAAAATTTTAAAACTCAATATTTTTAATAAAAATAAATTTAAAAAAAGATTGAGTTTTCTCATTTATGAAGATAGGGATAATAATTGACTGTATGTCACAACTCAAATGCCATCTTCTACATGAAGCTTCCCTTGAAACTTCATCTACAGTATTGGTATGAAAATTCTCCTGAGGAAGGAGGGTCACAGAGCAAATTTTGTTTTGCAAATATCCAATATGCCTTTTATCACATAATGTATAACTGACCCTATTAAACACTAGATGTTCAACAAGGGCAAAGATAATCTTAAACATCTCTCCCAAGTCATAAGACAGTGTTTTGATCATAATAGGTAATTAATAAATACTTGCTGATACTACATCTATAGATGTTTTTCCTCTTAACATTCAAAAGAATGGTTATCAAATACAAGTTTTGAAGTATATCCCACCATGTATTAATGACACCTATGAGAACTGTACTTAACCCATTGAATTTACTTTGTTGCCTGTATACTGTTCACTGAGTAGTTATCTGAGGCCTAAATATTATTAGCAAATTCTTTTATTTTTTTTTGGCAAGGCAATGGGGTTAAGTGACTTGCCCAAGGTCACACTCTTAGGGAATTATTAAATGTCTGAAGAGGAATTTGAACTCACGTTCTCCTGATTCCGGGGCTGGTGTGCCACCTAGCTGCCCCATCAGCTATTTTCTCCTATAAATTAAGAGTGTCTGTACTTCACTGTTAATTTTCTTTCAGTATCCTATTTCCTATTTGAAGCCTTCTATATCAGAGATGTCAAAAATCATAAAAAAGTCATTAAACAAAATATAAGGATCCCTGTGAGTTACATACTGACTTGAAAAAAATCACATATTAACATTAGGTTCTATTATATTTTTATTTATTTTGTTAAATATTTCCCAATTACATTTTAATCTGGCTGGATTACAATGAAATTGTTGTATGTTGTAACATATGTTCGATATCTTTTTTTACAAAATCCAAATACATAGGTTTTTGGTCAGTTTCCAAAAAAAATATGCTTTTCCCATTCAGTACTGTCATCTTGTTGTACAAATGACAGTATTCCCCCAGATTTCTTTAGACCATATAGAATGAATTAGTCAAGTCGTCAATATTATCTATTCCCAGTTCCCAATTTTCCACATCTTCACAACTACCACCAACAAAATACATAGGTTAAATTTCAAAGGCAATGTTTTGATGATGGTTCACCCTGTGAACAGTGAGGTTCTCTAACTGAACCTATTTGTGGAATACTTTATATT